>NW_004443989.1:10653132-10689134 GCF_000243295.1 Trichechus manatus latirostris
ATCCTTGCTTCTAAGGAGCGTTCTGTCTGTACTTCTTCCAAGACAGATTTGTTCGTTGTTCTGGCAGTCCATGGTATATTCAGTATTTTTTACCAACACCATAATTCAAACACATTGGTTCTTCTTCGGTCTTCTTATTGTCCAGCTTTCACATGCATTTGAGGAGACTGAAAATAATCATGGCTTTGGTCAGGCACACTTTAATCCTCAAGATGACAACTTTGTTTTTTTTTTTTAACACCTTAAAGAGGTCTTTTGAAGCAGATTTGCCTAATGCAATGCGTCATTTGATTTCTTGACCGTTGATTCCATGGGCGTTGATTGTGGATCCAAGTAAAATGAAATGGTTGACAACTTGAATATTTTCTTCATTTATCATGATGTTGCTTAATGGTCCAGTTGTGAGGATTGTTTTCTTTATGTTGAAGTGTAATCTATACTGAAGGCTATAGTCTTTGATCTTCATCAGTAAGATGAAGATCCTTTTTTTGAAGAGTGATACTAAAAGAATTTTTTTTAAAACCTAAATGGAATTGGCAATGACATTAGAATAAATTCATATTCATATAGTTCATAGCATCTTTTTCCTGGAGCCACCAGTATAAGCACCTTCTCAGGAAGTTCATGACTTTGATAATTTATTTGCAAATACCATGAGAAATGTATCCTACCATAGTAAATCAAGGTGCTTTTGTTAATACTTTGGTGGAAAGTTTTAGATAAGATAGCCATCTAAATTATGTATCTGTGTATTGCCATGTATATTACATGTCTCTCTAACTTAATTGTCAGCTTATTGAGAACAGAACTTGGCTTGTTTTTCTTTTTTTCCTATATTCCCCAGAGCGTAGTACAGTTGTTGAAAACATAAATGATTGATTATATTAAAAGGGAGAATTGAGAGATACTCTCAGAAAAGCATTCAGCAGTAGACTTTGTGATTTAAACTTTGCTTTTAGGCACTGAGCAAAATGATTTAAAACTCAGACAGAAGCATTCTTTCTGTAGTTCTTTGTCTTCTTGGTCAGTTTCTTTTCTCAAGTACTCTGTCATTAAAAAGCTGGAAGAAGTTAGAGAAAATTGTGTTGAACAGCCTATAGTTTGTATTGAATTCCTGTACCAACTTAACTAATTATGTAAAATCCACAAAAATTCACCTGAATATTAGGAGTGGTAGAAGTGCTTGGAGGAATGATTGGTTGTCCCTCCCACACAGTTAATTTACTGAGCCTATCTGTGACTACTAACCCAGGGTCCCAGTCCCTTAACTAGGAACTCTGGTAGTCCTGTCCTTGTGTTAGACCACCTGAGAGAACCATGTAATCACATCTTGGTTTCCATATACTTTGCTACTTTGCCTTGGACTTAGATACTAACGTGTCAGATATGAAATGTTAGTGTTTGGTGTCTCTGAATTCTGGGAAAGATGTCTTCACTGCTCAGCTGTGCCACAGCTCAGGACGCCTGAATTCAAATATGGAACCATCCAGTGGAGATGCAAGTAACAGCTGTCTGGCCCATCATAATGCCTCTCTTTTCCTTTCTTTGCAGAACAAAGAGTGGAAGATGTCCGACTTATCCGAGAGCAGCATCCTACCAAAATCCCGGTAGGTAGCCTCAGGCATCTGTTCCAGCAGAAAAGAGCACTTCTCACCTAGAACCACCCTACAGGGGCCTGAGTACGCAGACTCTCTGAGGCACATGGGACCTTGGCTTGAGATGTCTTAATCTATAGTTTTGTTTTTTAAAGTAACTTTTAGAAGAGATCAATTTCCCCTCTATCCATATCTAATCACTCTCTTTTCTCTGAGTTTGCTGCCTTAATATTACATGCTTCACAAATCAAGTATATTCATTCGGGAGGAAAGGGGTCAGGGACTAGAACTGTTAATGTTTTAATAATGGAAGGCAGTATTTGGTTCAAGGAAGCAGAAGCTACTGCTGTGAGGATCAGTAGTGCTTAGAATGTGAACATTACTGCAGGTCAAGGCTGCCTGACTTTGAACTGAGTAGGTTCCCCAAAGAAGTCTCTTCTTGGATTTGGCTTTTTTAAAAAGCAGGAGGTGGAGACGACTCTGCTCTTTCTTGTCATGTGCAGGGGTGTCAGATGCTCCTTGCTGGGCTTCACCCACGGCTTCCTTCTAACCATCAGGCTTAGAGAGAAATGGTTCAGAGGAACCTACCTTTGGTGTCAGTCAGAGCTGAAGTCAAGTCCTTGGTTCAAGGTTATTACTAAGTGACCTTAGGCTATTTACTGAAATTCTGCAAGGAGCTGCAGCTTCCCCATCTGCAAAATGGAAAGAAAGTCCCACCTGTATGGGCTTTACAAAGAGTTGCATAATTCTGGGTACACTGTAGTCACCTAATGTTAGCTGAACTCACCTCCTACTAATTCTACAGACCACTTGGAAAGAAATTGCACCACTAAATTCTGTGGAAGCTTTCCCTTTTGGCTTTCTGACTGGTAATCTCATGCCCAAGAGAAAGGGGGAAGGAGATCCGAGATGCTGGGGTTGGGATTGGCATTATGCTGGTTGTGTTGGTACTTTAAGGAGCATAGACAGAGCAAGGATCGGTCTGCTCAGCATCTTCATGACTGTAAATCTACAGTAAAAGATGCGTTCTCCATTTTCCTGGCCTGGTTGGGAAGTTCACAGCCTGTCCTTGCACTTGGGGTCAGTCTGTGGCCCAGGGGGTGAACCTTCTGGGTGGAGTCTTTTGAGCATGGTCAGGGGCTGCATCTCACAGACATTCTACCTATTCATAGACCGTGCTTTCTCCGACCCTTTTAAGAAGCAAGTGAATAACATTTTTAAAAATATCCACTAACATTGTGCAAGGTTTGAAGTAATTGGATGCTTTCTTGGCTTTTCCTTCTCCCCAACCTGGTCTGCCTTGTTGAGCCGGTGTGGTTCTCAGACCATGCCCTTAACAACCAGAGCTTCAGCACGAAGCTTTCCAGAATAATGTTGGTCCATCTGTACTTTGCAGGAGAAAATTACTGAGTAATTTTCAGGTTTTTCTTCACTTGGAGTACTGCTGTGTCTCTTTGCAGGCACATGCTCATAACTGGAAACAAATAGCCAGCGAAACAGCTCATAAATGATCACTCTTCACAAGACAGCTATAAGGAAACTAAGAAATATGCTGGTTTTTATCCCCATTTTGGCATGTGCCAGGTACAGCATAGGAGGCATTTTCACTATTTTTCATTATTAATGACTTTTAAAATCAACAGAAGTGTTACCACTTTTCTGGCTTCTTTTTCTAGGTGATAATAGAACGATACAAGGGTGAGAAGCAGCTTCCTGTACTGGATAAAACTAAGTTCCTTGTACCAGATCATGTCAACATGAGTGAACTCATCAAAATAATTAGGTATTTAATCACCTGTTTTGCTTTGTTTTTCCTTTGGGTACCTTCTTATTCTTTATCAGACTTACAGATATATTTTTAGTGTAGTTCTGGTTAAAGTCTATGCAAGTTCAGTAAAACTAGAGATCTGTAAATTGCTTCAATTTCTGAAGTTTCTGTTTTTTAACCTCCTGGACCTTACATCCACCTGTATTTATTCATAATGTTCAGCCTAGATGTAGTCTCTGTATCAGAAGTGAGACGTTGTTAAAGTTTTATACAGTAAAATTAGTAAAAGTAGAATGCAGACTCTACAATGGCAGACTACACCAGCCTAGATCTTAGAATAGTTTCTAAATTATATTGTGAACTTTTTTCTCACATTAGACACAGCTGCTGTTCAGAAAGAATACTAGTTTAAAGCTGGCCTCAGTAATGCCATAGGAATATCTGTCATTGATTATAGCTAATATTTGTCATGAATATAATTACAGAAAATTCCCTGTGCTTTAGGAGAATATTAGATTCATCATCAGTAGGGCATACACTTTTATTTTGCCAGAAGCAGCATTTACAGAATCCTTCTGCATTTTTGTATCTATTTGGGTGGGTGATACACTCACACATGCTCCGTATGTAAAACATTAAACAGATCTTTTTGTGACTGTCTTGTTTTACTGTTCTTTATGTTACACTCTATATTTAGATTATGTCCTACAAAGAAAACTGTTCAGTATCCAGGTTGAGAAGATAGTTTTAACATGAATTAGGAAGAAAATCTTTATGTTTCCTTTCCTCCACAGGTTGAGGTGTGATCAGGCCAGGCCAGGGTAGGGATATGCATGAGCTACAGTGCTACATTGCAGTCGAGATGTGATCGGTTCAGTGTAGTGCCACTAACTGAGCACTGCTGTGATCCACCTCCCACCCCCATTTACTTCTTCCTCATGGTTAATAGGTAATACAGCACACCAAGTGAAACATGGAGAACCCTGAAACAAGACCCCCAAAAGCATGAAATCTTCCTAGAACCTTCTAGAGAGAGGCCCAGTGCTCCATTCTTGATCTCTGTGATGCGTAAATTGTACTGATAAGCGGCTACTTCTTCCCATTGTTTTCTTTCAACAGAAGGCGCTTACAGCTGAATGCTAACCAAGCCTTCTTCTTATTGGTGAATGGACACAGCATGGTGAGCGTCTCTACACCGATTTCTGAAGTGTATGAAAGTGAGAAGGACGAAGATGGATTCCTGTATATGGTATATGCCTCTCAGGAGACGTTTGGAATGAAATCGACCGTGTAAGACTAGCAAAACGCATCTATTCTAGAATTTTTAAACCATTACCAAGGAAAAAAAAGGGATGTTAACAACTGAGATTGATCAGTTCATCTAATCACAGGTCATCAAAGCAGTAGTGTTTCCACCTAGGACTTTTAGGAAGTTGTTTTTGTATTTCAGGCAGCAAAACTGAGCTCCAAATGAGCATATTCAGCTTCAGAAAACTATTATTTAACCTAGGCTGTCTTGTTTTCAAATCTTAGAAGTTTAAAAATAAAATACTTTGCATTTTAAGTTGCCAATAAAATAGATCTTGGAGTTATTATAATGCTCTTTTCCCCCAGTAGGAACTTGTAATCTGAGCAGTAACTTAAAGTCCTTCAGAGAGACACTCAGTCTTCTCTGGAGGTTCACAGAGCCTGCCGACTTTTCATGGAAGGCTTTCTGCTCCACTAGAGAAATCTCCTCAAAAGGATCTTTAAAAGCATGAGTTGTCAAGCATAATGTCCCCAAAACTCATTTGCCATAGTAGGTGGCACAAAGCAGGGTAAATGGGGGTGTATTAAAAACATACCTCTGGCTCTGAACTGCTGTCCAAGCTTCCTAATTCCTAATAGGAAGAATACCAAAAGTCAACTCGTTTGCAGTGTCAGAAAGTTTAATAAACACCAAGCTGTTATTTGGTTTGTTCACTAGACAGTTACACACAGAAAAACACCACAGCTTAATAGGAATCTTGAATAATTTATCATTCTGTTCTAGCCCTAGAGAAGAAAGGAATGACATTTTTTCTATTTTAGGTTTTTTCCAGTCTAAGAACTCAAACCAGTAACTGGTTTGGTAAACAAGCAGTTTTATCAGTTCCATTCTTTAGGACAGTGGTAGAAACTTTAAAAACAAGGAAGCATAATTCAAATGCACCCCAAGCTTAAATCCATGTTATATATGTTAAGTGTGACTAATATATTAAAAATTCTCACATTTTTAAGAGTACTTCAGTGATCACTGTTAGGTGAAACCATCAAAATCCACCCATCCTAAGCGCATGTCACTTACGAGGAAAATGTAGCAAAAGGAGACATAAGCTCTTTACAAATGTCAAGAGTTAAATACCTTCAAAGTTCAACCTAGAACAAATGACTTGATGTGTCCTGCTCCTTGCATGGGTTTACTATTTACTAACTTCGTGGGAGCATCCCTGAAAGGCCAGTCTCTGTAGACTGTGTGTGGCAGGTCAGTTTATCCTTGTGTATTTAGGTGTGTGTGGAATCCCTGTCTCTGTTAGTGACCGTTATTCTACTGGAAGGAAAAGCACTATTTCTGCTATGGGCACACTCCCTGCTGCTAACAGAGCCCCACTTCCTGTGACCTTCTCTTCTCCTGCATGCGGCTGTCCACAGTGCCCACTTCTAATATGTATATTTTTGCCACATTATGTAAATTCTTAACCAGCCTGTCTTGTTTCAATTGTGTATGTCGTTATATCTGACATCCTTGTAACTACTCTGTGATCCGTAAGATTCCTGTAAGTAACTGTTTTGGGGGGGGGGGAACCATGCTGAGAGGGGTGATTTATATCCCACATGACATTAGCAGGTGGTCATTTTGTTTATAGGATCTTTGAAACATTTTTAATGAACTAAGGTGAATAAAGGCACAATGAAAAACTGTCATCAAAGCTCCATTTAATGGGGTTAGTGTTTCTGAGGTTACAGTCCTACGCACTGTTCGTACTTTCCTAATGAGCGCTTCAGCTAGTTTTGCGGTGCTGGAGCACATTGCACTTGTAGTCAGTGTTTCTGCAACCTGCATCTGGTCAGGGCTCCTTCCTTACTGCCTGAGGCCCTGCACCAGGTTATGCCTTGACAAAAACTCTCCCGAGAACTTTGTCAACATGCCACAGAGTATGAGGAGGGTAGATGTGTGGGACCTACGGGTTCTTGGAGAAGTCAACACTTGAAAACTACTGCTCTGAACCAACAACGAAGTAAAAGTATTGACAAAGTGTGCGTGCACTTGTCAGCATCACATGGTTTCTGGAGCCTCCCGTGACACTGTGGGAGCTGCTGTTATTCGGTAATGCTGTGGTGTAAGTGTACTTAATGATGTACCTGCAGGCTGAGACCAGACTAGTAGTAGCCAGCATTGCCCACTTAGCAAATTCTGGATTCAACTTAAACTTAAGCCAGCTCTTAATACTGGAGGCTGAGGAAACACTGCTCTCCAGAGTCAGCTGTTCAGTAACGTGTTGAGTTACACCAGTCTTCCTGCTGCTCCTGGCCAGCACAGCTCCTTTAGGTGACCCAGAGGCCCTTGAGCCTCTGGGTCACCTGAAGGAGGCCATCCTATCAGAGTGACCAGGACTGCTTCCAAAAGGAGAGGCCAGCTTCTCTCTGATCTCATTGATCTGACAGCAGCCCCACCTGTGCCTGGAATTGTGTGCCCATGCATGCACTCTTGTCCTAAACACAGACTTGACCAAGACCAAGAGGTCTCCTGGTTGGGTAGAAAGCGCCAGAATTCTACCTCTGGTGCCTGGCACGCAGCTTATAAGAACACCCTCAGTCCTGGACAAACGCGTCTTTAGACTGCAACCTACCCAAATACAGAAAAAGGATTTTAGATGCTATGTAGGTGTGGCTCCTTGTTATCTTGCACCACATAGCTACCCTCAGTTTTCTAGGTCTAAAACCCTAAGAGGGTGCTTCCTCCTGGAAAAAGCCTGCCTCAGTACATGTCCACGGTGGAGCGAATGTATTACCATCAACCTGGATTTTTATGGAACCTATAGCAGCATCTTTAACCCAAAATCGAGAATTAACATTTATATTAGCAAGGACAGTTAAGAAAAACAAAACACTGGGAACCTTGATAAGACAACAAATGGGTTCTAGACCAGGTGTCCCTTTTACCAATCTAGGCATAAAGGAGGAAGAACTAAACCCCTAAGTCTGGAGATCAAGAATTGAATTTAATTAAAAAGATATGCCCTTTGTATTCTATCAGACAAAAACCTAATGAAATGAAGCACTAAGCCTTTTTTTAAATTTTTATTTTCAGTACATTAAATTTACTCATAAAAACATTCTAAAAATGTACAATTTTTCCTTTTTAACAAAGTATAATAAAACATAAAAACCCCAAAAACAGAATACTTGACATTTACAATTCAAAATCAAATTAGCAGAATATTAAATATTTACAAAACTATATCTTTTAAAAATATTTATAAAGTTACATGCAATTTTGTAGAATTGACAAAAGAATGGCTCAAAAATGGGAGAATTTTCCTTCATTCCTAAAAAGAAAATATGTCCAATAGAAGCTGTAAAGATTCTTGAGTACACAAGGTTTTCAGTACCAAAGCCTTTTATCTTTTTGTGCATGTAAGAACTTACACATATATCTTTTTTAAAAAAAACATAATGAGGGCTTATTACACACAAAGTTGTGTCTGGGGACTGATGGCCTTTGCTCCCCTCCCTCGGTGAATAGTGTAGTAACATTGACCTTTGGCCTCAACCAGCACAGTATGTAGTTTTCTAGAGTATTGCGAGTGTTGATGAAAGACGCCCTCTTTCACTCAGACCCTTGGGACTTAGCTGCTCAGCCTCTTTGGAACCCATGGCTTTTATCGTCCCCCAACTCAGATATTTAGGAGCTCCCTGTGCTGGAGACCAGCCGGCCGCTCCTGTCCCACAGGGCAGCTCTGGGTGCTGGACAGGTGAGCAGCGAGGCATCTCCCTGACAACCCTAATACTTCAATGTGCAATGCCACCAGCTACTAGTATGCAAAACTAGCATGGCGTAAAATGGAACGCCACTAACACAGGAAGAGTGAGGAGGGGGTGACGGATTAGGAGGGAGCCACCCAACGCCCCTCGGCCAGTGCTCATCACAGTGGAAGCTAATGTGGACTGTGCTCCCAACAGGAAACGGTATATGACAGCTGTAACTTTAGGCAAAGTTACTACACTGCTACTGTGCCTCGGTACATAGTTTGTAGTGTAAACTAACTGTTGACTTCTTGCAATAAAGAAACTAGAATTCTAAAATACTGAATTAAAATAATGAACTTACGAACTAATACTATATTAACAAGCTGACTCCTAGTGTAGTCTTGTGGAGATTATAGATGCTGGTTTTTAATACCCAATCACATATTCTTTCAAGAACAGTGTTTGTCTTTATTTCCAATATAAGTGCTAGCTCCCATTTCCTCAGTGCTCTTTAGCAATTAGGAGTTTTAACGCTTAAACACTTTCCAATTTTCTGTATTACCATGAAATAAAAATTACAAGTAAGGTAGAAAATTGAGCGTTTTGCTTAAAAAAAAAAGAAAAAAAACAACAAAAAAAGACTAAACAGTTGTTTTATCCTGACATTGTGTTCTACTTCGATCTGTACATTCGATTCTCCCCATTCTTGGAGATAAAACACGGGCGAGAACTTTTACTGTACGCCCTGCTCAGGGGCACATGCGTAGGTGGTGCCACACCGACTGCTGCAGCATCTGAACAGATCACCATTTCAGGGAGTGCATGAGAGGACCGCGTGATCTGTGTCTTCAACTGGCTATGGTGTCTTCTGATGACTGAAATGCTCTTTAGGCTTACCGACTCCAGTGACTTGTGGAGAGAAATTCGTCAGATAATACTGCTAGCAAATACTCTGAAGTCCAAGTGTGGGACTCATTTAGGAAAAGACTTCAAATATCAGCAGTTGAATTATTTTCTGTACCGTATAGCACGTATTTGTATCTCATGGTTCTTGACTGAACAGCCTTGTTGGAGACATCATACCACACATGCACTTTCAAAAGACAAGCTGAAATTTCTAAGACCTCTGATGACTGGAACACAGCCACAACGTCTAAACTTCTTGACCTCGGTTCTGAACGTTATCCTTCAAATCAAAACTGTGGGTTTAATGTGTTGATGAGCTGCTAGCATTCATCAGAGTAGTTCTATAAGGGTAACAACAGACACTTTCATGCCCCAATACTGCCACTAAATAAAAACTTAAATATGATTGTTTTCTTTTGTTAAGAGACAGTTTTCAACAATTTCACTGTGTTGAAACAGGATTTATTTAAAATATGTCTTCATTTAAAAAAACAAAAAATTTAAAAGTTTGGCTTTCAGCACATATCCAGGCCACTGTGACAGCCTTCAGAAATATTAGAATCGTAAACAGCAGTGAGCACTCCAAGTCTTTCTTTAACAGAACAGGATAAGCTCCAGTCCAGTACTCTTTAAGGCAAAGTTGTGTCAGTTTTCATTATTTTGACATTTTGTAGTTTTTATAATTTTTTAAGAGATCAATGTAACATTCCCCAAAATAGCTGTTGTGTCACCATTACTTCAGAGCCATGTGTAATACTGGGTGCCACGAGTGGGATTGGAATGCAGGTTCTGTCAATTCTGCATTGCATAGAAATGAAACGCTACGAAAATAAAACTCTACTAAAAGCCTTTCATAAAAAATGTTAACAACGTTCTGCTTTCGTTTCCACGAAACCAGGAAACGCGTCTCAACATCTGAGGCCTCACATCACAATGCCTCCAATTCTATTCTTTTGATTTGTACCAATTTTGCATGAGGCTGACTGTCCCATTTCATGAGTGGTGGGAGAGTATAGAGATTTTCTTCTTTTTTAAATAAAAACTGGGAAATCGCTGGCAAAACCTTACCGATCAATATTTTAATATTGAAAGCTTTAGAATTTTAAATAACTATTTTAGCAGAAAATTCCCTTCAACCTTGAAGATTTAAATCCCTAAATTTCAGACTAAAAAGCTTTCATCATTACAGTGGGTTGAAATTTAGAGATCTATGGTGAAGACTTTATTTCCTATCTTAATAATAACACTAGACTTCTACAAATACTATTTTGTTGTGTGGTCTCTTTCAAAGTCTACTTTCCACTGAAGTTTTCCAGGTAATTTTAACGGAATTAACTAGTAATACACAGTCTAATACAAAAGAGTTGACAGGAAAAAATTTAACTCTTGTTTGTAAATTATAGGGTTGTCTTATTGTTGAAATGTCTCAAATGTGATGCCTTAGCAGGCAGCCTTGGGGGTGCGAGTCCGTGTTGGAGAAAGCAAATTGCAAACTCGGCCAAGGATGTGTTGCATCCGTCAGGGCCAATGCGCCCCAGAGGTCGGTGTTACTGTGTCTCTGGAAGAGCTTGTTCGTGCTGGAAGAAAACAGGACTCACAGCTACTGCAGGGCTGGAAGGGAGGGGTTCTCAGAGCCTGATGACTGGATTCTCTGGGACTTGGACCCTTAGAAATTAAGTTGTTGCAAGTAAACTATTCCTATTGAATAATTAAATTTATTTGCAGAAAAAAAAAAAAATTAGAAACCTGAAACTGCTACAAGTGTTTGAGGAGGGAGGGAAATAGTTACATCTCTGTGGTTTCGGAAGTCTCATTGCCTTCTGGTGCCAGCTCTTTGATCCGGATGGACAACTCAGCTCTTGCACTGGCTGGTCTCAGAGGAGGTCTGTCTCCCAGAACTGCAGAGATCCACCTCATTCTACATTCTTCTGTAGTGCAATCCTTGAAAATCCCAGAGATCAGTGCCTAACCATTTTAGGGAACAACAACAACAAAAGTAGACATTTTACCTAACCAGGGGTGTCAAGACTCCAACTGGTGAAACTCCACTTGGAAAACGTCAACCTTCAGTCCTCGGTTCAGGTCGCATGTAGCTGCCCTGGAGCTGTGTGTCAGCCTAGAGGGCCCGTCATGGCTGTGCTCTTCAGAGGTGGGAGGTTCCTGCACTGCCACCACAGACACTGGTGGCAAACTTCACCAACCATGGAGACACCCACTAGGCAAGTCCTGACAGCAAGCTCCAAACTCGGGTTTTGGCAATAAAATTGAGTTTGATGCACTCCTAAGCTAGGTTTTCTATTCAGTCTAGTAAAGTAAAGCACCTTTGGATTAAAAATATTAAGCTCAACAGCAACTAGACTGCTCAGTTTTGTATTTAATTTTCCTCATGACTCCATGGCTTAATAATGTTCTGTTGCCAGAGAAAAATAATCAATCTGTGGAGTCCAGACTTTCTGCTGGAGGGGCATATTTCAACCTAAAAGTACCTGGAGAGGGCAAAAAGAGATCACATTTGAATCAGTGCAGGATTTCCACAACAACTCATCTATCCAAATTCATTTCGAGTCCTTGGTCAAAATTTTGGTGCTGGAAAACTAGTCAGCCTGTTCTTACCATCTCAACACTCCCTCCCCCAAAGGTGGATCTTATCGTATGAGTTAATAATACCATACAAGAGGGGAAAATGACTAAAAAGAAAAGTTCTAACCATTTCTTCACTCTTTAAAGCTCCGTCCCGGGATTCAGGCTCTACACAGCTGGTAGGTATGTTATGAGCCTCCCTACCCTGGGTCTGCGCAGGTGAGGCCTGGCTGTCAACATGGGGGAGGGGGAGGCGTCTCCAGGAGGGGAGCCCAGGGATAGGGGAGAGCCAAGTGGAGAGTCCCCGCCACAGCCCACCAGTGCCACTTATAAGGAGTACTGTGAAGCCATGAAGATAGCGTCAGAACCAACAGGAACCCTTTTTTGGGCCTCATAGCCTATCTTTAAGATTCTCATGCTTTTTAAGAGCATTCGAAAAACTTTTCCTTTAAAAAGAAGAAAATTTACTATTATCTTCATGAAAATTAAAGCTCTGTGTGCCTTCCCCCAAGCCTCAGTGGCTTTCTAACACCAGTGTGGGGTGTGGCCCCAGGAAGCTTAGGGAAGCCCCAGATGTCCCCGGCGCCATCCGCCTTTTACCTTGCCGGTTGAAGTCCATGGACGGCTGCTTGCAGTCCTGAGCCCGGTGGCCGGTGGCCCCACAGTTGTAACAAGAGAGGTTCCCACTCTTTTTATGACTTGAGCCATTGCTGCTGCCCAGTAGCCCCTGGGTCTGGTAGACGCCAGCTGAGCCTGCCATGAAGTTCTGCATCGGGGGGACAGCGAACGTGGACTGCCCACCCAGCACGGAGTCTGCAGCCAGGCTGCCGCTGTACGGGGAGTGGACCACCGGGAAAGCGGCGCCCCCGCCATACTGCTGGGTGCCCACGTAGCCACTGCTGCACATGGGGCTGAAGGGCAGGAAGGGGAACGTAAACACAGACGGCCCTGAAAACGGGTGCTGGAAGTAGTTGGCGTAGCTGACCGTCAGGCCACTCGACCCACAGCTCCCGCTGCACCCACAGGACGTGCAGACGATGCAGCCGGGTGGTGGTGGTGCAGGCTGCGGTGGCGCCGGCTGCTGCTGATGGTGGTGGTGGTGGTGGTGGTTTTGACTGGAAGCGGGAATATTTCCCGTGGAGCCGCTGCTGCTGCTGTAGAAACTATTCTCAGGAACCGAGGAAAGTGTGGGGCTGGGGCTGGGGGCTGGGCAGCTGGTCAAATTTGCCATGTTTGCAAACGAAGTCGACGGGTGGCTACTGGAAGAGGCAGTGTTGCTGTTTGCACAGAAGCTGCCTTGCATTGGGCCCACAGGCACACTGCTCACTGCAGAGAAGGCAACTTTGGTGTTGGCTGTGTACAGAGCAGTCCGGGGGTTGATTATTGCAGGGGGCACACTTATCTGCACACTGTTGGAGCAGGAAGTCTGCCCAGAGACGGCCGAGTCCGCAGGGACTGATGAGGACACCAGGAGCTTGATGGGCGGCCGAGCCACCTGGAAGACAGAGCTTGAGGTGCCTGTGGCCGCAGTGCTGGTGTCCACCACCAGGGTGGGCTGCTGGGCCGTCTTCATCACCCGGTCCAGTGCAGAGGCGTGCACAACTTTGGCCCGGGGACCAAAGGAGACAGTGGGGGACAGGGAGCTGCCCTCGGGGACGGCGGCGAGGACCTGCACGGGCTGGTGGGGAGCGGGTGCAGGCAGCACATCCATCAGGGCGTTCCCAAAGCCCTTATCCACTTTGACGCTGCTTCTTGCTCCAGAGACTTTGCCCCTTTCTTCTAGAGACAAGAGTGAGTGCATGGAAGCCGAGAGCAGCTTCACGTCCGTGGCACCTCGCTCCGCTTTGTGGACGGAGCTCAGCAGCCGCATGGGCGCGAGGTGGGAGGCTGTGGGCATCATCTGTGGGGGCAAGGCGTGGTGGCCTGCTGTGCTGGAGCCCGCCTCGTTCTGCACAGGGAGGACCTGTGCTGTGGGGCGGGCCGAGCTGGAAGGGAAGTGGTTCAGCAGCATCACTGGCTTCTCCTTCTCAGAGACCTCCAGGTGGACCTCAGTACCTGGAGAGGAAATAGAGCGTCAGCGCACTTCCCATCAGGCCGAGCGGCCGGCCCCAGAAGACTGGCACGGGAGTCCTTACGTCTGTCGTTCTCCTCAGCACTGTCCGAGCTCTCCTCCCGGGCCTGCACCCCCATCGGGCTGGACGAGGAGCTGGAGTATTCTGAGGAGCTGCCTTCCCGGGGCACCTGGTGAGCCGGCGGCTCCACCTCCACCCGCAGCTCTGCAGAGAAAGGTGGGCGTCAGGCCAGCGAGATGCAGGTGGGCAACCCACCAACCAGCACTCACCAACTGCCCCAGACTATGCTAGGCCTTTCACGGGCATCTATCTAGTTGATTCCTTTACACCAGCCTGAAGGAGACAGGACTATTATCACCATACTACAGCCAGGCCTCTAAGGTTCTTAGAAAATAAACTGCCCACAGTCGCCTGCTAGTTATGTAGCAAAAACACGGGTGCTTCTGTCTCTCGAAGCCATGCTCTTAACAATATGCTATCATGCCGCCCAACTTAAACACTTAATAAGAAACAGGATTTCCAAAGTAACACTGAGCTATCGGTCAGTGCTTTAAAAGTAATCTCACCATGTGAGAACTCCATTTTTATGAGGCTGAGTGATGTAGGATCTTTTTCATCAAATAAAACACCTAAAACACACCCTGGCATTTACAGCTACTGTTACATGTACTCTTGCTGTGATGTGTCTTTTGTCCTGTGAGGCAGCAGAGTACTGCAGGTGTCCGTGGCCTCCTTCAGAGGAGAAGCTACTTTTTCTAGTGAGAGGGACAAAGAGGATGGCCGTGGGAAGTCCAATCGCTGCAACTTTCTGCCTCTGCGAGAGGAGACAGGGTGGAGAAGTGGACGCTGTTGGCGGTCAGGCACCCAGGAAATTTTGGGGACAGGCCTGCAGGGCAATGGGTGAGACACGACCTCTTTGCGCCAGTCTTGGGGCAGAAGACATTTTCATTATTTGTTCACTTCTACTCTTTCCCTCTTACCATAGAAGTTTCTGGGTCTAATGCTTTTGACCAAACAACTTCAGTCAAGTCACCATTATCCTGCTTCTAACCGAAACTATGCCCTTTATTTTCCCATGGCAGAGATCATAAAAGTTAAAATAATGAAAAATAAGCGTGAATTTAAAAAATGTAAACGGAAAGTGGGTGTAATTTGAGGTCTAATTAATAATCAACAGAACACACTGCTGCACTTGTGAAAGGCCAGGGTATTTAACGGCAAACATTCGATGCCTCGGCCTTTGCCTCCCGCCCCCCATGGCAGCCCCTCCCCCACCTGCAGCATGGCTGCCGCGCACAGGCTGCAGGGGCCCGACGTGGCTGGTGGGGGGCACACGCGCCACGCCGCTGCTGGTGACCGAGGGTGGGGCTGAGGGGTTCAGGCACCGCTTCTCTGACTTCTCCCTATGAGAGAAGGAACCATGGGAACAAGTGAGTGTCAGAGCCTTTTGCTCATGAATCTTTTAGTGGTTCTCAAACTCTGTTTAAGTACCTATGTTCCACATAAAGGTGACTGCCATCAAAATAATCTCTAAGGTGGAATGTAATTAATTCTGACTTTTGTCCAGTTCACTACGAAGTGCCTTTCCTATCAAACCAAAGACACATATGTAGACCTTATAACCAAGCATTAATTAAGATTTCTACAGCAATGAAAAGTAATCTAATCACTGATATTTAATAAAATTATAAGTCCTAGAGCTCTGTCCAGCAAATAGGAAACTAAAATGAATACAGATCTCAAAAAACAATGTCACACTTACTTTTCCAGCTCTAGTTGAGTCTTGAGCTTTTTTTTCGCTCCCATGGTGAGGGACTCAAATTTATTAAGATCTTCTTCAGTAAGGCTCAAAAACTTCCGAAATAGGAGAAACAAATTATAAAGTTACTGAGAATTAATTAGGACTCTGAAAACAGAACTTGAAGTTGAATAAATTTATTCTATCTCTAGGATATGTTAACTGATCAACTTAACTATACAATAAAAGAGTTGGGAAAACAAAAACATTCACTTGCTAAATAATTTGATGTCACCAGTTCAAAATATGAACCACTACTTTTGCGGATCTCGTGTGTCTGCCTGGGCTTCAGAACAGGCTTTTGCTCCTTTGCGAAGATCAGGAAGCTGGAAAACATACACTATACCGGCAGATGACTAAAGGAAATATCTTGTACCAGTCAGTCCAACTGCTACAGAGATGCCATTTAAGATGGCATCCCCACCACAATGAGCTACCACTCCACACCCACTAGCATGGCGATTATCAGAAAAATAACTGGTGTGGCACGGACATGAAGTTGGAACCCTCATCCACGGTTAGTGGGGATGTAAAATGATGAAGCCATTGTGGAAAAGTATGGTGGTTCCTCAAAAAGTTAAACATGACATTACCATATGACCCAACATTTCCACTCCTAGGTATCTACTCAAAAGCATGAAAACAGGGACTCAAACAGATACCTGCACACCAACGTTCACTAAGGCATTATTCACAATAGGCAAAAAGTGGAACCAATCCAAGTGCCCATCAACAGATAAAATGTATAAATAAAATGTGGTATATTCATACATAAGGAGCCCTGGTGGCACAATGGTTAAGTGCTTGGCTGCTAACTGAAAGGTTGTCAGTTTAAACCTACCAGCAGCTCCGCGGGAGAAAAAAGATCTGGCAATCTGTTCCTGTGAAGATTTTAGCCTATAAACCTATCAGGCAGTTCTACTCTGACCTATAGGGTCATTAAGAGTCGGAATTGACTCAATGGCACACAACAACATATTCAATGGGATATCATTCTGTCATAAACAGAAATGAAATTCTGATACATACTATGACATGAAGCTTGAAAACATTATCATGAGTGAAATAATTTACACAACAAAGGACAAATACTGTCTGATTCCACTGACATGAATCTCTAGACATATGCACAGAGAAACAGTTTGTCAGTGGTTACCAGGCTGGAAGGGGGTGAAATGGGACGTATTGCTTAAGGGGTACTGAATTTCTGTTTAGGGTGATGAAAAACAGGTAAAAATGGATAATGATGATGGTTGCACAACATGGCAAATATAATCGTCACTTAAAAATGGTCACAATGGTATGTCTTATTATATATTATTTTGCCACAATATAGAAGACAAATAAGGGGCAGGGGGGTAGAGAAGAAAGCATCTCTCTGCTGGATGAGCTCATCAAACCACAAGCGAGTGAGAACTGAGCAGCGCTCAGTGCTCTTCTGAGAGCAGAGCACCTGGCCTGCCCACCCGTCTGTCCTACAAGACTGTGAGGCTGCAACAGGAGCACAGTCTTCTTCCCATGGCCCCTTTTCTCAGCGTCACCACTGTTTTAGGGATGACAGCAACTTTGTCGAGTAGTAAGTGATCCAGAGAAGTAACTGCCATCCAAACTGAGTGGCTACATGACCCACAGGCCTGATCCTAAGCAGACAAGCACTGCTCTAGTGTGCACAGCTTTCCAGAGCATGATCTGTGAACTCAGCCATTTCAATGCACACGTTCAGATTAAAATTTTAAACAGTCAAATCTGTTTTTAAGATTTATGAACCCTAAACAGAGGATGTACAAATACACTTACATTTGTTTTTGTTTCTTTTCTACGTAGTTAAAAGCTTGATTTCAAAGTTCAATTGTAGATTTTTCAATAAATGAAAATTTTACACAGATAAAAGCCACCAAATCATTTTACCCAGCAGGGGGAGCTCAGAGTTCAAACACTGTATACAGGCTTAATGGACTTTTGCAATCATCAGTGACACCAAGATTAATAAACTTCAGAATTCTTTAACAATGAAAAATGCTCCCTATGGGAAAAAATAATTTCCATGTAGGATTTCTGGGAAAACACGAAATCTACTGGCTCCTCTAGATACCAAACCAAAACCAAATCTGCTGCCATCTATCTAGTCGATTCTGACTCATAGCAACCCTGTGGGACAGGGTAGAACTGCCCCATAGGTTTTTCAAGGAGCAGCTGGTAGATTTGAACTGCTGAACTTTTGGTTAGCAGCTGAGCTCTTAACTACTGGGCCAATAGGGTGCCCCTCTAGATACAGGCCCCTCAAATCAAGTCGGATCATCAGAGCGGGTGATGCGGATCCGCACACAGGCCCTGTAAACTGGTCTCAGGAGCATTAGCACAGGCCCACATGGAAGGACACTTTATAAAGGGAGGGACAACAGAAGTCACTGTCTCTACGTATTGCAGGGACGCTGGGCAGAGTATCCTTCACACCACACAGCACACCTGGTTTGTGAAGACTCAACAGGACCTAGAAAATCTGTTGAAAATGAACTCTGTTTCTATCTCTGCTCTGGTTGCAGGAGCTTTCAAGGTGCACCCACTGCCGCCCTCCAACAGTTGTCAACCCCAGGCTCTATGCCTTTCTCACCCTTATCTCTTCCATATCATGTATATTTTGGAAGCCCAATTCAATTCCTTTAGGAATAAGGTTGGAAGAAGACAGGTGATCTGAGAAAATAGCCAATCAAAATCCACACTGCCTGCCTGGTAACTAACATACCTTCTCCATTGTGAGTTGCTTAAAGACGGGATAGTACTTGTGCAAACGCAGTTTCCTGAGCCAATCTAAAATCCCATTTTGCTCCTGGGTTTGAGGGCTCTGCAGACTGGAAGACATCAGGATGGCAGGCGAGGCATCCATCTGGGCTCGGTAGGTCAGCGCCGAGCCGGCACCCGCAGGATGGGCGCAGTGGGGCAGGGTGGCAGCCGCACTGGCAGAGTGCTGCATGTGGTGCTGGGTGCTGTTCTGCGGGGATGGGATGCCAGCTACTCCACATACAGGCCTGCAAGGACAGCAGACAGGTGGGGGAGCACGGTGCCTATCACCCAGAAGGATGTTAAGATCCCCAGCAGAGAACACAGAGCCATATCTCCACTCCACACTGCACCCGAGACTATAGTCCACCACCAAATGAGGGACACATGACAGCCATTTCCTGTGTCTGCCCCTCCCCTCCACAACCACCACAGCAGTCAATGTGTCCCCAGGCCTGTCTGTGTGCATACATGTATTTGAGTGCATGTGCTCAAGAATATGTGTGTACATATACATTTGCATGCACATGCTTCAATATGTCTATATGTATATGCATACATGTTTATGTGCATGTGTGCACACATGTATTTGGATGCATGTGCTTCAACATGTCTATATGTGTACTTAAGTGTATATGCATATGTGTATATATGTATTTGTATGCATGTGCTTAAGGGTAGGTGTATGTGCACCCACGCACCTATTTGTCACCGACAGACTTTTGGTTGAGCTGCCTCGTTTCTGTTACTCTAAATCATGCAGCAGGTCATCACAAATTAAAACTGACTACTGAATCTTTACTATTCAAATTAATTTTTTAAAAAAGTAAAGCCTGGAAGGAACAAAAAGCCTCCTCCTCCTCCTCCCTGCCCTTGCCTTCCCACACGTCCATTTTTAATGAGGAGCCCTGGGACCTCTAGCCCCAGGGGTTCAAGAAGCAGTCTTCGGGAAATCACAAACTGCATTCTCTCTCTCCATACTACTCAAGACTAAAATGAGGACAATTTAACTCAAGAAACAATTGTTTACACACAACTGAAAAGCTGTTTATCATAGCAAAAAAACTTTGTAAAATTCTTATTTGAAATCTGCTGGGGAAGTAGAAAGTTTCTCACCTTCCAGATACACCCATCATAGTACCTACTTTAGAAAGGGAGGGGTTGCCAGGACCTATAAATGAAAAATAAGTATGATAAAAATGTAGAGACAATAAAAATATCTTGATTTTTATCTAATCACATTTTACAAACTTACTTGGACTTTGAAGCTGTTGGGTGGGAGATGAAGTGCTGAAAAATTTCTTAACATGGTCGTTTTTTAATACATGAGAAGGCAATGAAGCCAAATACCTAAAAATTAAACAAAGTGATCGTATTAGCATTAAAATGGTATTATCAAAAACTAACTGGGATAGGAAGTTTAATTTTCAATTAAGAGAAAATACTGACAGAAGAAAACAAGAAGTGCCATGAACTAATATTCTTGTTGTTTCCCCATATTTCACTTCTCTTATACTTTACATTGTATTAAATCAAGAAGTATTCAAAGGAGCCCTGGTATGGGCAGTGAACTGTAATGCAAAAATGATCATAAATACTGGCAACAAGCACACTCAAAACGTCCAATGAATGCACTGCAGCCAGTAATGGGTGTGCCGAAGTGGCAATCCCAGGCCAAGGCAGCCGCCATCTCTCTGCACATGCACAAAGCCAGTGGCCACTATCACTGTGTGTGCTATGAGAGGACCAAGGGCCCAGAGAAACTCTTCCTGTGACACTTTTTATCAGGCCCTAGTTTTATCTTGGAAGAGTCTCAACTGTCAACTGCAAAAGAGAAATGATAATCAGATTATATACGATTGTCAAAATGACATCAACTGGTGATCTATACTCTGAAAGTCCTTTACTCATATCCTCCAAATCACTCGAAGGTTTTTCAGATCCTTCACATTTGCCTAACTGATGGAAACCCCTAGCAGGAAAGGAGAGACCCAAACCAACGTGACCAAGATGTCCTCTCAAGAGCCCCTTGTGTGACTGGAGCATCTCATCCCTGGACCTGCCTACCCTGCCCTCACTGCCCTCAGTCACCACAGGGCCACCAGCTGGGCTGCATCCCTGCGGCCCCTGAGTGGAAGGGCCAGAGCTTCCAGGAGCTGGTGACGAGAGCAGCCCCTTTATTCGAGAGTTACCTCAGGTCCGCTTCCAGATCCATGTGGTTTCGCTCTACATAAAACGAATCTGGGCCAGCTAAGCAAGGAATGAATTTCTCCAAATTTTCTTCAGGGTACAGCTGAGATAACTGAAAAAGATGAAAACAAAGAAGAATATTGCAAATGATGAAGAAAGAATAAGATGTCATGTCAAACACACCAGGTAATACATTGCTCTTGTCTTTTAAGTAAACTTAGGACCTAGAGCTTTAAATATATAAAGCACTATAATAAAGTATGGAGCCCTGGTGGCGCAGTGGTTGAGAGCTACAGTGAGCTATGGCTGCTAACCAAAAGGTCAGCAGTTTGAATCCACCAGTTGCTCCTTGGAAACTCTATCAGGCAGTTCTACTCTGTCCCATAGAATCTCTATAAGTTGGAACTGACTCGACAGCAGTGAGTTTGGATTGGTTTTTTTATATTATAGTAGTAATTCATTTCACGTAACTTAAATTTCTCAATTGAAGGAAAATGTGAGCAAGTATTAGATGCTGACATCTCACGGGATGATCTAATGTACCATCTGTTAGTCATTTTAGAGTTCAATATCTGCTGAGAATGTAGAAAGCCATAAAAGAACACTGTTCCCAAAAGAACAAGAAAAAGCCAGATAATCTACACAACTGAAACTTCCCAAGACCATCAGAGAGCTGAAGTTGCAAGGCCACCAAGTGAACAGAATTTCGAAGAGGCACCAGCCACCTGAGGAGAGACAGGGCACGTGGCCCATCCCAACTCTGCGGAGCATGGAGGGAGAGCAGCTGTCTCCCAGCAGGAAAACGAACCAGCTAGGATGGAGCACTACCTCACAGGCCAAGTGCAGGCTGCATCAACACACAACCAGGAGCCCCTCACAGGGGCGTGCGCCCTCTCTCCCAAGCTCTTTCCTATAGGCAGGAGATGGGAGCAGGCAGGAGACCGGGGAGGGCCCCTACTGGTAATGCAAGTGCCACGTGAAACCCTGTGCATTTCCCTGGACCCTTCTCTCATACGAGCAAAAGCCTTAAGCCACCAGGAGAGGGGCAAGAATAATGCTCCTGCCCCCAAGCTCAAGCAAAGATCCCAAGCTCTGGGGGTGAGGTGGTAGGATATCCTTCTGCTTCTGGAGAAAGGGGTAGGAAATCTTCCTGCCACCAAGCCTCAGGCAAAGACCCACTGCTTGTGGGAAGGGTAAAAGCAAATCCTCTGCCCTGGAGGAGCAACAAGAAACCCTCTTGGGCCCAGGACCTTGCACTAATACAAAGCAGAGATCAGCTACTGCTGGAGAAGGAGCAGGAATACTGAGAAAGCCCCATCCCTGGAGCTCAGTGGCCCAAGCACTGCCTAGGACTGAGGTTGGACCTGGAGAATGGAGAATCCTCCCCTCAACTCCACCGCAAGTCTAGCACCAGGTAACAAGCAACAGCAGTATACCCTGGGAGAGTAGAGAGGGGTCCCCTCTGTGCCACAGGCATACAAGGACTGCTGGAAGCTAAGGGTGAAGCAAGATCATGAAGAAGAAACCTTCTACCACCCAAGGCCCACTCCAGGCACAAGGTCACAGCAGCCTCCAACAGAGGAGTTTAAGGCCTATGGTGCCCTGGTGGTAACCAGAGCAATAACCAAACCCAAACCCAGCACAACTCCTGACCTGATGACATCAACTCAAGCACCCACATGAAGAAGTGATACCTCAGCCTCTATATTCTTCTAAACGTTAATGCCTAGCATTCAATCAAAAGTTGCAAGATACACAAAAAAAGCAAGGGGGGAAGAACTATTGCCAAGAGATAAAGTAATCACAATCAGATTCAGAAATAACTCAGATGTTGGAACTATCAGACTGGGACTTTTAAGTAACTATGATTAACGTGTAAAAGGATCTAGTAAAAAAATGTGGAGATGCATGAACAAATGGAAAATTTCAGCAGAGAGATGGAAACTTTATTATAAAAAGAGTCACACGGAAAAGCTAGGACAAACAATAATATGAAATCAGAAATGAAAAATTAAGCATATTTCAACAGGTTTATCAGCAGCCTGGGAACAGCAGAGGAAAAAAGTCAGTGAACCTGAAGATAAGGCAACAGAAATTATCCAAACTGAAAGACAGAGTGAAAAAAAAAAAAAACACAAAACAAGGATCCAAGAACTGTGGACAATACCGAAGGTCTAAGATACGTGTAAATGGTGTCCCAGGAGAAGGAAGAGAGAGAGAATGGGGTGCAGAAGAAATATGAGAAGACATCATGGATGATAATTTTCCAAAATTAATGACAGACAACAAACTAGATATCCAAGAAGGGCACAGAATCCCCAGCAGGAAATACATTAGCTATTTTAAACACCTAAACAAAAGACTAACGAAAGGTCAAAGCTCCAGTCAGCTGAGTCTAGAGAAACTTTTTTTACCAAATGAGAAGCTAGGCAAAAAGGAGGGGAATGTGCAGTGTTCTGAATGTTACAAAGGAAAAGGTGAATTCCCAGGTGAGTATTAATAATCCTATAAGGAACGCCCGATAGGCCAAAAGGATAAGCATAAACAAACAACTCCCCATCCAAGCCTTTTAAATATGATCCGTCCATGCAGTTTTCTCCTACAGGATTATATCCTTGATTTTATAATGAAAATGTAAGACTCACTCTGGAGATGCTTTAGATATGTTATTCCATCCATACAACAAAGGCTGATTATTTAATATGTACAACTATGCCACGGACAGCAGACTTTAGACATGTATGTACATATGTACATACAAGTAAAGAGGTATTATGTAGTAGTGGAACCCTTTCATCAAATGGTATTTGTTGAACCAATTTAAAGATTAAAGGAAAAAATGAATATGTAAAATGGATAAGGGTGGAAGTAGGTGAACCACTTGTTAGGGGGCCTTTATCTCTGACTACTCAGCCAAATTGTGTGTGCCCTCTTGTCACTTCTCTTCCTCAGCTTTCCGAAGGAAACTTTGGGGCTGAATCGTAAAAAAAAATAATAATAATAATAATAAACATAAACCAGTGCATGCCACATCTTTCTCATGCATCTTATTTTCAACAACTGGAGGGAGTAAAGATTTGTAAAGGCATCAGGGATCATGTGTTTATGACAATACACCCTATTAGACCCAGACCTTGGACTTCACTGCTGATAGTATGAAATTACTGACACTGCACTCACTATGCTAATTTGAAGGAAGCAATCCACTGAAATTACTCTGCAGTATTATCAACCACTGGGGATTCTTTTAGTTCCTGTAATAGCCCTTAAGTTACCTTACCTTTGAAATAAATTCAGTCACTTCAGAGGAAGATTTGGTTACTGATGTTACTGAAGAATCAGACCACAAGACCTTAAAAACAAACAGACAAACCTTAAAAACAGACACCACATACTGAACCCACAGCATACGTCTCATTTATTAGCTGGTGCAGGTTTAGTGAGCACTGTGCAC
Source organism: Trichechus manatus latirostris (assembly GCF_000243295.1). Taxonomy (NCBI): domain Eukaryota; kingdom Metazoa; phylum Chordata; class Mammalia; order Sirenia; family Trichechidae; genus Trichechus; species Trichechus manatus. The sequence continues at coordinate 10,677,263 of NW_004443989.1, forward strand.
CTTGAGAAGGGAGCGTTTATACACCCTTGACTTGTTAAAAAGGAACATTCATACAACTCAAGTCCATTAATGCTCAACTTCCTGTTGGGTGCAATTCTTCAAATACCACCAAATTACTCAAGCATAGAGTCTAAAGCTCACTCCTCAAAGTTCTAGAAAGTGTTGCCAGTTATAACTGTGTGTGCCAGAGCACACTGTCCTCCGGGGACCTCCTCTCCTTAGAGAAGCACACGACTTTGGGTGCAAAATCACAGAATCATCACAAATCAGCCCACTCATCCACATGCTAGGTGCCCATTATGGGGTAGGTGCTCTGGATACACTGACAAATGAGACAAGGCCCCTGCCCTCAGGAATCCACTGACCAATCCACGGGGGTGCCTATGAGTAAATCTTTGGTACTAGGAGAGGAACAGCAGGGAAAATCACATGAGAAGGGGTGGGAAGAGGGAATCCAGGGAGAGAGTATCAGAAAGGGCTTTCTGGAAGAAGTTCTACAAAGCCTGGTACACCAAAGACTGGATCACAGCATCCATTTTTGATTCCCAGCACTTTTACTTCTGTTGGTAATTGTACTTCATTACTTCATAAACGTCCATCTCCCCAGTGGACTGTGAGCTTCCTGGGGGAGGGGCTATGTCTTTTTTTCTCCATTTTCTCCCAGTGCTGATCACAATGTTTACTACGTGAGGTGCCAAATAAGTATGAGTGAGAGAAGGGGAGAGAGTACTTTTCCACGAGAGTTTTCTGCTTTGAGAACAGCATGAGCTCAGCTGGGAAGGGCAGGTACGAAGTCCATGAACTGAGTAAGACGGGCAGAGGAAACAGGTTACATACATGAGAGGCAGGCAGGGGCCAGATTAGGAGGGGTTAAATCATGGAATGTTCCCAAAAGTTCAAGGGAAGCCACTGGAGGATTTTATGCCAGGAAATAAAATGAGCAAATGTATTTTATTACCCCAAAAGAGACCATTCTATTTACACCTGCTCCTCACTTATCAACTATCTCGTTATCCAACACTTCGCATTTATGGCAACAGTAAAAAATCTACTATCCAACTATTTTGCGCATTAACGACGTACATCTGGCAGTAACGAAAGCCAAGGTGTGAGGCGAGAGTAATGCTGGCTGTGGTGATAAAGGTTATGTGTCAACTTGGCTGGGCCATGATTCTCAGCGGGATGGCCGTTATATAATGATGTAGTCATCCTCTAATTTTGTCATCTGATGTGGTCATCCTCTATTTTCGCATAATGCTGATTATTGCATAATGACCTGATCTTTGGAACCTAACCATGTCAATAAGTGAGGAGTGGGTGTATACTGATTTAGAGCAATTAGCACTTGGAGATATCAAGGATGACACCTGTCCCCCCAGGCCCCATCTGCTGAAAAATGCCCCCATGACATGTGCTTCCAGAAGCCTCTGTCCCCCTCGGCCTGGAATGGCTCAGCCATGTCTGCTGAGATTCACACTTACTGCTTTCCTGGTTCAGTAGCTGTCACACCACAGAGTGACTGCTAATGGGTCGGCTGTATTGAGCTCCCATCAAATACAAGCCAGCTGAGGAGGCCCATCTTTTTCACCTCTCAACTTCCAATGCCCATCAGAACGGACTGGCCACTCTTGGATGGACTGTTACTACAAAGGTGCCTTACCACCCAACTCTTATCTACTCCTAAATAAAAACATCAAAATTGCTTTTCTGTCTGAAAAACTCAAATCCTGTAACAACACTAAAAAGAAGTTTGGAGGAATGGTTAATAAACCGCTACGCACATACGACAGTATTAACACCTACGATTAAAAGTGAGAACAATTCTGGTCTTTAAGATCTTCCACCCAAAGCACTGCTGACATGTGTGTTTCAAAGTAAAATACATAAAGAAAAACTTCTGTTTTCCATACAACTCATGCTTTGAGCAAAGCCTGATTCCCATTTTGACTTGTTTCTTTTCTTCCACATTCATACCACATGAATGCATCCTAACCCAACTATAAGATGAAATCCAACACCCAAACAATAAGTACACCATGAACGGGTCGCTTTACGTTGAAACACAATGTCTTCACTGACAATTATGTTCTTTAAGTATTTAAGAGTATCCTAAGTTGGTTGTTCCTGATGTTTTTCTTTTACTGCTTTCCAACTGAAGTTGGTATTTCAACCTAAGCAGGTATAAAGCAAGAACTGGAAACCAAGAGCCCACTTCTAGGCTGAATTCAGCACCGTTACACTTTGCAAACGATTTGGCTCTCAGTGCAATGAGGTAGATACAGAAACTGAGATCACCTAGAGACTTTCAGAGCAATTTGATACTGCTCCAACATCCAAGCATACTGTTTATCCACTGCTTATCGTATGTTCTAAGTGTCCGTTCTCCATGGGTTAGAAATTTAAAAACCAAACCAAATCCTGGTCTTTCCTCACAGAGTTTGAGAGGCACTGCTCTAGAGAATGCAGACATGTCACCTATCTCCAGTACCTCCCTTGGGGACTCCACCGCATGTGTGCATACTGAAATGGTCTGAGCAGCTGACAATAGAGAGCAGCGTTTTCATCAGACGTGGATGCTTACGTGTTAAGTGAACGAACTGAGAATTCTCACTGCTTATTTCAAGAGAGATTTTTTAAATAACAGTTGCTATTATCCTTCAGAATTAGTGTTGCTTAAAAACACTGTATTAAGCTACTTTTCTGAGGCAGAAATGGCTTCTGCATTTTATTACTGGGACTAATCTTGATATTTAATGTTAAGTGTGTTAATATATACTACTGAACAAAAACCACCTTCAAAGATCATGACCAAAGACAGAGGCAAATCATGAGAGGCAGGCTGAAAACTTTTACTTGGTACATTCTTTAGGTTAATGCATTTAGGCGGTATAGTTTTATCTAACTACAAAAAATTTTTATATTTTTCCCTGAAAGACTACATCCACCAAATGGCATATACATTCAGAGGAATAAAGAAAGAAATGGTTAATGCCAGACTAAACTCTAGGCTTGTTCTGGACAGAGATCCCCTGCCCCCCAGCCTCAGGGGCAGCATCCCTCATGGGAACCCAGCTAGACTTCTGGTACAGAGGGTAGACTGGAACCATGCACTGAACTCCAGCCACTTTGTAAACCTCACAAAAGTGATACTCAGGGATATCTGAGAAGTGTAAACTCAGGGCAAGGAGGCCGAGCAGGAGCTGTGGAAGTACAGATCCGCCTAGGGCTGACCCACTCCTGGGATGAGGGTGGCGAGCGCAGTGGGTCTGCACTGTGGCAGCACCTGGTGAGCCTGAGCAAGGTGACGATGAGACTAGAACAGAGGACTGGTTCAGCAGGTGCCCTGGAAGCAGTCAGAGCCCCACCCTGATTCTGGAAGCTGGGTGGCCCTCCTTCTCCCCACCTTGAGAGAAGCCCAGAGCTGCGAAATTTTATACCGTGTTATCAATCACATCAGGGTAGATAGATATTCATCGAATGTCAGGGTCGATGGATAAGGACACTTCCAGACATAGAAGTCTCACAGCACATATGTCCCCAGTACCCTTTCTACGAAGGGTACCAGAGCAAGTACTCCACCAAAACAAGGGAATAACCCAAGAAAAAAGATGTCATCCAATCCAAGAACAGGGAATCCAAGTCAGGAGAGAGGAAAGACCTGCAGGGTGATGATGAGGGGAGACCCCAAGATGAGAGCCTGTGCACACATGTGTCCCAGGTGTGAAGACTATCAATCACGTCCAGGGTGGAGCAGGCCAGAAGGCTCCAGGAGGCAAAACTCCGAAGGGGCCATGCGGACAGACTGCTGGCCTATCCCAATGCCACAGAGGAGTCTAGACAGCCATAGACAATGCAGGGGTCGAACAGTACTTGTCACTAAGCAAATGAAAAACAGAGACGACTCCAGAGAAAACAAAATGTAGGCACGAACGGAAAAGTAGTAAAAACATACCTTGTGGCTCAGCTATGGACAGCGTTCACAGTCATACCAATGCCAACACCAAACCCTGATCTGATTAGGGCCAGGCTCTGAGTATCGCGGGAAGCACCACAGGAGCAGGGCCCTGCTACTGTGGGCAGTGTCTTCCAGTGGGCTCTTTAAACTATGCACACGTGTATCTGACAAAAATGTAGACTACATTAAAAATAACCACCAGGACTCATCGTTTGCTAACAGTGATGAGATATTCAGAACAGTTGAGATGGTTTTGAGATAATAAACTTTAAAGAAAAGATATGGCACTAAAACAAATGTAGTGTCTGAGTTTTTAAGGAAGAATGGTACAATAGTTGTTTTTTGTATTGTTTTCTAGTTCTTTTTAAGTCAACAAAACTCTATAATCTAACAGGTGTTTCAAGGTTTAGGTAACCTTGTGTTTTTTTTTTAATGTGTAATAAGAAAGAAACTTCTTTAATTAAAAAAAAGTTTAAGATACTCCAATTTCTCAACAGTGAATTTGAAAAAGCTACAAGTAACAAAACTGGTAAAATCTGGAACCTGCTTCCAGAGTTACCGATTTGATTTCTTCAGTAACTGGTAACTAGCAATTACAATTTTAGCACAAACAAAACCAAACTCCTTGGGAATGAATAGAAACTCAAACTCCTATCTGCAGTCACTTTATAAATCCTGTTATCATCTTAATCCAGTTACTTACATCTTCCTAGGAAAGAGTAACCTTTCCTTTTATCCTGGAAAACAATGATACATAAAAATTAAAACAAAAGGTCAATCAGGCTGAAAAAAATTGGTGGGGTATGGGAGAAGTGATTTTCTTTCTCCCATAAAAGTGAAGCCTTTCAGAAAATGTTCCCCTAAATTGTCCTACACTGTTATCAATGGACTCTCACATCTTAGGTACAGAAAATACTCCTAGGAAGCTGCTGTTTTGGTCATAGCATAGTAGCTACTTATTCCTATGCTACTTTCCATTCCCACCAGCAGTACATGAGAGCCCCAGGTCTTCCACATACCCACCAACACTTGGTACGGGCAATTTTTTAATTTTTTAGCCATTCTAACTGGGTGTGGTAGCATCTCACTGTGGCTTTAATTTGTATTTTCCTGACAACTAATGATGTTGAACATCTTTTCATATGCTTAATTGCCATCCATATAGCTTTCTTGGTGAAGTGTCTATTCAAATATTTTACCCATTTTTTATTGGGTTGTTTTCTTATTACTGAGTTTTGAGAGCTGGGATCTAATTCTGAGTTATCTGTTCTGTTCCATTGGTTTACAGGGCTCTCTTTCCACCAACACCATAGTGTCTTGATTAGTGTAACTTGTTTATTTTTGAAGTTAGGTAGTGTGAGTCTCCTAATTTTTTTCTTCTTCTCAGAATGGGTTTTGCTACTCTAGTTCTTTCTCTATAAATTTTAGAATCAATCTGATTTCTAAAAAAAAAAAAAGAAAAATTCCCCACTGGGATTTTTATCACATTTGCTTTAAATCCAGAGATGGGTTTGGGGACAATGGACGTCTTAGCAATACCGTTATCCAACCCAATAACATCAAGTTAGCACCACAGTATATCTACTTAGTTAAGTCTTCTTTGATTTCATCGTTATTTTATAGTTTCAAGTATATTAACATTACAAATATTTTATTACGTTTATACCTCACTTCATGGTTTAGGTTTTTCTACTGTTCATTTCTAGTACAGAGAAATACAACTAATTTGTATACAGACCTTGTATCATGTGACCTGGCTAAACTAATTTATTAGTTCTAGTAGCTTTTTTGTACATTTTTGGAGATTTTCTATGTAGTCAATCATCTGCGAGTACAGACAGTTTGGTATCTTCCTTTCCAGTCTGTATGTGTCTTTTATTTCTCCTCCCCTTACTGCACTGGCTGGAACCTCCAAGGTGATGCTGAATATGACTGCTAAGAGCAGACATCCTTGCCTTGTTCCCAAACTTGGGGGGAAATGCGCTCTGTCTCTCACTATTATGTGAGGTTTTTGTAGAGGCCCTTTCTCAAGTGGAGCAAGTTTCCTTCTATTCCTAGTCTACTGAGAGGTTTTATCCAGAATGGATGTGGAGTTTTATCAAATGCTTTTTCTGAACCTATGGAGACAACCCTGGGAAAGAGTAGAGATGAGAGGGTCTAGATCCAGGTTCTGAGGAATTGCCAACCATTCTAACAATCGAGAACCAGGTAAACGAGGGTGAGCCTCAATGAAAAAGCAGGCTGTGAGAAAGCAGACAAGAAGTCAGAAGAAGAGAATTTTCAGAAGGAATGAGCATTCAATAGTGTCAGTTGCTGCTAAGAGGTCGAATAAGACGAGGACTGAAGACCACCCAGTGGATTTAGTAACACAGGGATCACTGGGGATGTTGATGAGAGTGACTTATATAAACTTGTAGGAATAACAGCCAGGGTGGTTTGGCAAGAAAGAGTGGGAGAGGAACGGGAGAGAGCAATTTTAGACAACCATTTTGAAAAATGTGGTATGAGTGGGAAGAGAACAGTAGAGTGGTAGCTGAAGAGGATGTGGGGGAGCACTCAAGATGGAAGTTGGGTGTGTTGAAAGGTATGTTAGATTATCTTCTCTGCTTGCTAGCCGCCCAGCTTACTTGCTTTACAAGACTACAGAAGCTGACATCTGCTAGGTATGAACCGCCACAGTTAACTGCCAGGAGCTCTTATGTGATATACGTGTGGCTAAAACACCCTACAAGCGGCCGCTTATTTAAGAGTGGGCAGGCAGGCACAAGTCAGCAGCAGTGACCTAACACACATACAGTTCAAGCTGTGCAAATGGGCACAACTTCTATAAAGAAGACAGATTTAAAAATACTAATCATATCCTTTCTCTGTGCCTTGAGTTACCACTCAACAAATGCAGTTTTGGCTGCAAGTATCTTGGGCATATCAAGCTAACACCCCAAAAGAAAAACTAGTTGGACCGTTGGGTAGTGAAGGATTATCAATGCCCTAAGCACAAGAATACCTTACTAGTTATCACACCAGGAAAAGCAAACTTTCCACATAATTGAAGCTTTTCCTTTAAATGCTAAAACACTGCAGTGTAACTGTTTGGGGTAGAAAACATCTTAATCTGAGCATCTGGCCCTTGTGACAGTTGTCACTGTTAATGCAAGCAGGAGTCTCTACACTAATGCAGCAAGCTCAGACCTACCATGAGGCCTGGGGCTACAGGTTTCTTCTGAGTTGTTAGTTTGCTTTCTGAGGACTCGGAGCCTTGTGTCTGCCCCTGCCAACCTGCTGCTCCTACCCTTCCTGGTCCCAGCTCCCTCCTCCTCAAAGGAGAGTATGTTTGCCACAGCTCATTGCTTTAGAAAAAGGCTGTCAAGAGTCATGTGGTACAAAGTTACCACATCTCACACTGATGACCCTGAGTTCCTTGTCACAAACACTTGGACTGAGAATAGCGGCCAAATCAAAGTCCACTGTCATCAAATCGATGTAAGTAAAGCCAGCCACTCCTGAAAAGCCTCGATCACACTTTTCTGAATAAGCACTCCCCAATGGAGGCTGAAGCTGACTCCCCATCAGCCCCTCTCTGAGGATGCTGACTGTAAGATGGAGATAACTAACGACAGGAAGGAGTAAGGTACAATTGCTTCTGCAGAGGCCACAAGGCACCCAGGTTACTTGGATTGTGGCCAGCTCACGGGGTTAAGAGCGCCACTGTGGCATTTCTGAGAACACCTGTGAGACCTGCTGTACAGGACAACCTTGAAGACACTGGGATCCAGAAGACTCTGAGGTTGCTGAGACCCAGGCACTACGGTTACAAGCCTCCCCAGGTACTTTTTCAACAACTTCCAATCTAAGGTAATCTAGCCTTTTTCTTACACTTTGAAAAAACAAATCTAAAGCTTAACAACTGATTCTCAAAATGCAGTACGTCCCAAATCAAATGAAGACTTTATCCTTTTAGTGGTAAAAGTATTTAAAGTATTTTGATGTAGCTACATTCTTTGAAAAATGAGTAAAACTGCACATAGTATACAGAGTAGATACTAACCAGCTTTTTTATTCCCAAGAGCATGCCCCAATAACTCTGGGAGCAGATTTTCATTATCAACCAGGCTTCAATAACGCATCCGGGTCAAAGGAGAACCTAACATAGCATGACGGGCATGTGAGAGAACCCTTGATTGTGAGTTGGGACACACCAGTCAGAACACATTCCTCAGCCTCTTCTGCAGCCAAGTGGGATGAAAAACTAAGTTCTGGCCATTAATAAGTGGCACTGTCTAGTGGCTGCTTCCAGTAACATCGTTTAAAAGAAATATAAACAGTTGCCTTTCCCCTACCCTCCTACATCCTGAATCTTGCTGCTTGGGATACAAAAACGCCAAGACCAGAGCCCCAGCTGCCACCTTATACCATGAGAGAATGAGGGCCACATCCTAGGGATGTCAAAGCAGTCACCGGAGGAAGCCTGGGCCCCTAGGTTTTTAGGGAGCACAGCTGCCCTGGGCCACCTCCTTGTAGACTCTGATGTGAGAGAGAAGTGGCCTTTTATGTTGTGTAAAGCCACCGTTACTGTGCAGCTCTGATCTTAACTCTAACATGCAGAATGTCTCAATTTTCATGATGCTTCACGTCATCTACCTTCAATGACCAACGAACAGCAACTGGGCATATTGGCCTGGAGGCCTTCACTGCACAGGTGCGTCAGAGTGGAGGCCCTCACTGCACAGGCACATCAGTGTGGAGGCCCTCACTGCACAGGCGCGTCAGCCTGGAGGCCCACAAGGCCCTCACTGCACAGACTTGTCAGTGTGGAGTCTCTCACTGCACAGGCCCAGGAGGTTTTGCCATCTAGTGTGTGCATGAGAAGAGGAGCAGCTCAGCTTTTAGGCAGGTACCAAACTCCAGACACTATGCTAAGTGCTTTGTATGGCTGTTTCATTTAATATCCTCCTTTATAAGTGGGGAGCCCTGGTGGCTCAGTGGTTAAGTGTCTGGTTGCTAACCAAAAGGCTGGCAGTTCAAATCCAACAGCCGCTCCTTGGAAACCCTTTGGGCAGTTGCTATGAGTTGGAATCGACTCGACAGAAAGGGTTTTTTTTTTTTGTTTTTTTGTTTTTAAAACACATGGAGACATTGGGCATGGAGAGTTCAGGCACTGTCCTAGGTCACAGAGCTCATAAAAGGAGAGAGAGAACAGAAATCCTTAATGCCAGGCTGTTCCAGAGCCCACACACCCCTTCCCCTTGTAGGTGCAGGGAGGGAGCAGCCCCCCAGGCCAGAACCTGACCACCCCCAGTGTGGAGCTTGGCTGCCAGTGGGACCCAGGCCCACTTGCCTATCTCCCACAGCACCAACACAGGGCTTGGCAAACAGGCACATCTGTTAAATAACAGCATCTATTGGTGGTAAATATTTTCTTCCTACTCCTTAGAGGAGAGAGAGCAAAAAGAAAAAAAAAAAAAAAAAAAACTTAGCATCTTACCTCAAAGGAACATTCAACATTTCTTTCATTTTTTTTGTGTGATAATCCTTTCAGGTCTATCTTTTCAACACTCACTGTAAAAGTAAAAAAACAAAATTATAAAAATGAAATAAAATCTTGAGGTATATGTAGTTATTTGGCATTTGACACTTCAGCAGTTTTCACACAAGGCTGTCGCACTTGGTGTTGTTCAGTCACGTCTGTAGTGCCCTTGCCCTTATCTAGAGTCAGAAACTTAGCAGGAAGGAAGAAGGCTAACATTTAGGTCTGGTAGTAAATTTATAAGTAAATAGAAGACACAAGCAAAAAAACAAACCACAGAAGAGAAAAGAGAAAAAAACAGTACTTGAAAATAGAACTGAAGTTTACTTGAATGCACAAGAGTACTAACTCCGATTATAATTGGGTCTCTGTGCTAACCCTCAAAGGTTATGAATCAGTTCTGATTTATAAAACACTAATGCTCAACGAAAGAAGCCCTGGCAGCGCAAGTGATTAAGTGCTTGGCTGCTAACAGAAAGGTCGACGGTTCGAACCCACCAGCCACTCCGCAGGAGAAAGACGTGGCAGTCTGCTTCTGTAAGATTACAGCCTTGGAAACGCTATTGGCAGTTCTACTCTGTCCTACAGGGTCCCCATGAGATGGCATCGATTCACCGGCAATGGTTTTGGGTTTGGAATGCTCAACGCACTCAACTGCGATTGTTTTAAATGCTATTTCTCAAAGCACAGTCACCCAGGCAGTCTATTATTTGTGTCTTCCTGTCATTAGAATATATGCTCTCCCTTCTATGACAGGGGAAGGATAGGGGTGATCAGGACACCGGTTATAAAGAAACAACAGACTACTAACACTGCCTCTAAAGATCATAAGGATTGTCAGAGAGTAGTCACACAAGATACAAACAAAAAGCACCAATTTTAAGAAGGCAATTTAATAGAATATATACAATATATACATGGAAAGCTAGCTAAACACAAAGCTTAACTCACATCTACCGTAAACCAAAATTTATTCTAAGTAACACTAAACTAACTTATCTTTTAAATCTTTAGAAGGTGGCTAGAAGGAAAAAAGTGAGAGAATAAAATTGAAAAGACACTATCCAGTTTAATTTATTTAAACACAACAGAAAATGAGCCTGAATTAAGCAACATTAATCACGAGTGTTTAAAAGAGATGCACTGTAACAGGAACAAGCTAATTCGCTGCAGGATTCTTTCAGCAGGCTCTTAAAGAAAACTATCTGTGAGTGCAGAGAGATGGACGAGGGTGCCACTGCCTTCACACCCAGTGGGCCGGGCTCCTCCTTCCCAGGCGACTTCCATTGCGAAACTCACTCTAAAGTCCAGTGTGCTATGTTGTGAGCCCCTAGAAGGTGGAGACCGTGCACTAGCTAAACAAAGATGAACACTCACACTCACTGAGGCCCCTACTCAGCCCTGGCTGTCTCTCAGTGTGTCCCTCAACTTCAGCACAGAGCCGGGCACAGAGCAGACACTGGACACACGCGGGCATGAAGAAACATACAACACACGTCAGATGTCATACCTGAGCTGTCCATCTTGATCTATATTGTTTTACTGAATTTGCTGAAATGTATTAACAATGACCTTTGCTAATAAATGACATTAAACACACAAGATACTTATGTTCACCTACACTTTCAAAATATAAGACAGTGACAGAAGCAGGAAAGGAATGAGAAAGTCAGTAACTGAATACAAGGTGTCACTAAAACAGGTAAACCCTTGTAGAACAAAAAGGAATGCTATGGCAGAAACAACTGACTGCTCGCCCCAGAACCACTTGTCGCTAGTGACAGAAGATTTAGCTGGGCATCACATTTCCCAGTCTCCCTTGCAGCTGTGACTAGGTTCAGGCGAAAGGGATGAAAATCCCGAATCAGACCCGAGAGGTGAGGACTGTCCCACCCAAGTGGCTCTTCCTCACCACACCACCTGGAATAAGGGCGGGAAGAGCAGCTAGAGCCAATTGCTGAGGAGGGAAGACAACCTGACAGAAGGGGTACACTCAACACCCAAGGCAGCCATCCTGGCCTCATCTGCTCTGAGGACAACACCAAGGCTCTCACCTGGCCTGGTCCTCCTCCTTGCCCTGGGCTTCCCCACTCTCCTCAAAGTGGGCATAGCATGTGACCACTTTGGCCAGTAGGTCATAGGGCAGAAAGGACATCTGTCATTCGAGGCTGCAATCACAATCTTGTGAGGAGTGATTTAAGAATCAGCCTTGAAGACATACAGGGTGCAAACACATGGTGCCCGCCTGAAATGAACAGAATATCATGCTTTCTTTCTTCCTTCCTTGAGAAGGAAGGGTGCACACAGCCAACCACTATTAACATCTAACTTTCTATTATTTTTTCATGGTTAACTTTTTTTTTTTTTTTTTTAATTTTAAATGTTTACATTTC
>NW_004443989.1:10691141-10692053 GCF_000243295.1 Trichechus manatus latirostris
CTCCTTTGGTTAAGTCTTTTGAGGAGCATTAAGTGTTTGATTTTTAGGAGCTCCCAGTTATCTAGTTTCTCTTCTGGTGTTCGTGCATTGTTACCTATGGTTTGTATTCTGTTTATACCATGTATTAGGGCTCCTAGCATTGTACCTATTTTTTCTTCCATGATCTTTATCATTTTAGATTTTATATTTAGGTCTTTGGTCCATTCTGAATTAGTTTTTGTGCATGGTGTGAGGCATGGGTCTTGTTTCAGCTTTCTGCAGATGGATATCCAGTGAGACCAGCACCATTTGTTAAAGAGACTGTCTTTTCCCCCAATTAACGGACCTTGGGCCTTTGTCAAATATCAGCTGCTCACAGATCGATGAATTTATATCTGGATACTCAATTCTGTTCCATTGGTCTATGTATCTTGTTGTTGTACCAGTACCAGGCTGTTTTGACTCCTGTGGCAGTATAATAGGTTCTAAAATCAGGTAGTGTGAGGCCTCCCCCTTTGCTCTTCTTCTTGAGTAATGCTTTACTTATTCAGGGCCTCTTCCTTTTCCACATGAAGTTGATGATTTGTTTCTAAATCTCTTTAAAAAATGCCGATGGAATTTGGATCGGGATTGCATGGTATCTGTAGATGGCTGTGGACAGAACTGACATTTTCACAATGTTGAGTCTTCCTATCCATGGGCAAGGCATGTTTTTCCATTTACGCAGGTCTCTTTTCGTTTCTTGCAGTAGTGTCTTGTAGTTTTCATTGTATAGGTCTTTTACTTTTCTAGTTAGATTTATTCCTAAGTATTTTATCTTCTTGGGGGCTACCGTAAATGGTATTGACTTGGCGATTTCCTCTTCAAGGTTCTCTTTGTTGGTGTAAAGGAATCCAACTGATTTTTGTATGTTTATCTTGTATCCTGAAACTT
>NW_004443989.1:10696208-10726786 GCF_000243295.1 Trichechus manatus latirostris
ATTTTCCTCCTATGGAAAATTTCTAGATTCTTTATTTTGGGAGCTTGCTGAAGCCATCATGGATTGCCTCTTTATGTGATTTGATATTGACTGTTGTCTCCGAGCCATCAATAAGTTATTATATTTATTTATTTAATGTTTGCTTACTGTGTCCTAGCTTCTTGTTTTGTTTTGATATGCCCAAATAGGTTGCTCATAAGAGCTAGTTTGATTACTGGCACCTTTGAAGCTCTAATGTCCTGTCACCAGGTCATTAAATGTCTTACTAGGTATGTGAGCCCAGGAGCCCAGGTATAGACACACCAAGTGTGTGATGTAGGCTCTCACCTACAGTCCTAGACAGGCATGGGTGACTGACGTAGACACGGGCATCTGACTACAGCAGGGGGACACAACTCTGAGCAAGGCAGGGGGCTGACGGCCACTCCCGAGTGTCCCGGAGGAAGGCTTGTCTCTGTTCCCTAGGGCACGTAGGTAGATGGGTTTTGCAGCCGGACTATGAGCACCCAGTGCTGTTGGCTGTAAGGACTGGGGGGCACCTCTTATTCTTGGGCCCCTATTGCGGGTGGCTAGGTGGCGTGGGTGAAGCCACCAGTCCTTGGGCCCCTGATGTGGGTACTGAAGACCTTGCTTAATGGGCAGAGCAGTGCCAAATGTCACGAACCTGCCACTTGACAGCTGAAACAGCTGAAGTTAGACTTCAAGTATATACTCCGTTGTAGTGCGGTAATGAGGGCCTATGCTGTTGAAATGGGCCCACACAAGTCTCTGCAGGGGGAAAGGCACTCAAAGACCATGGAACCCTTATGCCTGTGCCTAGGCAAAGGAGCTGTGCCTACCCTAGGTTCATGGCTTAGGGAAGCTGGCAGTTTATTTTTTCCCGTTTGTTAATTTGTTCACTCTCCAAGGCAGGGAGAAAGGCTCAGGGCATGTGACGAATCCTACTTCTGGCCCAGGAGACTCAGCAATTGCTGAAGCCGGTCTGGGATCCAGCACAGAGCAGAGAGTGTGGAGGTAAATGGGAGAGAGGTTTTTCCCTGAGGGGTGTGTTTTTGATCTGCAAGGCAGGCTGTATGCAAGTACTTATCTTTCACCGATCAAGGACTGCTTCTCACTGGTTCTGGGTGGCCAAATAAACTCTCTGCCACCGAGTCTCTCCCAGTGCGGAAAATGTGCCTCCTGAGCACCACTGCTTGCCTGCCTCACCGCTCACCCATTAGCTGCTCAGGCCTGAAGGGCTCAGGCTCTCACCGGGTCAGTTCTGGCAACTTCTTGCTGCTTCCCAACCGTCTCTCCATCCACCTGCCACTCAGTCTGGTTCCTCAACTTTGCCTTTGATGTTCAGGGCCCATAGACTGTCATATATAATCAATTCACTTTCTTTTTCGGGTCTTTGTTGTAAGAGGGTCCACAGAAGCGTCTGACTACTCTGCCATCTTGGCCCCACCTGATGTTAACTTCTTAGAAAGCCGTCAGCCTGTTTTCCACACTCTCAGTGCAGGAGTGCAGGAGCATTCCAGTTGCTCCGTATGCCTGTCACGGTTGGTCTTTTTTGTTGTTGTCTTTATTTTTAGCCATTCTAATAGGTGTGCACTGGTATCACATTGTGGTTTTAGCTTTAATTTCCCTAATAACCAAAGCTGTTCAGCATTTTTCTACATGCTTACTTGCCATCCATATATCTTCTCTTTTACCCATTTTTTAATCAAGGTTTCTTCTTATGAGTGAATTGCAAAAGTTCTTTATACATTCTGGATAGACTCTTGACCAGATACATTTTGCAAATATCGTCTCCCAGTCCATGGCTTGCCTTTTCATTTTCTAACTGTCTTTCAAAGAGTAGTTTTTAATTCCGATGAAGTCCAAGTTGTCCTTTTATGGTTCGTGCTTTCTGTGTCCTAAGCGATCGTTGCCTAACCCAACGTCACAGACTTTCTCCTATGTTTCCTTCTAGAAATTTAACAGTTTCCACGCTTACATTTAGATCTAGATCCATTCTAAGTTAATCTTTGTATGGTACAAGGTTCAGCTGTTCATGCATTCAAGATAAAATATCCTTTGTGGACTTTAAAGCAGGACGAACGCTCAGCAGCCATTCTTGGTCTAACAGTCATATCTCAGGGTGTGACACGTGGCTTCCCTAGCAGGGAAGTATATGAAGAATCAAACTATTTTTTCTAGTAACTGTGCTCTTAAAAGCTGCTTCTCCTAAATTGTTCTTAATGTTTGTCCACTTTTCTCCAACCCCAAGCCGCAGCCCTCTCAAAAAGTAGAGTTGGGTCAACTGAAACAGGAAATCTCTAGTCGTGGCATTTCCTTGGGATTTCCCACTTTGACAGAAGCCTGCAGTAGAGCTGAGCAAGGACACTAGCCCGCATTTCACAGCCTGGAGCTACACGAGGCCACTCCAGCGAACACTGACATGAGATCAGAGCAAGAATTCCAAGGGCGAATCTTGAGCAAAGCCCCCACTGGTTTTACTTGGGTTGGTGGGCATCCCGCGGTGGGCGGGTGGGGGGGAGTGGTGGTGCATGTGGAAGAGTAGGAAAAACATGCTTTGTTGAAGTCACATCTCCCTGATGTGTCAGCATGCCTGGGATCAGTTTGAGTTTGACTCTGAGCAGAGAATGATCCCCACAGTCCTAAAGGGCTGTGCTCCCATCTGCAGAAGGGCCACAGGTCCTGCCAGGCCCCCTCATCACCTGAGTCCCCTCCTCACCCTTAGCTGACAACCCTTCATGGAGACTAGGATGTGTCTTCCCCCACCCCACCAAACACACCCATGTGCTGGCGAGGAAGGGCAGCCAGATTGGAACTGCACTGGGCTTGTGCTCACATGCCCTTGGAATGGAAACAGGAGGAAGGCTTTGCCTCAAATTGAGATTTCAGGCCTGGCGTTTAACAAATTGCAAAATGAAGCCTTATGTGTGCAGGGAGGATCCCATTTTAACAACTGCCTCCAAGAAACCGAGTTCAACACGACGCCATACTAACAACCATTAAAAAAAAAACTCTAATTTTCGTGGCATCTATCCTTTCAGCAGTTATTTTACTAAGCATGTAGATATGTCACTATATTTTAATATTAATACAGAAATAAAATACTTCAAAACTGGTATCTTTCCAAATGTTATGTGTATGATTTTTGCTGAGGGAAAGAAGAGAAAGTAAAAATTTTTTGAAAGACACTTTCTGGTGCATTCTGGACTCAAACACATGCCAAAAGTGGCCTTGCCTTGCAGCTACAACACAGGCAATTTTACACCCCCACCCTACTCTGTGACACAGGCACAAGGAAAACCATCTGATAAAAGGAAAAGAATAATTTCTATCTCATTCAAACAGTTACACATAAATACATCTGCCTTCTCAGGCCTTATTTCTTCCCTTTGGGAAAACTCTCTCTCCTTTCCATGTACTCTTTGAAAAATGGTGTATAAGACTGCAGTGCGATGGATCGCTTTTGTGTGGCCTTTCTCACCATGGTCTTGTAACTCCCACCCAAGTGATTGGGTGGGAGTGTGCAAGTATGGTAATTGTAGCCCACCAAGGGGATTGGTCAGTTTTGCCTTAAAACAGCCAATTCCAGAGCAGAGAGAGGATTCCACCACAACCAAGAAAGAACAGGCAGAAGTGGAAAGCGTATCCTTTGGACCCGGGATCCCTGCGCTGAGAAGCTCCTAGAACCAGGAGACAGGCAGAGAGAGCTCAAGAAGCAGTGGGTGGCAGAGAAACAACAGCAGGAGATGGTAGGGTGGGCTTCTGGCCAACAGAACAAGAAAACTAAGTGTCTTTGGGCAGGAGGCTTGCTTGCGGAGTACGGTGCTTCTGGGCACTTATCAGCAGAGCTAAAAGAGCTTTGTAACACTTGCCCAAGCAAGACAGAGGCTAAGGGCCAGAGAGAGGTGTGCCTGCGAGCACGGCTGGGAAGAGGCTGTCCTCGTGGAAGAATGGTATCCTGAGCATCCCTGAACCTGAACTGTAACCTGTTACTTCCCTAATAAATCCCATAATCATGAGTATTGTCTGTGAGTTCTATGTGGCCACTGCAATGAATTATCAAACCCAGCACAAAAGTAAAGAGTGCTGTGGGAGGGACGGTTGGTGTCAGAACTGGTAAAGATGGCAGAGAGCGGAGACATGTCTGATCTCTGCCCCGTGGGAATCAGCCTTGGGTTGTTGATCTTGATTCTCCTTCCCCCTAGTGAAGTTAGAGGAGGTCAGACTCCACCCGTACGATGTTTGTACAAAGATGAAATATGCTTTTTCTGGATACTTGAGTGGTTGGCCATGATAATATGCAGACATCATGCAACCACACACACCCTCCAGCCTCTTACATGGATCCGAATATCCAAAGACTCTCTAAGATGTGACATTCCAGTGCCCTAGGACCATCTTCCTCAGTTTCTGGAACGAAGCCACCAACACCACTGTTCCAAGAGGCACTCCCCTTTCATTCACTACTTCTTTTTATATAATCCCTTCATCATCTCCTCTCCCTGTTGGAAGAATCAGTTCATGTTTCCACGGGTTTGGTATTTGTTTGTGATTCCATAGCTCCACAGTTACTGGCAAAGCTAAATCTAGAGCCTAGATCTTCCTAACACCTCGATCTGTGACCTTCAAGCTGCACTGCACTGGTATTCACAGCTTATGCAAATGTGACAGAGGCCACCCCACATTCTACATTCCCTAAGGACTGAAGTCATAGCTCTTGTCCCAGCTTTATTTCTAAAAAGTGGACCCTAAGACTCATTGCGCAGCCATAGGTTTCCTCAAGCACCAGCTTCTGATCCTGCTTTCAAGGCCTCCTAAGCAACGAGGACAAAATTAAGATAAACCATCACCAAGAGTTTAAAGGCATCCATCTATTCCCCTCTTCCACATACCCGGGTGCATTTTTTCTCCTCAAAAGTAAAATGACACCATTTACGTTTTTAAGCAGCATTTCCAAATGGGCCAAAATATTTGTTCAAAATTAACCAGCCACTTATCCAACATGATGTAGTTTCCCAATTCCCAAACCACACTAAGGTCTGTATGCCCTACTTCTGATTCAAAATGTTAATGTTTCTCAAATGTTCAATACAACCGAATCTTCATGCTTCCATATTTTCTATAGGCGTGGATAGTCATCTTTTATGGATAACTTACAGGGAACATAATAAAACAATGGGGAGGCTGTAACATGTGTCATAACCCCCTCCTCATTATCTCTCCCTATTTCTAGAGGTCACTTGGCAGTGTAGTAGGAGAACTTATACATTTAAAACCTAGCTTTGTCCAACATGAAATATTCAGGATAACTCATCAAAACAATTGTTAAACCTCCTGCTAACAGCCAATCTCCTGTCTGCTGCACCAGTGTTTTTTCCAACGTGTTCTCCAAGGAACACCAGTTCTGTTAAGATGCTCAGGACCACTCCCCCAAGAGTTTCAGACCAAGAAGTTTGGGGGAAAAAATCTGAGAAGCACTGCAGGCTTTACCTCCTTCTTATAGACCATCAATGTACATTAACATTTCAAAGGTTGTGAGAAGTCCTGCAATAAAAGTATCTATTTCAAAACAATGATTCCCAGATCTTTTTGTATTCTAAGCACTCCTGAACTACTTTTTCTAACATGTATTAACATCCCAAAGACCAACTAACTGTTTTGTGGAACATACTTTGGGAAATGTTCTAAGCTTACACTGCCCAATGCTGTAGTCACTGACCATGTGTGACTATTTAAATGTAAATACATTAAAATACATTAAAATTGAATTAAAAAGTCAATGCCACATGTGACTACTGGCTACCATGCTAAAAAGCACAGCCAACAACATTTCAGTCATCGAAGGGCATTCTATTGGACGGCACTGATCTAAATAAACCAGGGCTGGCAAACATGAGCCGGCCCACCCTCCACCTGTTTTTGTTAACAGTTTTATTGGAACGCAGACACGCCCATTTGTTTATATCTTGTCTATGGCTGCTTTCTGCCCTGCAACAGCAGAGATAAGTAGTTGGGACAGAGACCCTACAGCTTCCAAAGCCGTATGTACCTATCTGGATCTTCGAAGACAAAAATTGCCAATCCCTGCTCTAAACCAATAATTGTTCATTCACCAACATACATGTATTAAGCTCCACGTGCTGGGAAGTTGGTGGTGAACAAGACACGATTCTTGCAGTCTGTGGGTTACAGTCTGGTGGGGGAGAAGAACCTTCACTTACTAAGTATTATTCTCTTACAAGACTCCCAAATTTAGTAAAGTTATGTCAGGGTAGATATGCATTTTGGGAAATACTAGAATCCACTTGGTTTAGAATATTTTAAGCTTAAAATAGCACCTTACAGGAAAGAATTACTTTAAAAAATAAAAATGTTTATTTCATTTCTGGCAAAACAAAGAAAGCACGACATTTATACGTTGTACACCTCCCTATCCTGAGTGAAACTACTCACTGTTCCTGTCTTACTTCCTCAGTCAGACTGTCAGCAAATACATAGCTTTTATGTTTTTCCAAGTCAGTATTTTTTTAAACTTGCCCACAATGACATCACTCTCACCCCTATTTTTTAGTTTTTTAAACAATAGCATTTACAACATCAATGAACACAGAAAAATGCGGTCAGCATTTTCCCTGGCCACAGAATACCAACGTGTACCTAAATATTCCAGGACTGAATAATATTAGGGTTTATGAAAAAAGTAAAAAAAACCTCCATCTGGCCTGAAAGCAGGAAGTGACTCATATCTGGACAGGAAAATGTGAAAACCAGATGAACATTATTCAGCTGTTTTCAAACTCCAGACTCAAGGGTTGGTGAGACCTTTCTGCAGTCTTCAGACAGCCCCGTGTGTTGCATGTCAGCTCCATGGACGGCGCCACTGATCCCGTGTGGGCCGGCTGCTGGGGAGCCTTCACTGCAGCGCAGCTCTGCACCAGATGAAGAGTTCACAGCCAGCTGTCTGCCAGGTGGAACTCTGTCTCCTGCTACCCTTTCTGAGAATGACACCGTGCTGACCCAGGCTCTGAAGATCAGTAAGGTGGGCACTGCTGTGAAGGACAACCACAGTGGCTTTCCCTCACGGAAGTGATCCCTGCATCTAATGTGACAGTCACAGTGGCTCCTGCTGGGGGAGGGGTTTCACTAAGTTTAAAATTAGTTAAGCACTCTGTCGATTTTGTGGCCAAACAACACTGTGGTTATAAAAACAAAAACAGCATGGGAAAATGCTTATAGTATCAACTGAAAAATTACAAATTGTATGTTTAAGATGATTATAGTTTTGTTTAAAATATAAAAGAAAAACAGACTAAAAATAAATCATCAAAAATGACAGGGTAATGGTTTGAGTGGTGGAATTACATATAGGGATTTTTTTTATTTTCCAAATCTCCATAACGTAGTTCATAATTCTAAAATGCAAATATATATGCATGCAAGTATATATTTACAACCCATTCCATGTCTGCTGTTGCACGCTATCGAGTCAATTCTGACTCATAGCGACCCTATGTGACAGAGCAAAACTGCCCCATAGGGTTTCCTAGGCTGTAATCTTTACAGGAGCAGACTGCCAGGTCTTTTCTCCCACGGAGCCACTGGTGGGTTTGAACTGACAAGGGTTCGAACCGACGACCTTTCAGTCAGCAGCTGAGCACTTGGCCACTGCACCACTAAAACAAAACAAAAAACCCACTGCCAATGAGTTGATTCCAACTCATAGCGCAACCAGGGCTCCTTATTCCCTCTCACCTCCCTGCCACTCCAGCAGACTGTGTCCTCTGTCACACGGGAGTCCCACTACCTTTCTGAAGGGTGCAAGCAAACACATATCTAAATGGGAGGGGCTAGACAGCATGCCACCACCTGCAGGGCAAGGGCAGAGCCAAAGGTGCCAACTCAGACAGCATCTGCAGCAACCAGAAAGGCTCGGAGTGAAGCGGCCCACTTGTATCTGGCTAAAGCACGACAGGCCAAGGCAAGAAACTCTCCTAAGAGGCAGACTGAGAAGGAACAAGCAAGCTCACCATTTAGGGAGAAAGTTGGGGAACAGAGAGAAATGGGGCTGGGGTCCAGTAGCATGTATAGGCATGTATGTGAGCGGACCAACGGGGCTGGGACAAAGGGACCCGATGAGACTGGACCAGGCTTCCCTCTTGTGCTGAGATAAGACAAGAAGATACACTTCTCCTTT
This sequence comes from Trichechus manatus latirostris, assembly GCF_000243295.1. Lineage (NCBI taxonomy): Eukaryota > Metazoa > Chordata > Mammalia > Sirenia > Trichechidae > Trichechus > Trichechus manatus. The sequence continues at coordinate 10,704,403 of NW_004443989.1, forward strand.
TTAAAATTTTGGTCGTTCAAAATTTTCTTCTTTTCTTATTCAAGATGCACAATAGGAATTTTCCTCAAATCTTACAAGTTAGCTCACAAAACCTTCAATAAAATCTATAACTACATTCAACTACCTTTTTATAATTGAATCAATACCTAATTTTTAAAACCAATACAATCATGTAACTGAAAAAGAAGGAGGAAAGCTGCAATCATAAGGGTGATACCAAAAGTCAAAACAGCATGACATACGGCATGGTTTCGTAATTCCAGGACACATGCTTTTCTCTCACATTTTAATGGCTCTGAAATCATGAGTCTTACAACCAATGGTTCTTAAATGAAGAACTCGGCATCAGTACTGGTAGAAGGCTCATTAACAACCTGCGATATGCAGATGACACAACTTTGCTTGCTGAAAGTGAAGGGGACTTGGAAGTACTTGCTGATGAAGATCAAAGACCACAGACTTCAGTGTGGTACACCACAACATAAAGAAAACAAAAATCCTCACAATTGGACCAATAAGCCACATCATGATAAGCGGAGAAAAGACTGAAGTTGTCAAGCATTTCATTTTACTTGGATCACAATCAACACCCATGGAAGCAGCAGTCAAGAAATCAAACAAAGCTTTGGGCAAATGTGCTGCAAAAGACCTCTAATTTAAAATGTTAAAAAGCAAAGATGTCACTTTAAGGACTAAGGTGTGCCTGACCCAAGCCATGATATTTTCAATCGTCTCATATGCATGTGAAAGCTGGACAGCGAATAAGGAAGACTGAAGAAGTACTGACACCTTTGAATTGTGATGTTGGTCAAGAATATTGAATATATCATGGACTGCCAGAAGAATGAACAAATCTGTCTTGGAAGAAGTACAGCCAGAATGCTCCTTAGAAGCAAGGATGGCGAGACCTTGTCTCACGTACTTTGGACATGTTATCAGGAGGGATCAGTCCCTGGAGAAGGAAATCATGCTTGGTAAAGTAGAGGGTCAGCGAAAAAGAGGAAGACCGTCAATGAAATGGATTGACACAGTGGCTGCAACAATGGGCTCAAGCATAACAACAACCATGAGGATGGTGCTGGACTGGGCAGTGTTTCAGTCTGTTGTACATAGGGTTGTTATGAGTCACAACTTACTCGACAGCGCCTAACAATAACTACAACAACAGCCAATGGTTATCTCACGACTGCTGCTGGCCAGGTGGCCGTAAGGCAGTGGTTGAAGAAACACACCTGCAAACTGGGTACTGGTGGCTTAGAAGAAAACCCAAGAACAGCAGCAGAACACACTTCCAAGAAATGCATCCTCACCAGTGCTCTGCACAGCACACAGGACACTGCTCTCCGAAACCAGAGACCTCCTGACCAAGTCAAAAAGGGATTCCTGGGGGGGTGCTCAGTGAATACACTTTAAGGATATCTTATTGGGTCTATTTTGATTACATTTTTCTTTCTATGCACGCACAAGAATGATATGATTTTAAAAAGTTGTATCTAAATCTTTGTGTGTTTGTATCTAAATCTTATAGGGTTCTTCCTATAAAATGACAAGCAAGCTATATTATTTAGTTAAGATTTCTGAGTTTACAGGGCTCAGCAACCAGGAGCTAAATCTACAACTGTACTAATCTCTAAACAATGTAAGATCAACTATGAATATCGCTTAATAAGTTTCCATTCTGAAGTGACTGTGGCCCTGGGCCTCTTTATGATCCCAAGCAGGCGCTGGGAGAAAGGACATCCTGCACTAGTTTTCTTCCTCTTTGCTTTGCTAAGCACTCCTCCACTTGGAATGTTGCTTTCACGGCCATTCCTAACAGAAGGAGGACCCATGAGAGCATGCAAAGATTAAACTGTCCGAAAGTTAAGATAGCCAACCAGTATCAACTCTCTACTACAAATATCGAATTCTGTAATCACTGGGTTGGCAACCACCAAACAAACAGCACAACAGTTTTAGATTACTTTGCCATCTACCTAAATGGTCTCTATATTCTCTAACTAAGAGGAAATTAACCTAATCATTTTAAATCCACTAATTAAAATGCACGCAGCAGTATGTTCTAATGTTTACATTTTCACCTTAGGGTAAAAAAAAATCACAAGGATTTCAGGAAAAGATTCTGAAAGTTTTAAACAAAAAGTTCAGACTTTTATAAAAGATAATCTGCAACAGGTTTCAGGAAGACACTGAACATGGAAGTGTCCCAAGGAGACCGGCATATCCCGGATCCTGCCGAAGTTGATTCCTTCTCAACACCATGTCCTTCATTTCCAATGAGAGCGTACAAATACTCTAAAACCTAGCAGATGGTCTTTCAATTTGTCAGAATATATACACTACTGCTCCCATATACCTTTCTATAAACAATCATAAGTTGAATACTAATGGAGTCACCTATATTATCACAGGTTCAAACCACAGAACATACGCTCTATCCGACCCAAAACTTCTCAAAATCTTTCCTGGCTCTTTCAGGTCACATGATAGTTATATATGAAAATCTTTTCTTAAGGCCATTTCTTTGTTTGTCTTTGATTTCCTCATCTCCCATTTATATTTATTATTTAACTCTAATTAGCTCTATTGGATTTATGTTTGAAAAGCAACAAAACACTTCTCCCCTCCCAAATAAACAGATCCACGGTACTTCATTGGTGCCTCCAGAGTAAGAACAAGAAACCAAACAAAAACCTGAAGTGGAGCTTCCGTTTTAACAAACAAAGGTAGAGGCCTTAAGGCAGGAAGAGATCTATTTCTTTAAGATATAATCAACAATCCAGAGAATATAAATAATTAATCAACGAATAGCTTTACACACTAATCCATAAAGAAGGCACTTAGGTGATTATATCCAAAGAAAAAGCATCTTAACAGTGAATATACAAGTCCTTTTGTGATTAAAAGTTACTTATTTTAGTACTGTGTTAGCTGATGCTTTCTACAGTATTCCGACATACTCTTCCAGCACAGTTTCGTTAAGAATGAGGTGATTTTAACTGAACTTTTATGCTAAAATGAAAGTCTTAGTGCTTTCCTCCTGCTTTTTTGGGCAAACCTGTATTTCAGAAAAACGTAACTGAATATGGCCCATAAAGCTCTTGCTGAGGAGTCTGGTTCCAAGTCAGACAGAAGAGGGTGTGCCGTTTCTTCCCCTGCACGCAGCTATCACCCCCAGACAGAGGGCACGGAGCAGTCCCAGGAGAGCTCTGAAGCCTGAATAGGAGGAAGAGAGCTGGGAAGAAGACCAGAGTTCAACATTCCAACACACCAGCGGGTATGTACCAGTTCTTTCTCCTCCAGGCCCCCAGCCTGAATGCAGCACAGCCTGAAACCCAAGTGGGCTGAGGCCCAGACAGAGAGCCCAGGAGAAGCCCTCAGATGAGCTCCCGACAAGAACAGGAAAGGGAATTCCTGATGCTCAGATAGCGGGAAAGCCCCCATTTGTCTTTTTTCTCCTCCCTTCTCTTGTGCCCCAGCTCCCAAATAACTCTGGGGCAGCGGCAGCAACAGAATCCCTCCGGAGCAACAGTAAAGGAGGGAAGCCGTCCTCTTCGATCTGAGGAGCTGTGATTCCAAGGGGGTTGGGTGAAACCTCACTCTTTTTCTCTTTCTGTCCTCCCGCCACTTGGTCCCAAACACGGGCATGGTCACGAAAGCGCACAGCAGAAGAGGGATAATGAAAGCCCCCGGGTACTAGAAAGATAACAGAGGCAAGGGTTCAGGGAAGCAACCCTATAAAGTTTACAAACTCCTGGGCTTAGCACCAAGCTGCACACGTGGATCTGCCTCTAAACAGCACCAACAGACGCTGAGATCTGAACCACAGACTACATCACCGCCCAAGTCTCGGACTGGTCACCAGGTAATGCACACACAGGACAGATCTAAATAGCGCTGCAGAGGCTTTGAAAACTGAACTCACATGGAACCACAACCCACAAAAAGCTAGTCAGAAATTGCAGCCTGAAACTAACCGGTTGATTGCTTGCTAAAACAAAAACTGAAGACCAACAAAGTTAGTGCACACCAGATGCTTTTCTAAACCAGCGCGTAGCACTGCCTGTTTTGATGCCAAACCTTAAAATAAACCAAATTAAATAATGATGGTTATAGAAAAAACTTTTTTTTTAATTTAAAAAGAAAGTTATACCTAATTACTGATGCAGTTTAGAAACCTGATACAAAGTTTCTGTTACAAATACCTTTGTTGTAAGGTGCAGTGGAGTTGACTCTGACACATGGCGACCCCATGTGTGCAGAGCAGAACTGTTCCACTGGGTTTTTAGGTACCGCTTACTCCTAACATTGACAGACTGCTTTATTCTGCTTATAATTCAAACGACTTACTAGATAGCAATAAACTGTCTTCCTGAACAGTGTACCAATTTACACTCCTACCGTTAGTGTACAAGAATTTACATCTCTGCATATCCTCATTTACATTATGCTAATTTCCACTGTCCTCATCGCTCATGAAGCTGTGCACCTTTCTGTTAGTATGTCTGGATTTTCCCTTCTGTGAACTGCCTAGCAAAGCCTTTTCCAAGGTTTTATGTTTGGCTGTTGGATGTGTTCGTATTCAATTGAAGGAATTCTTGAAATCTTTCCCTACCCCTAGGTCATGAAGATATTCTTCTTTATTAGACTCTAAAACTGTAAGAACTTTTTATTATAGAAAATTTCAAATATATACAAAGTGATGTAAAACAAACCCCATGGACCCTATCACCCAGCTACATGGACCACAAAGTCAGGACCCCTCCTTCGTTTATACACATAGTCACATCACCACCATACAGCCCCCCTCCCCGAAACTGGATGTTTTATATTAAATTCTAGACATTACAGTTTAACCATAAATATTTCAGTATGAATCTCTACCAAATAACTATAATATCCCTATAATGCCTACAAGAAAAAACAGCAATTATTGAATATAATATCAAATATCTAGTTAAGTTCACATTTCCTTTCTGTAGAACAAAAGCCCACACAAATAAGTATACAAACAAACTTTAATTTTCATTTCCCCACAACTTTGAAGATAACTAGAAAGGGTCGGGTGAAGGGAAGGTAGAGTGGAGATGAGGAGGGAAAGGAGTCAGGGCACTTCCTATATTCCCTGGCCATTCACACTCATGTTAACTGAAGAAGAGGGGAACATGGCACGAAGTCTACCAAGGAAGGCCCAGAGAAGTAATGGTTGATGTCACCCACTGAACAGGAAGTCCTACCAAAATAAGAATATCAAAACTCTAAGTCTATAGAGACATAAAAAAAAGTCAAATCACATCTGACCTAAGGTGCAGGTGAAGCAAGCCCGACACACGGTGTGCCAGCCCTGGGGCCCTTTCCTCCAACACTCCAGCAGCGTGGGCTTTGGTACCACCTTCCCGGAAGAGAGTAGGCCTCTCATCAGTTTTCACTCCTTGCCACTTCACACACTGTACTGCACTCGTGGCAAGCTGCAGCCTGCTGTTTTTAATCATGATGCCCAATTGTGTAGGCAGCAAGATGGGCACCTGAAAAATTTCTCAAAAATTAATCTGGGTAGCAGCTGCAATACAATTCCAAAAAAAAAAAAACTGAAATGCTATCAATGGAAGGGATCAGGCAACACACACAGTTCACTAAGAAATACCGAGCATATTTGTACTTGCAGGTGTCCAGGCACCACCAAATGCAGATAACAATAGGGTGGGACTAGACTCTCAATGGCCTTCAGGGACAGGCCTCGGGTTCTACCTAAAGCAACAGGTAACCGAGCAATACAGAAGGGCTGTATGCAGGAGCCTGTGACTGGGGAGACTGCTGAAGAAGAGGGGCCTGAGGGAAGCAGAGATGGATTTTGGAGGAGGAGAGAAGCAGCTAGAAGAGAAAGTAGAAAGGCGTGATTGCAATAGCCAAGGTGAGTGATCCTAAATGGTGAGGAGGCTGGCAAAAAGTCAAAGTCGACGTAGGACTGTGTCTCACTTACAGTCACAGCCAGGCGGTCACGAAGCCAGGACTAGGATCACATTTTGATTTATGGACCAGGAATCTCTCAGTTAAAATTGCTAAAGCCTAAGGGTCACCTTGACTGCCAAGGTATCTTCAGAGAATTTGGAAATGCTAACTTTTCACACCAGGACTTATAAAAGAAGATACCTATAAGATAATGGCTGTAATATGCCTCAAAAATGACTTACTCTTTTGAAACATTTTCCCTTTCTACCCTAAAAGCCTTTTAGAAAAAACTGGGTGGTTGCTAGCTTTCTGCCAAATATGTCTTACTTGCTTCCAATGTATCTTTATTAAAGAGATTAATTCTATACGGCCAATAACAAAAAACCATCTCAAACATTACCAAAACTATGCTAAAAGAAATCACAGAAAAGAGGATGTTATTATTATTTTAAAATAAAGATGAGAATTTAAGGGAGCAGGGAAATTAGATTAATGGAAATGGAACAACCAGAACAGAAATACTGAAAATGTTCATGCATTGTGAAGAATGTAATCAATGTCACTGAACAATCTGTGTAGAAATTGTTGAATGGGAACCTAAACTGCTGTGTAAAGCTTCACCAAAAACACAATAAAATACTATTTTTTAAAAAAAGAAAGAAACAAAAATATTTAGTTTTCAGGGAAAAAAAGGGGATGCCACTAATGACATAAGGGAAGGGGGGGGGGAGAACCAGAATCATTTTCTAGCACAAATATCCCCTTCTCCTTAGTTCTACACAACAGAATTCAGTTTCTTCATACTTAAACTACAAAAACATCTAAAATGCCTCCTGCTTTAAATTTTATTACTGAAATCCAGTTTTCATTTAAAAATTTAAAAACTATTCTTAAGAGTCTTAGCTGAGTAATAATGTTCCTAAAATACCAGCTTATTTTCTCACTTTCATCTAGTTGTCTGTGTTAATGAGGATAATTTTTAGAAGCATTACCTCTTTTAGTATTATTAAAATTTGAATAATCGCTACTAGGCTGATTAAACTGATCCTTCTTTCCTATTTCCTACATCACTTTATACTTAAGAACACTAAAGTTTATTTTTGTTTAGCTTTTTTTATCATGTGGTTACCTGGCATTAATATGATTTGTTAGTTCTCCAGAAAGAGTGACAGAAACAAAAAGTAGAACATTATCTAGAAAATATCAAGCTGATAAGAGTAAAGACATTTTCTAAAGTAGCAAAAATAGGAAATGAGTACACTTCCCATTCTGAACGGTTAGTGATATGGCACTTCGATTTAGGGGCCTGAGGAATCTCCTGTATTGCTACATGAAGACAAATATGTTACTCAGCACTAGTATGGACCACGCACAGCACCAGCCAGAAGTTCAGAGAAGCAATGCTGGAGCAGATGTGAGAAAAGGGTCTGGAGGGTGGCAGTGCACCACGTCTGAGGATAGCCAAGTGTCACTGGAGCTGACAGTGTGTCGAGATGAGTGACAGATTAGACCAGAGAGGGAAGGAGGACCATAAAGGGACAAAGGCAAAGACAGGCCAGGCCACCAAGGACACAAAGAGCAGATGGAGAGACTTAAGACTTCACAGGCATGTCATGGCTAACATGGGCTTGCCACCGTCAGTGCCAAGGGCTGATGCATGACACTTTCTAGCTCAGTGATCTTGGGCACAATCACGGGATCTCTCTAAGGCGTCCCTCATGTCCTCCCCTGAACAAAAGAACAATGGCGCCCACTTCACAGGACCTTGGGAATGACATGAAAACAAGCACACACCACGTTCATGCAGCGCCTGGTGCTCAGGACATGCCACCTGACACCAGCTGTGACTGCTGGCAAGTGGTGACACATTTTCAAACGAGGAGTATCATGACTCCACACGTACTGACTGAACTTCCTGCCTGAAGACAGAACTGGAGAGGAGCAAGACGGGAGGTGGAAGGCCCCACCAGGTGGCAGATGAAACGAAGGCCTGATTGCAGACAGTGGCAGAGATGATGGGGAAGAAACCTGAGACGTCTTGTGATGGCTTGGGCCTGGAGACAGGGCTGTCTTGGACTTCCAGGTCTTTGCACTAAATGACTGAATGTTGGTATCAATCACAAATACTGGAAACACAATTGAGAGGGTGGTGATGAAGACAACTGTTCCATCTTAGGCATACCAACTATGAGATACCAGCAGGTCATTAGGCGGAAATATTCAATTACCAGCTGGTTAATGTGGATTTGGAGTGCAGGAAAAGGGTCTCAGCTGGAGTCAGAGGTTTTAAAGTCATCAACACATTAATGATAGCTACATTAAGGGCTTAGGTAAGATTGTTCAGAGAAAGTATTAAGTGGAAGGAACAGGAAAGCACCTTGGGGACTACTAATATTTAAGAGGAAATTTCCAAGGAAACAGAAGCAGGCAGAAAAGCAAGAGGAAAACGAGGTAACTGTGGTATCAGGAAACCAGTGGAACGCATGCCATGTCAACTCCTGATGTATGATGTTTCACAATTTAAAACATCAATAAACCAGGAGGGCAGAATTTACGGTGGGGTAATCACCAAATGTCAACTAAAAGACGTAAGAACTGAAAAGCAACAACCTCTGCCCAACAAAACACTAAAAGAATTTAACAAGAAATGTGACTAATAAAACCAAGTTAACTTGCTGGCCAACTTCTGGACAGAGAAACTATTCCTATGAGCTACTGATGGAGAATACACCCTGTAGATGATGGTAATGTAGATAATGATGTTTGGCTCATTACTATGTTTTCTAAGTACTACATTAGTCTTGAGAAAGGACGACGATGGTCATACTACAGATCTGCCACGGCTCCTGTGAAAACGGGCTCATCCTCTCTCTCTCATTGCACCAAAGCATACAGACAAGAGACAAACACAAATAATGGCCATACACTTTTTTTGGCCTTATGTTTTGAAATTAACAACAACAGAAAAGCAACAGGGTGTCTCAATAATTAAGTCTCAAGGAATAAGTGCCAGGGTAAAGACAAGGCCACCCCTTAAGGTGAGAAGGAGGTGTGGTGGGCAGAGAGTCCAGCGTCGATTATCTGGGGCAAAAGTAGCAGCTCCTTGGGGAGGCCTATCTTCTGGAAAACATTCAGAAGGAAAAAGGAAAATAGCAGTTTTCAGAGTGGAGAAAAGCCTAGAATTTAGGTAATAGCTCTCCACTCTGGAAGCTGAAGCAGCGCTGCATCTTCAGGATGATCACGTGGTAGAGATGTTCCAACAAGAGAGGTGGGTTCTCGGAAGGAGTGAACACATGTGAAATGGAAATTATTACACACATGCCTAGGAGTGTTATGAGGGTTGAATGGGGTAATAAAACCTTACAGCGCTGTTGTAAGGATTAAATGTTTTAATACCAGAACATAAACGCAGGTTGCAGTTGGTAAGAAACGATTATTTCCAGAGTTATGACCACAGTCCGAGATGGGTGGCTCTCTTTGATTTTGTCAGAGTGGAGGCTTATTTCAATCACTATTCATTCACTTAAGCATCTGTGCAGTACAAAGCACTGTGCTTGAGACATGGGGGAAACACAGGAGGGTACAACAAACAAAACCAAACACAGCTCCTGACCTTGAAGCATGTAAGTTCTAGCAGAAGAAACAAATATACTATACACAACAAAAGGAGAGAAACAAAGAAAAGCTGCATGTAGAAGTTCAAGTTCCCTTACTATAAGGGATCCAAACAGGGAAGCCCCATCCTGATTTCTCCCCCTTCTGATGACTCTGCAGACTACAGCAAGTGTTTCTTATACCTGGAATTTATTATCTATTACGTTGTTTTACACAAACAACACGAACATTATTCATTTTTTGCCAACCACGCACCTCAAACCTCCACACGTTATTTGCATAAGCATAATTATGCCAATTTTTTTTTTACATGTTGCTGACATCAATTTCTATTTCTGACCACATGGAAACTTCACTTAATGTAGGTATTATAAACTTAAATTAATAGAAACAAATGTACAGTTTCGATTGTTTATTTTCCAATTACTGGGGGACTACCAAACTCAACCCATGACTTCCTGACCATAGCTTATACATTTATTATACAATTATGAGCAAAAGTATTATTTTCAGACTATTTGTAGACATATAAGCAGGAGATTAAAGAAAATGAACAGAATGATATGAATTATCAGTAACATGAGAGGACAGGTGAATGAGGTCAAAATTTACTTCTGGAAATGCCACGAGACATGCACGGTATATGTGTGGGCATGTTATTTGTGAAAAAATACAGTAGTCCTACACAATCACCTCTATTCTCCTCTTAAAAACTCTCCTATACAATCACGTAGTTGATAAAGTTTCAAATAAATTCAACTTTGTTATCTGTTGTCTAGAACGGCTTGCAGAAAGCCAAGCATGCAAGAGACTCTATCTGAAAAGTGTCACACATCACCTCGTAATTGCTTACTGGCTCCTCTAGAACAATGAAGTCCAATATGGTGGCCACTAACCACACTGAGCTATTTACATTTAAATTAAACATTCAGGTCCTCATCCCACTAGCCACATTCCAAGTACTCAAAAGACACATGTGGCTTGTGGCTACCATGTTTGATAGCTTATACGAGAACATTTTCATCATCACAGAAAGTTCTATAGGATAGTGCTGCTTAGAATCTAAGACTTATTTTGGTGGGGTACTTTCAGTTTCTCCCCCTTAATAAACAACAATATTTGAAATTTTGGAGCCAAGGCAAATTCATCTATTTCTTGTAGAATTTAAACAAATAGTACCCTTCACTAAAGAGCATTTATAAAAGACCTACCAGCATTTAGTAAGGTACCATCACAAAGACCTCCTCTCCACGATCTAGCGCACCTTCTTCCCCCTGACCATTTGCAAGCACTTGTGGAACCCAAGCTTAGACTCACCTTTGGAGTGTTTTCCTAAAGGCCTCCTGGGGAGCGACTCCTCTATGGAATGTGCTGATGTGTGTAGTGCATTTTCCAAACTATTACTGACACTGTTGATGGGGGTTTCAGTCCTTGGAGTGATCTGAGGGAACAGAAATACAATCATCTTACTTCCTTCCAGTTAGTTAATATGGAATGATTTTCACTGTTATTTAAAAGCTACTTATAATTATCTTACTCTGAAATTTTTCTGTAAAACTTGTGATACTTGTATAATAATAAGCACTTCCTGTGAAAGACAAAAAGTTCACCAATCTACTACTCCACAATGAACTTTAAAACAGCCCAGGTAACTGTACCAAACATGGCAGCTTTCTCTGTGTCTTGTGTCAGTGGTTCATTACATTGGCTAGAAACTACATTAGCTAATTGGGCATGAATTATATACTAGATGTGAAACAAAACTTTACTTCTGTATTTATTTAAGTCATATGATTTCCTGTAAAACAAGTCATACAACAGGATTAACACCATCCTTCTAGAAATCGTGCAAAAATCACAAAATGCTCTAAAAACAATGGTAAAGACACAATACAATCTATTTGGAGTACAGTTGGAAAAAACATATTGTAAAATTACAATTCTATTTTTAGGAATGCATCACACAGAAGTACCTACACATGGAAAAGACGTGTGTGAGGCTGCTCCCTGAAGCCAAGTTTGTAATCGTGAAACTGAGAGCATCTCAAAGATCCTCAGAGAGCTTAGATGAGCTACAGGACACTCACTTGTGGATATGATACACTCGTCAAGGAACAATAAAAGTGCCCCCACATATATTAAGTTTAAAAACAAGTCACAGAACAGTAAGTGTCATCCAGTCTGCTCTCCCTCTTTTGGATTTAAAATGAACGTGTCTGTGTATAAATAAATAAAAAGGGCCCAGAAGGATAAGGCCAACTCTGAACTGTGCTGACCTCTGCAGAGGAAATTAAGACTTTTTTGGGTGGGGTGGGAGGGGATGCAACAACTTTTTCCCCCCTCAATAAAGATCAGTATCTGAAAATTTAGTGCCCAAAATGTTTATCACTTGCAGAATTTAGAAGAATAAAAATTACCAATGCTTTGACTTCTTTACAGTCACAATTTAATGTACTTCAAAATTTCAAACAATATTAGAGAAAGGTGTAAGATTTTAAAATTTATCAAAGGAGGCATGAGTGGCTGTGTGTGTTTTCTGGATATAAACCCATTGCTGTTGAGTCAATTCTGACTCATAGCGACCCTACAGGACCGAGTAGAACTGCCCCATAGGGTTTCCAAGGCTATAATCTTTATGGAAGCAGACTGCCACATCTTTCTCCCACAGAGCGGCTGGTGGGTTCGAACCCTCAACCTTTTGGTTAGCAGCCAAGCGCTTTAACAAGTGCGCCACCAGCCCCCCGCCTCCCCTTTTTGAAAAAATATAAAGGGAAAAAGACGAGCACTGACTTTTGGTCTAATTCTGAGCAGCTGAGACCGGCTTTGCCTCTCTGGCCTTTATTTTCATTACTTATACAGTAGATGGAGATTGATCAAAATAACCTGAAAGCTCACTTGCAAGTACAGATCCTGCAACTCACTGTGGAAAGGTGTGGCCCAGGGAAGCAGAGCCTAGAGCTCTATAAAGCAGGGGCAGTGACCGTCCACCTTCCCGATGGGGCTGGAAGGGAGCAGTACAGCCGGCAAGGAGACTGCCCAGAGCAGCCACAGAACACAGTGTACAGCAAACAGTGGGAAAGAACACCATGTAAGTACCAAAAAAACCCAAACCCACTGCCATCGAGTCGATTCCAACTCATAGCGATCTGACAGGACAAAGTAGAACTGCCCCATAGGGTTTCCAAGGCTATAAATCTTCACAAAAGCTGACTGCCACATCTTTCTCCAGGGGAGCGGCTGGTAGGTTCAAACGCCGACCTTTTGGTTAGCAGTCGAGCGCTTAACCACTGCACCGCCAGGGCTCCTTCCCACATTAAAAAAAACAAAAAACATACCCATTGCCATCGAGTCGATTCTGACTCATAGCGACCCTATAAGACAGAGCAGAACTGCCCCATATGACTTCCAAGGAGCAGCTGGTAGAGTCGAACTGCTGACCTTTTGGTTAGCAGCTGAGCTCTTAACCTATACAGAGGTCAAAAACTCTGCCTTGTTGCCTCAATACCCTCCACGCATCTGTGCACCTAGGTTTGTTGAGGAGTAACTCACTAGAGAGACAGGGATGACCCTACTCTGATTTTATAGGTATATCCTGCCTCATTTGAACAAAAAAAATTTAATCAAAATTTTTATTTTATTTTCTAACCTAATATTTAAGGGGGGCCCTGGTGGCGCAAATGGTTAAGTGCTCAGCAAGATTAGCAGTTTGAATCCACACATCAACTTGAGAGAAAAGACCTGGTATCTGCTCCCGTAAAGATTACAGCCTAGAAAACCTATGAGGCAGTTCTACTCTGTCACATGGGACTACCATGAGTTGGAAACGACTCAATGGCACACAACAACACCAACACACGTTAAAATAAAAGAAGCCCTGGGGGCGCAACAGTTAAGTGCTCCGCTGCTAAATGAAAGGTTGGCAGTTTGAACCCACCAGCAGCTCTGCAAAAGAAAAGACCTGGTAATCTGCTCCTGTAATGATCATAGCCTAGAAAACCCCTGGGGTAGTTCTATTCCATCACATGGGGTCGATCCGAGTTGACATCACCTCAACAGCACACAACACCACAACCAAATATTTGCAGTATTATGTAGACAGCGGTGTTCAATCATTTACAGACCAAGAGCTGCAGTGAGACCACACACCATATCCGCTACTGCCTCCACCAAGCCCATGCAGCCGGGAGCCCTCTCTGGGCTCTGGAAGCTGCTTGCGTCTACTCAGGACTAACAGCTCCTATATGATACAAAAGACACCTTCCAAGAAAAGTCACTCACCACAAGTCTAGTTAATCTGGAAGTTTATAACTTGAGAAAATCAATCCTACCCATCCAGGATGCTTCCAAAAAGTCAACCCTTTCAATAACATTAACAAGATACTATCAAGAAACTACATTTTTTATTTATACTTACGGTTGAACTGAATTGGATTATTTCCTTTAGATTTGGGAGTTTCTTTTATCATTCAATGGCTAGAAACCAAAAAACCAAACCCATTGCTGTAGAGTCAATTCCGACTCATAGCAACCCTACAGGACCCAGTAGAACTGCCCCATACGGTTTCCAATAAGTGGCTGGTGGATTCGAAAATGAACTTCCTTCCCATTAAACAAGGTAAGAGGACTGACAGGTACAAGTAATTACTCAAAGAGCAAGATTTTTAGTCTAAGTAGTAAATATTACTTTGGGAAACAACGTAGGAGGTCAGTATTTTTCATTATATAACAAACATAACCACAGTAGTCCATCATATTTGACCTGACTCAGGAATCTCCATATTCTCTAGTTACTGTGGTAAGTAACTCTGAGTCCTGGTCCTACGGCCAGAGATATTTAGTTGCCTTGACAACCAACAAGCAAAGTACCAACCTTGTTGGCTAGTGATAAACCTCTCCTGCCCCAAATAGAGGCATATGTGAATAGAGACAAATTCTGGCACACACTTCACTTGCCCGCCCCAAAACATCCCAAAAAGCCACAAACAAGGAATCAGACTCTCACTCTAAACAGCTAGGGGGACGGGAGAGAACGGCAGAGTAGAGGAGAATGTACTATGAACATCAGGAGCCCTACGTGTGATGGACTAGATGCTGGTTCTCAATCCTGACTGCACACTGGAATCCCCAAGGCACTAAAAGAACACACACCAGTCAGTGCCAAGTCCCACACATCCTACTTAAAGCAGGATTTCTGGGTGTGGGGACGGGACACTGGTGTTTGGCCTTTTTCACATTTTGTTATTTAAGCTCCCCAGGTGATTCTAATTTGCAGCCACTGATGCTCCCATTTCCCAGTTTCATACGGAATGTATCATCTTGTCAATTCCCAGCAAGGACAAAGAGGAAACCCAGAGAAAACAGGAAGTTCCTTCCAAGGCTTAACAGGAAAAGCTGAAGGCTGAAGGTCTGTTTGCCGTGGCTACAAATAGAACGGGAAAAACTTCTAAACTACTCTAACAAAATATATGTATTGCATCTGACACAAATAAAAGGGCTCTGAAGAAAACTCTTTAAAATTATAATTACTGGAAAAGAAATATGTTTTCCTCAATATTTTATGCCAAAGCGATTCTTAGTTTTCCAAATGTTCACTTTTTCCAACCGAGCCTTTGTCTTTACTTTGCTCCTTTGTTTACATTGAAAGGTGCCTCCCTTGCACTTCCCAGAAATGCTGTTTTGGGTTATTTTTGGTGGAGTTAATTTGCCCACGTGACCTGGGCAGTTAACTCGCATGCTCTCTGACTCATCCGCACACTGCACAGCTCCAGTGGCCGGCGGATGTACACGAGGACACAGACCTGATCAGTTCCAAATGTCGCCTGCTGCTACTGCTAGGAAGGCCACGACAGAACGCTCTTCAGGGGCCAAGCCCAACTCAACCTTGAGATATTTTTTCTACTAAGTTCAAAATTTTTTTTTCTGCAAGGACCTCACTTAGTTTTTTAAATGAACGATTAGTACACGCTCCACTGTGCTGCCTAATCACAGCTCATCATCAAAGCCGGTCATTCCTACGACCTCCAAGGGTGGGCCTCCAGTGCCCGGTTCCTGTGATGACGGCAGTCAGCCTGAAGGCCTTTGCACTGACTGTCCCCACTGCTGAACGCTCTTCCCCAACATGTGCACAGCTTGCTCCCTCATTTCCTTCAGGTCTGTTCTCCAGTGTCACCTTCTGAGCAAGGTCTTCTCTCTGCTCAGTAGGGCAGGGATTTTTGTCTGCTTTGTTCACTGCTGTATTGCCTACGCTTAGAACGGTGTCTGGCACAAGGCAGGCACTTAATAACTATCTTTTAAATGGATGACTGTATCACCAGATTTTAATGAAATTCAGGATTAAACAGATAAAAAAGCACCATTGTTTCGAAGTAAAATTTCTGCAATCTACATTACATTACATACAATCACCAGAGTATTTCACCATATTTAATGAAGCACTGACACAGCTGTAACTCATGAATGAAAGCAGGCTCGAGGCAGTCACGTGGCACACAGACCATCCTGTGGTTCTTACAGGAAAGCTGCTTTTGGTTCAATATTTACTGGACACCTAGGTTACAAAAATGGAATAATGGACAGTCACCTGTCCCCAAGAACCTTACACTCAGGCTCTTACAAAATTAACCTTCTAATTGTTACAGGTGTTTAAATAAAGACTGCTGCTTCTCAAACCTTAATGTGCAAAATGCCTCCACATCTCCTGAAGTGCAGGCCCTGATTTAGCAGGGCGGGGCGGGGCCTGAGAGTCCTAACAAGCTATCAGCTGATCCTGATGATGCGATCAAGATAGTCAAAGGTGGACCAGCCTTTTCAGTAGGATGCAAAAGCTAATCCCAGCACTGCAGAGGGAATTAGATCAGATTAACTCAAAGACCCCTTCCAATGATTACAAGACTGTATAAAGCATCAGCCTAAAAGCCGTGCTTATAGGACAGCACGACCCCTCCTAATTCTCTCACTCAGGTATGTACACTTTTCCTAAAAAAGGTTCTTGTAAGTTCATAACATCTGTTGAGAGAGAGAAAGTTACACAGGCTTCTTTATAGCTTTGTGTTTAAAGCCTACTTTGGTATTTGTGGACCAAAACCACACTTTTAGAACAATTTTAATTTAAAAAAAAAAAAATCTGTATCATTAAATATCATCAAAGACATATGAATGGCAGATGCTAACATTCAAATCCCATGTCCTCAGACTGGCCTCAGGAGGACCCCCAAACAGTGATGGCCACAGAGAAGCGTACAGCTCCAATCCACTAACAGTCTTTCAGAGCTGATGTTTTTAACCTTTAAACTTTTTTGTGCCAGGCCCCCCTTTGGCAGTGTGATGACGCCTACTGACCCCCTCCCAGAATTATGTTTTAAATGTATAAAGTGCACAGGATTGTAAATAAATCAAGTGTACAGAAAACAACCCAGTGTTAAAACACAAACGTGCTTCTTTACCACACTGAGTAAGTGGGTCTAATGTAATTTGAAAACAGGGATGAACATAAATGATAATGTGATATGAAAATATCTGTGATTTCAACTAGCAAGAAGGTCACGGGTGCTGAGGTTTTCTGCCTGTTTTCATAGCTTCAGGAGATGCTAAATTTTCAGTTAGAGGGTAGTGACAATAAAGCTGTAATTCCCCCCATATTCCCTGAAGCTCCCACCCCAACAGACTCCAGGCGAGGATTCCCACTCACGCGCCTGCACGGCACAGTCATGTCAGAGGTCCAGTGGCCACCTGTGCGCTGGGCCGACAATGCCTCCACTGCAAGGTCCTGTGGCAATTTGATGGGGGTGGGGGGTTGGGGCTAAAGCTGATAAACCCAATAAACCTTTAAGGCTTTTTAGGCAAAAACCAAATCAGAACAAGTCTATAGAAGCCTCCCCTAATGTCATCTTGCCCCGTTCAATCCCAGGCAAACCAATTAAATGCTTAACTGTAACTGGAACTGCATATACATTTGTTTTGATTACCCACTAAGTTCCTGAAGATGGATCCCTAAAATTTATTCTTCCTATCTGCCCTAACAATGCCTGGAAGAGGGCAAGGCACAGAATCAAACCAAAACCAAACCTGTTGCTGTCGAGTTGATTCTGACTCATAGTAACACTACAGGACAGAGTCAAAGTGCCCTATAGGGTTTCCGAGGAGTGGCTGGTGGATTCGAACTGCCAACCTCTTAGTTAGCAGCCGAGCTCTTAAGTCAAGCTCTTCACCACTGTGGCAGATGCTCAAATATTCAACATCTAAGTGATGTGGGTCAAAAGTTCCTGCATTAAGAAAAGCTTGGTAAAGTGGTATCTTCAGAGACCAGAGCTGCAATCTCCTAGCTATGCTGTAATTTAAATGAATCATTTGGAATTCAGATAAGAAATGAAGCGGGATGTGGCAGTCAACAGGACAGGCCAGTTCACTGACAAGGCAATGGTTCTCCATGGGGAAGACTGGATCAGAGCCACTCTGGGAATCTTCCACAAGAAAACACCAGCCTGCCTCCTCCCTCACGCGCAGTTAAAAATTGCCAACTCTGAGCTCCTAAAAATGAAACACTTATGCTCATCAAAAGACTTCACCAAAAGAGTCAAAAGACACCCTACGGACTGGGAAAAAAATCTGGCGAGGACAAATCCAATCAGCGTCTAATCTCTAAAATCTATGAGATATTGCAAAACCTCAACAACAAAAAGACAAATAACCCAATTAAAAAGTGGGCAAAGGATATGAACAGGCACTTCACCAAAGAAGACATTCAGGCGGCTAACAGACACATGAGGAAAATGCTCATGATCATTAGCCATTAGAGAAATACAAATCAAAACTACAATGAGATACCATCTCACCCCAACAAGGCTAGCATTAATCCAAAAAACACAAAATAATAAATGTTGGCGAGGTTGTGGTGAGACTGGAACACTTATACGCTGTTGGTGGGAATGTAAAATGGTACAACCACTTTGGAAATCAATTTGGCACTTCCTTAAAAAGCTAGAAATAGAAGTACCATATGATCCAGCAATCCCACTCCTTAGAATATACCCTAGAGAAATAAGAGCTGCCACACAAATAGATACATACACATCCATGTTCACTGCAGCACTGTTCACAATAGCAAAAAGAAGGAAACAACCTGGGTGACCATCAACGGACAAATGGATAAACAAATTATGGTATATTCACACAATGGAATACTATGCAATGATAAAGAACAATGATGAATCTGTGAAACATCTCATAACATGGATGAATCTGGAAGGCATTATGCTGAGTGAGATTAGCTGCAAAAGGACAAATACTGTATGAGACCATTATTACAAGAATTCAAGAAATGGTTTAAACACAGAAGAAAACATTCTTTGATGGTTAGGAGGGTGGGTAAGGAGGGAGATGGGTATTCACTAACTAGATAGTAGATAAGAATTATCTTAGGTGAAGGGAAGGACAGCACACACTACAGGGGAAGTCAGCACAACTGGGCTAAACCAAAAGCTAAGAAGTTTCTTGAATACCACCAAACACTTCGAGGGACAGAGTAGCAGGGGTGGGGAGTCTGGGGACCATGCTTTCAGGGGACATCCAGGTCAACTGGCATAACAAACTTTATTAAGAAAATGTTCTGCATTCCACTTTGGTGAGTGACATCTGGGGTCTTAAAAGCTAGCGAGCGGCCATCTAAGATCCATCAATTGGTCCCAACCCACCTGGAGCAAAGGAGAATGAAGAAGACCAAAGACATAACGAAAATAATTAGCCCAAGAGACAGAAAGGGCCACATAAACCAGAGACTCCATCAGCTTGAGACCAGAAGAACTAGATAGTGCCCGGCTACCACCAATGACCACCCCCTGACAGGGAACACAACAGAGTCCCTGATGGAGCAGGAGAAAAGTAGGGTACAGAACTCAAATTCTAGTAAAAAGACCAGACTTAATGGTCTAAGACTGGAGGGACCCCGGAAGACATGGCCCCCAGACTCTCTGTTAGCCCACAACTGAAACCATTCCCTGAAGCCAACTCTTCAGACAAAGATTAGACTGGACTATGGGACATAAAATGATACTGGTGAAGAGAATGCTTCTTAGCTCAAGTAAATACATGAGACTAAATGGGCAGCTCCTGTCCAGAGGTGAGATGAGAAGGCAAAAAAAGACAGGAGCTTATTGAATGGACATAGGAAATCCAGGGTAGAAAGGAGTGTGCTGTCACATTATAGGGAGAGCAGCTAGGGTCACACAGCAATTTATATATAAATTTTTGTATAGGAAACTGACTCGAACTGTAAAGTTTCACTTAAAGCATGCACGCGCGTGCACGCGCACACACACACACAATCCCAATTCTATCCTCAGATGCAGTCAAACACATTCAAAATGACATGTAGACAAGGTTATTCACTACAGCACTGTATGTTACTGCAAAAGACTGGAAACACGTAAGTGCTGTTAATATGGGATGAGTTGAAAAACGATGTATCTATACACTGGAATACTATGCAGCTGTAAAAAGAGAGGGGGTGGCAAGAAAGCTACGTTCTGACCTAAAAAGACTTCCAGGATATAAGTTAAAAGAGCAAGGTGCAGAGTGAACGCCTAAAATGCAATGATACATATACTCTGGCTCTTACAAAATAAACTTGTTCAACGCTGTAGAAGAGTAAAATAATAAAAAAGACTAGTATTATAATCATACTTTATATAGTTCTTTACCATTTATCCACTATGCTTGTGTCTTAGTTATCTAGTGCTGCTAAAACAGAAATACCAAAAGTGAATGGCTTTAACAAAGACAAGTTTATTCTCTCACAGTCTAGTAGGCTAAAAGTCCGAATTCAAGGTGCCAGCTCCAGAGGAAGGCTTTCTCTGTCAGCTCTGGAGGAAGGTCCTTGTTAACAATCTTTCCCAGCTGAGTAGCTTCTCAGCAGAGGGACCCCAGGTCCAAACGATGTGCTGTTCTCCTGGGTCTTGTTTCTTGGTGGTATGAGGTTCCTATGCCTCTCTGCTCACTTCTCTATTTTATATCTCAAAAGAGATTAGTTTAAGACACAGTCTAATCTTGTAGATCAAGTCCTCCCTCATTAACCTAACTGCCACTAATCCCATCTCATTAACATCATAGAGAAAGGATTTATAACACATAAGAAAATCACATCAGATGACAAAATGGTGGACAATCACACAATACTGGGAATCATGGCCTAGCCAAATTGGTAACATGTATTTTTAGGGGACACAATTCAATCCATAACAGCTTGTACATACTTTAATCTATGTGCTCCTTGAAGTAACTGTTGCATAATAGATCAAACTACTATCTCCATTTTAAACACAAGAAAATCTGAATGTCCATAAATGATTCACCCACGGTCACCTAGCCAGGAGGAGAACTGCATGCAGATGTTAGGCCCTGTGACTCTGAGGTTTACTGCTGATTATGTCCATGGAGGCAAGTGTAGCACAATGGTCAGGAGGCAATAGTTCAGGGGTCAAGCAGTAGCGCAGCCATTTGCTAGCCACGTAACCTTCGCCAAGTTACTTAAACTCACTCAGGCGTAGGGCTTTTGTGAGAATTAAATAAAATGCACTTAAAGTACTTAGTGTGCTGGAAAAACTAAGTATTCATCAATATTAGGTTGTTATTACTATTATCATGACAGTGCGCAGTGTAGCTGGGAAAGCAATAAAACAAACTGAAGTGCTGTAATAGACTGCTCAGTAAGAGGCACCCATGGAGGGAGGGAGCGCTAGAACCACAAGGTGCTGGCACCCCAAGAACCTCTGTGAGATGCGCTCTCCAGAGGGCAGGCTCAGACTTGACTGGACTGTGTTCCCCTTCCCAGCGCCTGCCTACCCTCGTGCAGAGAACACACGGGCAAAGACACACAGATGATGCACTCCTATACAACAGCTACACATGGGTCCCTTCACTGGAACTAAGGGCAACATCTTTGCCTTTAAAAAGTGAAAAAATGGTGTGGAGGCAGTGTCTGACCTCCTCTAACTTCCCAAGGAAGAAGGAGGCTCAAGATCAATAGCCCAAGGCTGATTCCTATGAGGCGGGGGTCAGACGTGCCTCCTCTCTCCATCATCTTTACCAATTCTGACACCAACCATCCCTCCCACGGCACTCTCTACTGGGTTTGATAATTCACTGCAATGGCCACACAGAACTCACAAACCATACTCACGACTATGGGGTTTATTAGAGAAGTAATAGGTTACAATTCAGTTCAGGAACCCTCAGGATACAATTCTTCCATCAGGACAGCCTCCTCCCAGCTACGTTAGGAGGCACGCTTCTCCCTGGCCCTAGGCCTCTGCCCAAAGACACTCAGCTTTCTCTCTCTGTGGGTCAGGAAGCCCACCGTGCCATCTCTTGCTGCAGGGTCTCTCCTGCCACCGCTTCTCACCGTCTTCAGGGTTACAGAGCTCTCTCTCTCTCTTTCGGTCTCCTGCTTCCAGGAGGTTCTCAGCCCAAGGATCCCGGGTCCAAAGGATGTGCTGGCTCCTGGCTGTTCTTCCTGGTTGTGGTGGGATTCTCTTCCCCACCTCTGGAGTGGCCTCCTTCAAGCTCAGCGGGATAGCAAAATTGACCAGTCCCCTTGGTGGGCTACAATTACCCTATCTGTACAGTCCCACCCAATCACCTGGGTGGGAGTTATAAGACCACAGTGAGAAAGGCCATACAAAAGCAATCCATTACACCGCAAACAGATACGCCACTAAAAAATGGACTCTGCCAGGAGTTCCGGCAAGATGGCGCTCTAGGCAGAAACACCACGCCGTCCCTCCACAACAAAGATCCGAAAAACTAAGCCAAACAGAGAATCAACAAT
>NW_004443989.1:10735759-10755322 GCF_000243295.1 Trichechus manatus latirostris
AAAAAAAAAAAAAAAATGGACTCTGCCATGACAAGGTGTCATCAATTCTAAAGCTTGAGAAGCTATTTAAATAAAATAAAATGCTCTTGGGAGTCAGTGCTCACAGTGTCAAAGGTGAGCAAGTGGCCTCACCCCGACTGGCAATGAGGCAGTATGCAAGAAACTCCATTATATCCCACCCTTTGGCCCACTGATCCCACTGCAAGGAATCTATCCCAAGGACAGAGTCTGGGTTTGTGCGCAAGGAGACCCATCTTAGCTTTGAAAGAACAAAAATACTATAAAAACCTAAACTTCTAGCAACAGATGAATATCTAAGTATTTAAACAAATTTATATCCATGTTACGCAGCCTTTTAAAAATAATTTCAAAAAACAAAAGGTCTCAGATACTCACACTTAGATAGTAAGGTAGAATTTATAATAATATGTCCGTTTCGTGTACATACAAACACAGGCACTGAAAGAAGACAGAAGACACGCACAAAAATATTAACAGTATTTCACCTCAGTGTTTTATTTTATACTTTTCTCCTTCTAATTTCTCTACAAGGAAGAGTCACTACTTGTGAATTAGAAAAAAGTTAAAGATATTAGGTCTAAATATAAGCATCTTTCTACAAGATACAAATAATATGAAAAGGTAAAATAGAAGCATGCACTTCAAACTTTGGCTCCTCTTTCCTTCAGTGAATATCCACCATCACCTACACCAGCTGAAAGCTATTCAAGTGCTGGGGGCAGCAGGAACAAGACAGAAGAGGTTCTGTCCTCTTAGGGGCAGAGCAAAACAACAGACAAGACAGCTTCAAAGAGAGTACAGGCTGCCCTGACTTAAAACATGGAAATCGAAATTTGAGCTATGACAAACTGCACTTATGACTGTGTTTTTTGTTTTTCTGTACATCTTATCATTAGTAATATGCATTACATACACCGTTAAAATATATCCGTAAGTTTATATGTAATGTTTCTAACCCCCAAAGACAAAGATCAGATTTATAAAGATACTGATCATAAAAGGCAATTAATAATGAAAATTTAAAAAAAAAAAGAGGTATTCAACTTACATCAGAACCAACTTACAACAAAGTCACCGGAATGGAAGCTTGTCGTTAAGTCGGGGACTACCTATAAATGGTGGGCCAGCGACAGCAGGGGTGCACAGGCCCAGCCAAGGCCCACAGGAAGGGCCTTCCAGGCAGGAATAGAAAGTGTCACACCTGAAGCAAGAGAGCTGGGCAGAGAGGTCCTCGCGGCTGAAGCCCTGAAAGGCCAAGGAGCAGGCCTGGGCCAGGTGCCCCTCAAGTGCAAAACATGACCTCTAAATTTTCTATGACCCAAACAAACTCTAATAAATGAAATATATTCATTTATTTCCCAAATAGCCCACATGCATAATAAGGGGCCAAGGAAGGAATAACATCTGTTAAATATTTTTAAGTCAACTGTAAAAATATAGAAAAGAAAAAAAAAAGTGATTTGCAGCAAGTATTTTACTAAAATAGTAATTACGTGTTTTTGAAAACCAGAACAAGAAAATAGACAGTTTAATAGTGTAAGTTATTTGCTGAGTTAGGCCAAGTGAAAGCCAATGCTAACCAAAAAACCATTTTCCACGTAAAAACATTCCTTTTTGTATTTCTTGCCCTAGAACTCTACTCATTAAAAAAGGAAAAGAGAAAAAAAAAAAGATTACCACTCAACAACAAAAAAAAAACCTCTGCAGAGGCCCCAGTACCTCACCAGATGTGTCCTAGCAAGGACACTAGAAAGCAAATTTCTTCCAAACCAATCTTACTTTCCTGCTGATTTCCACCAAAAAATAAAGACAGTCTTCAGAGTAGCTAGCCTCTACCAGGAATCTCCAAGCCTAAGGAGATATGCCAGAGGAGTTTTAGAAACTCCCATGCCAGGATCCCCACTATAGATGGCTTACATCAGATCTCAGTGGTGGGGTCCAGTTGTAAACACGTTTGTAAAGCCATTCACAAGTGCAGCTGTAGCTGAGAACCATTGCTTCAGAGACACAACTGTGTAGAAAGAGCATGGAACTAGAGGTCAGAGGCCTGGCTTGGGTAGAGACAATACTTTGTTGCTACGTAGAACTATAAAACAGGGTTAAAATAGCTTCTTAATATTTATGACTTAAGAGATAATATGTAAAAGATTCCAAGCATCTTGCCAAGTAGGGTATGTATGAAAAAAACAATTTTTTTGCCATCCTACCCTTTTACCCTTTTTCTTTCCCTCCCTGCCCACTAGCTTCCAGCAACTTACTCCTACAATTTCTAGCAGAAAATGGGGTCAACCTTCTCTGCCGAGCATGGCTATCTTTCACTGTTTGTGTCCAACTTCCCTCCACTAAAGAGACTATGCAACACATGACAAGATGTTTGCACAGACAAGTCCAAATGCCAATCAAACTGGGGAGAACATTTAAATAAAAAGTTAGACGAATATATTATCAACTTCCTATGCAGAAATTCCAGAGCTAATAATGTCTTGGAAAAAATTAGTGGTGATGGAAAAATTTTGGTACAGACAAAGGTGATGACTGAACAACATAATGAACATAAGTTAATGTCACTATATATGTGAAGAACATTGAAATGACAAAGGTTTTGTTATACTTACCACAAAAAAAGTATCACAAATACAAAAAAAAAAAAATTAGTGGAAAGAATGAATCACAACGTAGCAATTCCAACCACTCTCCTTGGATTCACAGAGAACTCAGGAGGGATCCCGACCCTACTACTCACACTACTAGTTGTGCGATATCTCCAAGTCTCTGCACCCTCATCTGTGAAATGGGGACAATCGTACTATCAACTTCACAGGGTTATTAGTGGATTAAATGCGTGAGTCCACATAAAGTGGCTCTTAAAGAGCTTGTCACATAGCAAGTACTCAATAAGAGACAGTTGTACATTATGAGCAAATCACAAATATCCAAAGGTCAGTGACCAAATGAGGAACAGGAGGTAAGCCAAGAAAGGCCCCTCTCTGAGCAGTCAGACTACCACAATCCCAACAAGATCAGAGGAGGTAACTGGCAGCGAATTTAAGAGGAAGGACCAGTATAAAGAAATCAATGGTTGCTACAAAACAGTACAATGGGAGCATCAAGATGCAAGAAAAGACAGCGAGGGAAAACACAGAAGCACTTTTAAAAGCAGAATTTTAAAAGGCACAGCCACGTGGGAACAAGCAACCCACTCTTAATAAACTCTGAAGGCAACACTGTGTCTGAATATAAAATGATACACTCCAGAATGGTGGTCCCTCTCTCATCAAGAAAAGATTAAATTATGTGACATGTGTAATACCAAAAAAGGTTAAAACCATTACAGATGTAGAGGCTCCAGTATTATTCCTTTACATTGTAATGTCAGCTAGAATTGAATTCCATGGACTAGCACATCCAAAACGATGGCAAAGGAGGCGTTCGCTGTAGGTTTTTATCTTCAGGCCTTTTGGCTAAGTACATACTACACAAAATATTATTGTTGTGAATATTTTGGCTAAAAGTAGGCTTAAATATTGGGGGTTTCTTGAGAAACTGGTGAATCGTAAGTAAAATGTACCTAGGAGGACCATTTTTGGTCCCTGATATAATATTCGATTGCCTGAGATAAACCATTCAAAGCAGTCAGCACACTACAATGGTCGCTGTATGATCCTCTGGGGACACCAGTCATGATATAAGTTCAGTTACAGACCATTCAGGCATCCAGGATGAGAAAGAAAAGGCATATCCTTCTGAAGAAGCTAAAAATGAGTGGGAAACATCTGGCTGAACATAAAAATTTATCAAAGGTCTGGAAAGTACCAGTAAAACAGGTCCCTGAGTTTTATTTCTGTAGGAGCCAGAAATTCCATTCAATGAGTCCTTACTGGACACCTATTAGGAACAAGGCAAAGTTGCCTCTGAGAGTCAAGGAGACCCACTCTCTTACGGCTAGCCATGATGGGAAAGATCAGACCAGAAAGGGCTCAGCTGAACTGAACAAAAAAGACATTTGGGTCTCAATGTCAAGCCTCATTTGCACAGCAGGTATGACATGACACTGTATCCAACAGGTAAGTGGGATTTGCCCAAATGAATTCTACTACCATGGGTAAGACAGAGCCCAAGCCTGCCCTTTCATACTACCCCCAGAACTTCACCCACACACCTATTCTCCTTATAGTTATTTAATACCTACTAACTGCTGGAAAGGAGCCCTCGTGGCTTAAAGCACTCAGCTGCTAACTGAAAGGTTGGTGGTTCAAACCCACCAGCTGCTCTGTAGAAGAAAGATATGGCAGTTGGCTTCTGTAAAGATTACAGCCTTGGAAACCCTCTGGGGCAGTTCCACTCTGTCCTACAGGGTCACTGAGTCGGAATTGACTTGATGTCAACAGGTTTGGTTTAGTTTTTAAGTGCTGGAAAATGTATATAA
Organism: Trichechus manatus latirostris; assembly: GCF_000243295.1. NCBI lineage: Eukaryota > Metazoa > Chordata > Mammalia > Sirenia > Trichechidae > Trichechus > Trichechus manatus. Next base: position 10,740,207 of record NW_004443989.1, read on the forward strand.
TCGTCTCATTTACAGTCTCCAAATGTACCTTCTAATTTCAAGGTACCAGGCCAGCTAGCTTCTTCTCTGCATAGTACCTTATTCTCTAGAAAGGCAAACGTGACAGTATAAAACCCTCTTTCACAGCTACACTTCCTCAGGGAGAATTACTCTTTCCTAGAACATATGGTCCATATTTACCACAACAATTAAATTTTAAAAAGCAGGTGGTTCTACTTCCAAAAATAGCTGAGTAGCTGGACCAATCCTCTTGCACATAACTATAAACTCTGGACAAAACATAAAAAACAATAAACTGGAGGCCCTGTAATACAATCAAAAGCAGGCAGAAACTAGAGGGAGCTCTACACTTGGAATAAGAGACTAGCACTGGGTGATTTCCAGTTGCCATTGGGTTAATTCTAACTCATGGTGACCCTGTGAAAAGGGCAGCTACAACTCAGAACTCCACAATCTTACTAGCTTGAAAAAACAGAGATCAGAACTATGGTAGACTGCAGTTGCTGGAAAGTGAGGGGGAAACCCCAGGAAGGAGAAAGCCTTGGAAGGAGAACACCAAATTCTGCACATAAACTGCCCAAATCTGCGTGAGCCCTGAAATAAGCATGCATGGGGTGGACTCCAAGGAGCCAAGCTAAGGTGGAAAGAACAGAGATTTTAGCTGCCGATCATCACAGGGAAGACTGTCTGGATCTGAGTCTAGCCAAATTTACAGGCTGCTAGAACAAAACAACAATCAATACTCTTCAAGGGGATATAACAAAATCAAGAGTTTCTACAATGTATCACTCAAAAAATCCAAGAAGCAATGCATAATTACTAGACATGTAAAGAAACAGAGAAGCATGACCTATACAAAGAAAAAAGATAATCAACTGAGACCAACCCTGAGATGACCCGTATACTGGAATTTGCAGGCTAGAATTACTAAGCAGTTGTTTACAACTATGCTCAAGAACACAAAGAAAATATGCTCCTGATAACTGTATCAATAGGATACCTCAGAAGAGAAATGGGAACTACAAAAAGTACCAAATGGAAATTCTAGAACTAAAAAAAAAAGCAATTTCTGAACTAAAATAAAAAAAATCCACTGGGTGGGCTTAACAAATCTGGATGTAGGAGAAAACTTGGTGAATTTGAAGCTAGATCAATAGACAGTATCCAATCTGAAAAAGAGATAGAAAAAGATGTAGCAAAAAAAATGAGCAAAGCTTCAGGAACCTGTGGGTCAATAACAAAAGGTTTAACGTAAATATAATTGGAATAGCGGAAAGAGAGATATAATAAGGTAAAAACATTTTTTTAGAGAAGTAATGGCTGAAAACGTCCGAAATTTGGTAAAAGGCATACATTACAGATTGAATAAGTTCAGAGAACACCAAGATAAATTCAAGAAAATGACACATGGGCACATCGTAAGTCAAACTGCTCAAATACCAAAGACATAGAGAAGATCCTGAAAGTCCTGAAAGCAACCAGAGGAAAATGACACACTGCGTACAGGGGAACAATGAAACAAATGACGGCAGACTGCATCAAAAACAACAGACGCAAGAAGACAGTGTCTCAACTTCTTTAAACCCTGGAAGAAAAAACTGTCAACAAAGAATTTTATATCTAGTGAAATATCCTTCAACAATAAAAGTGAAAGAAAGTTTTTGATAAAGGAAAACAAAGAGAATTTCTTGCCAGATCTGCACTACAAAAACTGCAGAAGAAACGTCTCCAGACTAAAGAGATATGATACAGAAAGCTGGACCTTCAGTTAAGGAGTGAAAAGCACCAAAAATGGTAAATATAAAAGATTATTTTTTCATTTAATTTCTTTAAAATGCACTCATGTTAAAGTAAAAACGATACTGCATTATGGGATCTATAATACATGTAATACATATGATAACCACCGGATAAAGGATAGAGAAGGTAAATGATTACAATATGGTCATAAGATTCTTACATTTTATGTGAAGCGGTACAGTACTAACTCAAGGTAGACTGTGAAAAGTTAAGACTATATACTGTAATGTCTAGAACCACCACTAAAAAGAATCATGCAAAAAGGTAAGCTAATAGATAAAATTAAAACGGAGTTCTATGATCCCATTTATATGAAATTCTAAGTCGGCGATAATCAATGATAGAAAAAACCAGAATTGGTGGTTGCCTCTGGGAGGCAGGGATTGAGGGCAACGACTGACTGGAAAATGGCACAAGAGAATTTTCTAGAGTGACAGGAACGTTTTACATCTTGACAAAGGTTTGTGACAGGTTTATGCACTTCTCAAAACTAAAATGGTTTATAAGATAAACCCAAACTCTAACGATACACTAAAATTCTGTACATTTCACTAGAGGTAAAATTTACTTTTAAATTAAAAAAAAAAAAAAATTACCTTAGTACTAAGGATTCTGAGCTGAAGTTTTATTTTACTGAATGAATAAAAATGAATAACTGGGGGTGGAGGTGGGTGGGAGAGTAACTGTGTTATGAAAGACAACAGATCCTAAACAAGAAGTCAGCATCAAGCCCAGTGGCAGCAATGGACATTGGCAGTGCTGACAAAAGCATGAGTGATGCCACACTTCCTACCATTACAAGTCACACAGCGTTTCAGTCTCCTTTTTCCTTCTCATTTCATATTCTTCAGGTTTTCCCTCTCACTTCTAATGCTGTGATTTTTAACTTATAATTTTGCCTTTCCATAATAAAAATAGCCACTTACTGTCACCTTTGGCAAATTACTTAAACCTCTTTATGCCCATGTTCTCACATTCTCACTGCTAAAATGGGGACAAAAATAGTGCCTAGCTCATTGAGCTGTTATGAGGATTAGATAAATTAATGCACGCAAAGCGCTTAGAACAGTGCCTTGAACAGGGTAAATATTTAAGTTTGTTTTCATTGGCATTATTCCCTTTCTGTGACTATTTGTTCTCTACTTCACCTCTTGATTTAATTCAGAAAGAAAAAACCATTTTGAGAGGTAAATTAGCCTCCCCAATACAACTACTAAAGTATACTGGTTCATGAGCTTCATACCTATTCTTTAAAATAAAGAAAAAAATACAAAAACAAGTGTTCTCAGAAATAGTACACCTTGCAAAAGTACCTGGATATGAAAGATTGTATCAGGAACCCGGAGTCAGAGGAAGAACGGATGCTGCCACAAGTAGTGGGTAAGTTCCAAACATTACTGCATGCACTTGTGTCCACATAGAGTAAAACACACCATACAGTGCTTCCAACACAACTTCCACTACTCGGGTTTGAAGAATAGCCCAGTTTTACTAACTTTATTATAACAATGTTGTTAGCATTATTCTCAAGCTTTTACATCTTATTAAAATACCCAAAAGAGATGGGGAAGATTGTTTCTTTCCTCATAAATTACTTCTCTTCTTATTTCAAACAACTTAATCTTTTTTCTGGTCTAGACAGTATTTGTAGAAGTTGTTCCTACATACATGTTTTAATTACATTCACTGTGAATCAGTAAGAATCTAAATTCCTGAGGGTATAATAATTTCCTTCTAGCAATTCTATTGAAGTTTTTAGGTTAAACTCCTAAATAATTAGGAAATGAATGCATAATGCTCCCTTTTTATAATAAATCTGATTTCACTGTTTAAAGTATAAAAGAAATACAAAATAAACTTTAATAGTTATTCACTTTATTTCCATTCTATAATAAACTAAAATATATAGGCTTAAGGGGACATAATGAAAACATTCTTACTTTTAGAACTAAAAACATTAATCCAAACATACCTCCATAGTAGACAAGTCTACATGATCATCAGAATACCATTTGACTTTCTCCCCAACTATCAGTTTAACTGTTCATAAACTTGCTTTTTGGAATCTTGATAATATAAAACAAAACTATTATGTTCAAAGAGTTTCTCCCAATGAAAGCTTCTGCATGTCAGCTTTTGAAAAATACTTTTAAAATCAAGAATAAGAAAATAGAATATAGATAGTATCACTTTCAAATTCACTATAATCTACAGTATATAATACATGAGAAACACAGTCACTGGATAAAACCAACTAAGGAAAAATATGAAGTTGGTAACAGGTATTACTAATATGGCCATAGGAAAAAAAGGCACAAAGGAAAAAAAAAGTTTTCACTACAGTGACTTTTCATAAACACTAGGTTTGCACAGATGCTCGTAGGAAAACAGCCCCAATTAGGTGTTAAGAACTTCTAGGTTCTGGCAAATGAAAGATGAAATTCAGCATCTCCGCCCTTAAAGGGCTCAGAGTCCTGTGATGGAAATTTAAAGAAATCTATAGTAATACAGTAGGGTCAAGTCCAGGACAGAAGGAAGTAACGGAAGTGTCAAGGGTTGGTATGTCTGAGCTAAGAAATGGGGTGTGGGGTTGCTGCGGTTAACCAGGTGTCCAGTATGAGGGAAGAGCATCTGCAAAGGCTCAGAAGACAGAGGAACAAGTACAGACAGAGGAGCTCAGAGGACAGAGAGAACAGAGCGAACATGAAGAAATGCAGGTACAGACAGGAGCTCAGAGGACAGAGGGAACAGAGTGAATATAAATGTCTGAAGGTAAAGACAGAGGAGCTCGGAGGACAGAGGGAACAGAATGAACATGAACCAATGTAGGTACAGACAGAGAAGCTCAGAGGACAGAGGGAACAGAGTGAATATGAATGATGCAGGTACAGACAGCAGTGAGGATAGACAGGCAATGAGCAGTCACAAAAGGCATGCCATACTAAGAGCTATGAGCCAGGGAATAATACTCCTGCATGCATTTTAGGAAGACCATTCTGATGACACCATGGAAACTGTTGTTAGAGGCTAAGAGTAAGGTCTGGGACACAAGAAGGTATAATACACCAGACCCAGGTCAAGGTCAGAAGTTGGGCATGTCACTGTTATTTCTAAAAATAGTTAAGTTACCAAAATTTCGGAATGATTTAATTAAAACAAAAAAACACAACAGAGCAACTACAAAGTTGTTTCTTATAGACATTAAACAATGACATCTGCTTTATCCTAAAAGAAGAGCATCACTCACTGCGTTCCAGTGTTCTTGACTCAGAGGAGGAGGGGAGCTACACTAGGCTAGGGTTAGCTTGTTCCCTGAAGGCTATTTTAATCTATATCCTAGCTCCCTGGCAAAGAGCCCAAAAACTAAGTCGGCCTACAGAGAAGTGTGCCATACATGTGACTGTCATGCCAAGTGTGCTAAGGAAGGGGAAACAGAGAGTAGGAAAGAGAGGGGAGAGATAGACATGAACTGGAGCTGCAGGGTGTCAATGGAGAACAAATCTATAAAGGTATTTAGGATCAACTGGACATGGTGACAAATTGGTTGCAGGATAAAAAAGGGCAGAATACTTAAAAGGCATGACTTTCTGGCTTGCAGGAGGACAGGGGATACAGGAAGAGCAGCTTAAGGGATGGGATGAGAGAAACTTGCTTCTGGAGCTATTTGTATAACCTTTAGTTACAGCTCAAGGTCTAGTCAGGTATATAGATTTTGGATTCATCAGTGAGTTTGGCAAAAGCATGGCTGAAAATGTCATGAATTACAGAGTAAAAAGAAAGAGGAGGAAAAAAAAGGAGGTCAGAAGTCTGAAGAACACCATCAGCAAAAAGGCAGGAAAGCTGACGAGAAATTAAATGACCAAAGACACCGAAAACAAATATCCAGAGAAGCAGAGGAAAAGAAGCAGCACCACAACCAGAACCATAAACCAGCACAGGGGAAGGGCGGGACATACCAAACCCAACCCAATGCTGTTAAGTTGATTCTGACTCATAGCAGCCCTACAGGACAGAGTAGAACTGCCCCAAAGGGTTTCCAAAGCTATAAATCTTTACAGAAGCAGACTGCCACATCTTTCTCCCGTGGAGTGACTGGTGAGTTTGAACCACTGACCTTTCAGTTAGTAGTTGAGCATTTTAACCAGTGCATTACCAGGGCTCCTCCAGGGATTCCGATGGGCAGAAAAACCACAGAACTACTGAGAGGTAAAGACAGACAAGTCTTGAAAAGTATCCAAGTAATCTGTCAAATAAGAGGCCGTTTCAAATAAAGACATCAGTGAAGCAGAATAGAAGTCCAGAAGTAAACCTAAATATCATTTTAAATCTGTGAGGGAAAAGATGGATTATTCAACAAATGGCAGTGGGACAACTGGGTAGTCATCTGGAAAAAATAAAGCTAGCTTTGTACTTTACACCAAAATAAATTCCAGATGGATCAAGGATTTAAATGTAAGAAGCAAAACCATACAAATTCTGGACCAGAAGACACTATACGGGAATACTTTTATAATGTAAGTGTGGAAGGCATTTCTAAATCAGTGCACAAAACCCAGTACTCATAAAAGAAAAGACTGAGAGATATGACCTTTAAAAAAAACCTGTGGACAAAGTCAAAGACAAGATAAAAAAACTGGAAAACAAATACCTGCATCTTCTATTACAGAAAAAACGACCGTTTTCACGGAACTGAAAGAGTTCCTAATAATAAAAATGATGAAAAGACCAGTAACCCAACAGAGAAGGACAAAGGATATGGACAGCTCACCAAAAATAAATAAATAAAACGGCTCACTTGAAAAATGTTCAACTTCACTTATGAGAGGAATGAAAAATGAAACTGCACTACACTTGAGATACGGGGGCAATGGTGGTTCAGTGGTAGGATTCTCACCTTCCATGCAAGAGACTGGGGTTTAATTCCTGGCCAAGGCACCTCATGCACGATCACAACCCATCTGTCGGTGGAGGCTATGTGTTGCTATGATGCTGAATAGTTTTCAGCGAAGCTTCTAGACTGAGATGGATAAGGAAGAATGGGATGGTGATCTACTTTGGATAATCAGCTAATGAAAATTCTATGGATCACCACGTCTGATCCAAAATGGTCATGGGGATGGCGCAGGGACCAGGCACATTTCATTCCACTGTGCATGGGGTCGCCATGAGTTGGAGACCAACCTGATGGCAGCTAATAACAAAACACTAAGATACAGTTTCCACCTCACTAAATGGCAAAGCTGGGCAGTCTGGGAACTCACGCTGCTAACTGAAGGTCTAGGGAAGCAAGCACTCTTGTACACTGTTGCAGGAAAGGCAGGAATATAAAAAGGCCCTATCTCTTTGCAATATCTAAAATAATTACAAACGCACATTCCATTTGACCCACCACCAGTTCCACTTCTATCCTACAGATACACTCACCTAAATGTGAAACGACAGTGTGTGTGCGGTTTATGCACTGCACTGTCTGTAATAACAAAAGATGGGAAGAACGTGTCCATCAACAGGGGTTGATCAAATAACTCAGCACACATTCATACAGGGCAGCCATAAAATAGAACGAAGAAACTCCATGGGCTAACACAGAGCCCTCACCAAGAAAGACACCAAGAGGAGAGAGCAAGGGACAGGCGTGTGCAGAGCAGGACACCAGTTATGTATCTGTAAACACAGAAGGTCTCCCTGGAAGGCTCTACAAAGAGCCAGTAACACTTGTTATCTACCAAGGGGGGAGTTGGATGGTTGAGGCAGAGAGCAACAAACTTCCTTTTAAATGATAAATAAGTTACCAACACCCAGGTAAAGGACCAGAACATCATCTGAACCTTCAAGCTCCCTGTGTGCCCTTCCCTGTCCCCTGGGGGGGGCGCTTTTCATCCATATCCTTTTGTATCTTTTGAATTGTTTACCTCTGATTATATTAATTTTAAAAAACTTTTAAAAGATATAATTTTGTCTTTCATTCAGGTAGTGCAGGCAAAAGCCAGCTTATAGGAAGCAGAGGAAAAAAATGAAGGTGAGGAACCATAGACAGCAAGTCCAAATTATTCGTTCAAGAAGCCTCGCTATATTATAGATCATTAAGTGTGTGTGTGTGTTGGGGAGGGGTGTGTTGCAGAATAGAACCTATGCATAAGATCCTACTTATATTTATATACATATACTATCTTTAAAGAACACAATAATATATTTATATATGCATATGCATTAAAACATCTAGAAGGATACACACCAATCTGTTAAAAATGGACTACTGCTGGAAAAGTAGGATGGGCAGGTTTTTGTTGGGTGAGTGGGTGGAGGACTTGGCTATGAAGGGTGGAAGAGAAGAGAATAGACGTGGGCAACATTAAAGAATAGGTTTTGTTCTGCTTAAAAGACAGACAAGATAAACACCAGAAAGTGTTTATGTGCCAAGTGGAAAAACAGCGGAGGTCAAAGACTGGTGTAGGGGAGGGGGCTAGGGGGACAGAAAATGGCAAAGTTCAGACACCTGACCTAACAATGTCTCTGAGGAAACAGAAAGATGTGATCCAAACAGAGGCAGAGCGACTAGCCTTAGACAGAAAGGAAACCTCTCCCTCTGGGACTGGAAAAGAGAAATTGAGGATGGCTACAGGTATAGACTAGACATTGCAAGGGCTAGTAATTTTTCTATGAACCTGCAAACATCCATTTAAGATCCAAAACCATCCTTAAAGGCAACCCTATTGGTGAAAAGCATTCAACACCCATAGTACTCCTTTCTATGGCTCAACGATGCCGTCGCAGTTGTATTCAGGTCCTGTGTGTACCACACTTAGTTCGGTCCAACTTCCTTATGCCTTGGATCGTATATTACAAACAGCTGTTAGAATATCAACTACCTGAAAGATACTCTGTCTTGCCTCTGAATTCTCTTCACTCTAACTTCAGGTCTTTTAACACAAAACAGAAACTGCTAAGAATTAACCTGTTTTGTTCGTTCTTAACTTGATTAGTTCTTGATTCTCTCTCTTCATTTTTGATAGGAAATATGTTTCTATAATGTGTACTAGGTGTCTCCAAAATCAAAACATCTACAGAGACAGGAGAAAGTAAAACTATCCCGTTAAAACTAATTTCTGAACTGTCCAAATCAGAAACCCTTCAATGATCTGTAAGCTGACTAGTGAACTTGAGGCAAGAGTTCTTACTTAAACAAGATAACTACTGTTCTGATTGGGAGTTTCTCAAGAAAGAAATATCCAGAAGGTATTTTTCTAAAACCTAATCCATTTCAGGGGGGAAAACAAGAATACTGAAGTAGAAATTATTTTTCCTAGGCAACAAAAACGTTCTTTTTATCTATTAACAGTCTCTAAGGAGGTTCAGAAACCAGTTGCTGTGAAGTTGATTCCAACTCATGGCGACTCAGTGTGTCAGAGTAGAACTGTGCTCCGTAGGGTTTTCAGTAGCTGATTTTTAAAGCAGATCACCAGGCCTTTCTTCCAAGGTGCCTCTGGGTGGATTCAAACTGCCAATCTTTTGGTTAGCAGCCAAGCACTTAACCATTTGTGGCCACCCAGGAACATCTCTAAGGAGCTCAGCAGTTACCAATTCAACAAGTAAACAAAACAATCTATCAGCACAGGTACCTTCTACAAACTTGTCTCTGAAAGTGTATAACTCAATGTTAATTGGTTATAAAAATATATATCAATCCAAAACGTCCTCCCTCCAAAACAAAGGTGAAAGAAGAATACAGGACAGGAAAATGGGGTAAAATGAAGCCTAAAAAAATAAGGAGCTTCAAAAACTTCAGAAACAAGACTAATGTTGATGTTTATCTCCAATTATTCTTTAACTTGCACAAATGATACTATCACATCACCCATTCATTACACTCCAATATGACATAAAAATCAGTTTCTACAACCACATTCCAGAACACAATATAGAACAGGAGCTCAATAAATGTTTATTGAGCTGGATAAGTCAAAATGTGAACTACCTCATGAAAATAAATGGCCTTAATTTAATGCGAGGGCAAAGGACAGTAATCAAAGTGCCACATAACCCAAGCCACTATACAGCAGAACAGCAGTACTGCTGCAACTCCAAGAAGATGTGACTAGGTTTTCGCTTTCAATAAATATACCACTGACAAGAAAACAATTAAAAATGCATCCCAGGAGGGCTCAATTCCTGTCATGTACTTCACTATACAAATAGAGGACAGACTCTTTTACGCAGACCTATAAAAGCTTGTCAAAAAAATTCCAGTACGTTTTAGGATATTATCTTCTGCAACGTAATCAATGAAGCAATGTATACAAAGACAGCCAGGGGTCCTTCAGAGATTTAAGTTCATGGTCTGGGCAGTTCTCAGCTGCCCAGAACAAATGTTAAAGGTGGAGACAAGGCAGTGCCTTTAGGCCACAGCAGTTCCTTTAACCATTAGCGATAATAACAGCTGCTCCAAAGTCCGATCTTCTGGAATGCAGGAGTACTGTCAGCTGCAACAGGCAAAGAGTTTAGGGTTAAAGCAGAAACCAAAAGAGACAGTTTGTACCTCACATGATAACCACAGGACAAACTACCCAATGTTTCACCTTTGAACTGCAATGATTTTCAACAGCTCACGAAAAGCACCCAAGTATAAGCTGTTGCTTGCCTTGGGCAAGAGATTACGAGCGTGGTTCACTCGCAGTATTTGTAGCCACCAATTCTGCATTCTTACAGTGCTGACCACTGGGGCACTCAGAGTGTAAACCACGAATGATGGTTCCACAACACTACCACAGAACATACACTCCAAAGAAGACCATCACCACACATGTCCTGGTGCCCAGCACCTTCTTGGAAACTAAAAGGCAGCCTCAGGAAGTAGTTTGGTTATTCTCCGAATCGGGAAGACTCTGAAACACAAAGGTCAGGTAAGCACTCAAGATGACCCCCAACAGTAAGGGCTAGAGCTAAGGCTTGAACACAGGCTCTGGTCACCAAGCCTATGTCTCCACAACTGTAAAGTATGGAACAGCTTCCCTGACAAACAACGGGAACACTTCAAGGCTCTGAAGCACCGCAGGCTCTTTGCCACCTTAACTGCAACCCCTCAGAGAGAACAAGGCCAGAGCCACACAGCTCTGTACATAACGCTTAGCAATCCACCACACAGGACGGAGGTCCCCCAGGGCAGTGATATGCTGACACTGCTCCAAAGCAATTTGTCAGGTGTTAGGTATAAGGAAGTTAGGACAAAGAGCCTACTAACCATGAAAGACAAAAGTCTAAAGATAAGCATATAAAACAAACCAAGTATCCATCAACTGATGACTAGATAAACAAAATGTGGTCCATCCATACAATGGATTATTCTGCCATAAAAAAGGAATGAAGTAATGATGTTTACTACAACTTGTTGAACCTTGAAAACATGCTAAGTGAAAGAAGCCAGACACAAAGAGACCACCACCTACTAGATGATTCTATTCATATGAAATGTCCAGAATAGGCAAATCTATAGAGACAGAAAGTAGATTAGTCGTTGTCAGGGGCTGGGAGGAGAGGAAATGGGGAATAACTGTTAACTAGGTACAGGGCTTCTTTTTGGGATGATAAAAAAAATGTTCTGAAATTAGATAGTGGTGATGGCTGCACAACTTCATAAATATACTAAAAAACACTGAATTGTACACTTATAAAGAGTGAATTTTATGCGATGTGAATTTTATCTCAATAAAGATGTTACTGAACAATAAGCATATACCACAGATCATAGCACATTACCATTTACACAAAGAAAAAACTACACAGAACAAATTTACACTATTTCCAAAACTACAGCTTCATATTTAAATAAAGACAGAGGTAAGTCCTTACGTCCAAACCCAACTGTCAGAACTAATTAGTATCCTGGAACATCTTGTCCTAAGAACAGCAAGTCTACAGTACTGTCAGCTACTAAGCTGAGTAAAAGCACTTCAGTCTCCCATGAGTGTTACTGCTACAAATACTTCCCTTTCTGAAAACAAAAAAAAAAAGTCTCTTTTACACTCCCTCAGACTTTCAAACTTCTTCTAGAACTCCTCAGACCAATAAGAATTTTAATAAAGACAGTGAAGTTTAAAAGAAGCAACTGCAAAAAATGCCTATCAGAAAATACAGTTAATGGAAATAAAACGTCAATCAGAATCTTATCTATAGAAGACAAACACAAGAGATTAAAACAAAATACAAGGGGTTTGCAAAAGAAATGCAAGCAGAGGTTTAAGGGGGCTGCTTCTTCATTTACATTCATTACATTGAGAGAAACTTAGAAAGCAAAATGCCTAAATACTAGATTTCACTCAAGCTGTCTATTCCAGGCAAAGGGTTTATCAATGCCAGGCCTCTGTTTAAAACAACAAAGGAACAGAAAGTTAATTGAATGCGAATAAAATCAGTGTAGCAGAGACATAGGGAAAACTCAACACCGGAGTTGTTCTGAAATATGTATGCAATGGCCTCACGGTTACTCATTTTAATTCTCGTTATTAACAGTCATTTGGAATTATCCAAATTTCCAAGGATGAACAAAAATAATTGTTAGATCCAAACAACTATTCAAAAAATCAATCTAGAAAACATACACACTTTCCGGCCAAGATATAAACATTTCACTTCATAAAAATGTGCCTGGCTTTACATTAGCGCTTCTCTATAAAAATCAACAACAACAAAAATCAAAAGAGGACATGGAGGAGAAGGAAGCACTTACTGAACACCTGCTGGACATTTTACATATATTAATTCATTTAATCCTCAGAAGAATCTATGGGGGTGGGGGGGTAATACGTCTCTCTATTGCAACAGGGAAACGGAGACTGAGTGGCTGGCGAACCCGGCCAAGGTTACACAGCTGTAAAGGCAGCCCTAGGACCTGGAGAGACAGATTAGCTGTTCATGAAGGGCTATTTTGCTGAACAGAAGACTCTCCTATAGAAGATACTTTTGTTCCAGATTTAGCTAGGGGCCCCAACAACATAATAATCACCACTTTCTGCTTTTACAAAGGAACATATCTGCACACACAAAAGAATCTCCCTAGAGCGAAGATCTAACCATAGTAATAGCCACAGAAATGATTAGCGCATGGCATTTAAACCTAAGACTGACAGCACATGAAACTGATCCTAAAGGGCTGAAATTTCATGAACCAGTTATGATTCACTGGCATCTCCAAGCCTACTCAGCTTCACAGACAACTACACTTTCTAGGACCCTGATATTCATTTGTTTATAGCTGGAAAAACCTTTTTCTACTCAGTACACACCGGGAATTTAAGGTGTGAATTAAACACTTAATCAAAAGAAAACCATAATCCTCAGGTAAATTTCACCAAAAAAAAGGGCAGACATCAATAAAAACCACTGCATACTCCACAACCACTTCTCAGACGAAGACATTTTTAAAAGCCACGATGCAATGCCGACAGACAGCTTTAAAAAAAAAAAGAAAGAAAGAAAGCACCAGAAAACCAGAGGGTTTTCTCAGTTACTTCATCAAAGCAAGGTCATATCAAACGTTTAACTTCAAATACAGACTTAAAAGCCAAGAGCTTAAAAACACTGCAGAGAGGCACTCGGAACAACAGGTCTAGGATGCTACCTTACTTACCAAGAAAATCAGTTTGCAATTGAAACCTATACACTACATTCTGTCAAAGAGAAAGCTTTTATTTGGAGAATTTAGGTGCAAAATTTTGGCACCAGGGGGCTGGTGAAAATAAGTTTAAGCCCCAAACACCTAGAAGTTCCATTGTTCTGAAACATGTATACAAAAGTTCACGTTTCTACACTGATGAGTACGATGCTCTTCCTGTTTAATTTGGAGACAGACAATGGTTAACCTAACCTAACGTTTCTTAGGAGACACACATGTAAAGACATGAAAAGGCACCATCAGGCACCCTCAACTCAAAGTCAGCCTAAGGCTTGTTTCTACACAGGAAGGCTGGGCACCGATCAATAAATGTTTCGCATGCATACGTATGTATATACAGGTCTTTTCTATTACAGCTTTCAACAACAGCCAGAATCCCTTAAACCATAATACACACACACACACACACACACACACACGCACGCACGCACGCACGCACACACACACACCGGCTTAGCTCTACCTCCCGAGCTACTACCACTGCTACATCCAATAGGCGATCGGAAACAGGATCTTCAGCGGCTCTAACAACGGCAGAGGCGGGCGTATCTAAGGTTCTAGCGCCTTCCAATCTCAACCTCACCAGCGGCTTTGGCACCAGCCGCCAGTTCCTTCCTTTTCTGGTAATCAACGCCAGATTCGGAAAAACGAAGACGAGACACAATGTGTAACTGTTATCTTCCACCCAAGAGCCCGATAAGGGGACAAAGGCCTTATCGCTTTTCCAGACGACAAGCTAAAGCGAAAGGCAACAAAGAGGCCGCGAACTCAGGGAAAGGGAGATGTAGGCCTTTCGGCGGCGACGGAGCCGAAAGTCCTTACGATTTTCTCCCGCCGAATCTCAAAGCCTCCCTCTACAGGCTCCCTGGTGTCCTCCTCCCCGCCTGGAGTCCCGTCCTCCCGGATCCTCCTTCCCGCCTGGGGTCCTTCTCCTTTCCTGGGGACCATCTCTCCGCCAGGGGGTCCGCCTCCCTGCCCAGGGGTCAATCTCCCCGCCTGGGGTCCCTCCTCCCGCCAGGGCCCCGCGAGGCGCACCTTGTGGCAGGCCGGGCAGGTGGGCCCGGGTGCGCCCTTGCCCCCGCCGTGGCCGCCGCCGTGGCCGCTGCTCAGGCTGCTCTGGATCTGCGTGAGCTCCTGGCGCAGCACCTGCTTCTGGTGGAAGCTGAAGGCCGGGTGGTTGGAGGCCATGGTGAAAAGCAGCAGGAACTCATCGCCTGTGCGGCCCTCGTTGAGCTGCAGCCCGTAGTTGTGGATGACCGAGTCGATGTGCGTGAGCGTGCGGTACAGCACTCCTGCCGCCTCGCGCTGCTCTGAGCCCAGCAGCGCCAGCGACACGAGCAGCTTGCTGCGCACCACCTCGTCGGTCAGGTTGGTGAGGCTGCCCAGGTCGGCCGGGTTGTTGGCCTTGATCTCCGAGTCGCGCAGCGAATGGTAGTCCTTGCGCGCCAGGTCCTCAAGACACGAGCCCAAAAAGCGCAGCTCGAGCGGGATGCACAGGTCCAGCAGGCCGCAGAGGAACTCCACGCGCTGCGGCGACGGCAGCTCCGAGAACCAGCGGTACACGCCGTCCCTCTGCAGCGGGCACCGCTTCTCCACCATGCTGCCGCCCGCTCCGCGACGCCTGCCCGGGGTCGGCCGCGCCGGGGGC
>NW_004443989.1:10755862-10811103 GCF_000243295.1 Trichechus manatus latirostris
CGCCAACAGCGGAGGGATAACGCGAGCGGCGTTCGCGGCTGCTTGGCGGCCGGGCCGAGGCGGGAGTGGGCGGGGTGGCCGCCTCTCGCGACAGCCCGGGCCGACCGGGTCCGCCTCCCCCGCTGATTGGCCTGGGCCGCGTGTTCTGCGCCGTGATTGTCCCGGCTTCCCAATCCGATTCGCCTCCGCCGCGGCCTCGCCTCCCAGGAGGCTGTCGATCACGCTGGAACCGCCCCCTCCCTCCCCGTGGCCGCTAGTGAGTGCGGATTGGCCAGCGGAGGCCGGCGAGGCGCAAACCCCGGCGTGGACCGCCGTGGCTTTTGTTCCACACCGCTGCGCGAAGCGTTGATTTTGGGTGGAAGCTGGGCGCGCGACCTTCCCGTCTGATCCGCGGACGTCGAAGTGGGGTGGGGGGTGGGCTATGGCTTCGAAAACCGCCAGAGAGGGCCTCGGGGACCCGATTTTAGGCTCGGCCCTGGGCCGTCTGCTGTGTGACCTTGGGCGGCGCGCTTGGCCTCTCTGAGCCCAGCAGTCTCCGAGAAGGGGGTAACAATAACGCCTCGCGGGCCAGTGAGCGGTCGTGAGCTCACAGAGGGCCGGACCGCCCTGGGATGTGATGGAGACACGCCTCCTTCTGAAACCTCGCCGGGACTTGGCTTCAGGCCTGATTAGGGTGGTGATGGGGAGGGAGTGGAGCGCTCACGTTAACTGAGTTACTGCCTCCGCTCGTGGAACGGAGAAAACGCTAGTACACCGGCCAGGAGCCAGCGAGCCAGCCTGGGAGAAGAAAGGAAAAGGCTGCTCTGGCCTGGAGTTCGTTAGACGCGTCATGGCAGGTGGGGAGAAGTGGGCACCCAGCTACCTCTAAATCCCAGCCCCACGTTTATAGGTAAGGAAACTGAGGCTCAGAGCCCAGAAGCAACCTCCTGGCCACACTCCCCCTGCCTGTGTCTGTTCACTCATTTACTCATTTGGCAGCTGTACGGGGAGCAGGTGTGTGCCGGATCCCAAGCCCTAGGGACAGCCTGGAGGAAGCTGTCCTCCCTGCCCTGTGGGTTTAGAGCCCTCGTTCTGGGCTGTAAACCACAAAGATGTGTAGAATGGATGCAAATGAATGAATGATTTTCTCAGGAGGTGGTCCAAGATACAAAACATTCCCAACAAAACATTCTTCCGCCTTGAGTCTTCAAAGCTGAACAGAAGTTGTGGAAAGCCACAGTTGCTAGGGCGGTGGGAGTCTTGTGCCTACTTCCCCACCGCCAGGCAAATTGTCCTGCAGGCACCCCAGTGTTCTTGGTGGGAGCTACTGAAAGAAGGAGCAGGAATACAAGGGAAAGGCTGGATCACTTCCCAAGGGTGGGAAACCAACGTATCAGTAGAGGTGAGGATGCTTTACCTCCCCAGTACAGACTAATTTCTGACAATAATTTCATTAATCCTTGTTCTCTTTGACCTTGCTTCTTCAGTGAGTCCAGGGAAGGGCCTGAATTCCAAAATCTAAGGTCTGAGGAAACAAAGGAACATGAAAACCGAGGCAGTTCAACACCTTGGCTTTCCCATGATGAAGTTCCTCGGAGAGGGAGGATCTGGCTCAGCTAGTGAGCATTGAACTTCTCAGTTCAGCCTGGCCCGGCTGTGAAACTCCCAACTCTGGCACCAAGCAGACCTGGACTCCATCCCAGCTCTGGCCTACTGTATGACTCAACTCTGAACCTCAGTTTACTGATCTGTAAAAGGGAGCCAGGAACCCGGCCTCCCAGCTGGCAGGGAGGTCAGAGACACTAGTGGAAGCCCTCATTAGCTGGGAGAACTGGGGCCAGGCCACAGAAGCCACTCAAGGTCCTCCAGCTCCCCACCGCCTTCTTGCCATACATGTGATATTTACTATTTAATGTCTGTAGTGGGGTGAATAGTGTCCCCCAAAAGTTCGTGTTCATTCAGAACCTCAGAATGGGACCTTTTTTTTGGAAATAGGGCCTTTTTGAATGTAATTAAGGTAAGGATGAGACAAGATCATCATGGTTATTTAAATCCCAGCAGAGTATCTCTATAAAAGACAGAAAAGGAGAAGACATAGAGGGAAAGGCCATGTGAAGATAAAGGCAGATATTGAATGGAAGAGTGTTGCCATGAGCCGAGGAGCTCCTGAGGCCACCAGAAGCTGGAAGATACAAGGAAGGATTCTCCCCTGGATGCTTCAGAGGGAGCACAGCAATGAAGATACCTTGATTTCAGAACTGTGAGAGGATAAATGCCTGTGGTTTGGGAAGTGATTTGTTACAGCAGCAATAGGAAATCAATACAATGCCATTTCCCACTGAACTTCAATCTGACTCATTTTAATTCAGTTCAGCAGATATTAAATCCCTATCTACAGGACCAGAGCTCTCAAGGGGTTATGGGGGCATCCAAGGTGAATGAGACCCAGCCTTGGGCTTCCTCCCTCTGAAGCAGACCTGCCGCCTGGCTGCAGAGGGCTTATTTTCCACACACTGTTTCTGTCCCTGGGAAGTAGGTCTGGAGCCTCCCTCTGGGGGAGAGGGTGGATGTGATGATCTGCTGCCTGTCCCTCATCCCTGGAACACTCCCTCCATCTGGCCCTGGGGCTGTGACTTTCTCTGCCAGGTACCTGCTCTCCCCCTCACTCCTGGGGCCAGCTCCAGCTTTTGCAAAAAGGTGACCTCGGCTCCAGCTGGGTCTGAAGCTTTTCCCCACCTCTGCCCTGACATCTGCTGCCCCCTCCTCTTACAACGGTCCTGCAGCCCCAATGACACCCACAGAGACTTTGCCAGAAGTCCTGGAGGGTTGCAGGATTGTGGGAGGAGGTGGGGGAGAGCACCCAGGCACAGGAGAGATCAAAGGGTCGACATTCCAGGAGAGCAGAAAGCTGGGCTGCCAGTGAAAGGGAGGTGGCAGTGTGCTAAGACAGGAGAGAGTCAGTCCCCTTCAGCCTGAAGTGGGAAAAACAAGTTAATTTCCTCTTTCAGGCCTGATTGTCCAGAGCTTAATGTGGCCGTGGGCTCGGGGACAGCACTGTCAGGTACAGGGCCTTGCCCTCCCTGAGCTTACAGTCTAGGGCAGGACAATATGTCTGTGTCTGTGTTTTTGTTCACCCCAAACTGGTTACCTCTGGGTGTAAGACTGGGAAGGAGGAATGGGGACTGTCCCTTCCATAGGGCTAGAATTCCAGCATAAATGACTTTCACGATACTATTTTTTAAGAAGAGAGGTAGGTAGATAGATACTATAGATGACAGAGATAGAGATTATAGATGATCAAAAGATATAGATGATATATGGATAAATAGATGATAGATATAGATGATAGTGATTATAGATGATAGATTGTTGTTAGATGCCGTCAAATTGGTTCTGACTCATAGCGACCCTATGTACAACAGAACAAAACACTGCCACGTCCTGCACCATCCTCACAATCATTGCTATGTTTGAGCTCATTATTGCAGCCACTGTGTCAATCCATCTCATCAAGGGTCTTCCTCTTTTTCAATGACCCTCTACCTTACCAAGCATGATGTCCTTCTCTAGGGACTGGTCCCTCCTCATAACGTCCAAATTACACGAGATGAAGTCTTATCATCCTGGCTCCCAAGGAGCACTCTAGCTGTCCTTCTTTGAAGAGAGACTTGTTCATTCTTCTGGCACTGCATGGCATCTTCAGTATTCTTCACCAACACCATAATGCAAAGTCATCAATTCTTCTGTGGTCTTCCTAAATCTTTTTCCAGCTTTCACATGCATGTGAGGTGATTGAAAACACCATAGCTTGGGTCAGGCACACTTTAGTCCTCAAAGTGACATCTTTGCTTTTCAACACTTTAAAGAGGTCTTTTGCAGCAGATTTACCCAATGCAGTACATCATTTGATTTCTTGACTGCTGCTTCCATGGGCGTTGATTGTAGATCCAAATAAAATGAAACCCTTGACAACTTCAGGCTTTTCTCCGTTTATCATGGATTATTGGTTATTATTGATCCAGTTGTGAGGAATTTTGTTTTCTGTATGTTGAGGTGTAATTCATACTGAAGGCTGTGGTCTTTGACCTTCCTCAGTAAGTGCTTCAAGTCCTCTTCGCTTTCAGTAAGCAAGGATGTGTCATCGGCATATCACAGGTTGTTAATGAGGCTTCCACCAATCCTGATGCCATGCTCTTCTTCATATTGTCCAGCTTCTCGGACTATTTACTCAGCATACAGGTTAAGTAGTTATGGTGAAAGCATACCTTTCCTAGTTTTAGACCACGCAGTATCCCCTTGTTAGGTTCGAATGACTGCCTCTTGGTCTATGTATAGATTCTGCAGGAGCACAATTAAGTGTTCTGGAATTCCCATCCTTTGCAGTGTTATCCATAATTTGTTATGCTCTACACAGTCAAATGCCTTTGCACAGTCAGTAAAACACAGATAAACATCTTTCTGGTATTCTCTGTTTTCAGCCAAGATCCATCTGACGTCAGCAATGATGTCCCTTGTTCCACGTTCTATTCTGAATCCAGCTTGAATTTCTGGCAGTTCCCTGTCAATGTACTGCTGCAACTGCTTTTGAATGATCTTCAGGAAAATTTTACTAGTGTGTGATATTAATGATATTGTTTGATAATTTCCACATTCATTTTGGTTCACCTTTCTTTGGAATGGACACAAATATGGATCTTTTCCAGTTGGTTGGCCAGGTAGCTGTCTTCCAAATTACTTAGCATAGACCAGTGAGCGCTTCCAATGCTGCATTCGTTTTTTGAAACATCTCAATTGATATTGCGTCGATTGCTGGAGCCTTGTTTTTCACTAATGCATTCAGTGCAGCTTGGGCTTCTTCCTCCAGTACCGTTGGTTCTTGATCATATGCTACCTCCTGAAATGGTTGAAGTCGACCAAATCTTTTTGGTACAGTGACTCTGTGTATTCCTTCTGTCTTCTTTCGATGCCTCCTGCATCGTTCAATATTTTCCCTGTAGAATCCTTCAATATTGTGACTCGAGGCTTGAATTTTTTCTTTCGTTCTTTCAGCTTGAGAAATGCCGAGCATGTTCTTCTCTTGTGTTTTTCTAACTCCAGATCTTTGCACGTTTCATTATAATACTTTATTTTGTCTTGCTGAGCTGCCCTTTGAAATCTTCTATTCAACTCTTCATCATTTCTTCCATTTGCTTTAGCTATACTCTACATTCAAAAGCAAGTTTCAGAGTCTCTTCTGACATCCATTTTGGTCTTTTCTTTCTTTCCTGTCTTTTTAATGACCTTTGCTTTCTTCATGTATGATGTCCTTGATGTCATCCCACAACTCGTCTAGTCTTCAGTTTTTAGTGTTTAGTGCATCAAATGTATTCTCAAGATGGTCTCCAAATTCAGGTGGGATGTACTCAAGGTCTTATTTTGGTTCTCTTGTAGTTGTTTTAGTTTTCTTCAACTTCAGCTTGAACTTGCATATGAGCAATTGATGATCTGTTCCGCAGCTGGCCCCTGGCCTTGTTCTGACTGATGATATTGAGCTTTTCTATAGTCTCTTTCCATAGACGTAGTTGATTTGATTCCTGTGTTTTCCATCTGGTGAGGTCCGTGTGTAAAGTCGCCATTTATGTTGTTGAAAAAAGGTATTTGCAATGAATAAGTCATCAGTCTTGCAAAATTGTATCATGTGATCTCCAATGTCATTTCTATCATTAAGGCCATATTTTCCAACTACCAATCCTTCTTCTTTGTTTCCAACTTTTACCTTCCAATCACCAGTAATTATCAATGCATCTTGATTGCATGTTTGATCAATTTCAGACTGCAGAAGTTGGTAAAAGTCTTCATTTTCCTCATCTTTGGCATTAGTGGTTGGTGTGTAAATTTGAACAATAGTTGTATTAACTGATCTTCCTTGTAGGTGTGAGGATATTATCCTATCACTGACAGAGTTGTACTTCAGGAAAGATCTTGAAATATTCTTTTTGACAGTGAATACAACACCATTCCTCTTCAACTTGTCATTCCTGGCATAGGAGACCATATGATTGTCTGATTCAAAATAACTAATACCAGTCCATTTCAGCTCACTAATGCCTACGATATCGATCTTTATGTGTTCCATTTCATTTGTGATGAATTCCAGTTTTCTTAGATTTCCTTCATACATTCCATGTTCCAATTATTAATGGATGTTTGCAGCTGTTTCTTCTCATTTTGAGTCATGCCACATCAGCAAAAGAAGGTCCCGAAAGCTTTACTTCATCCACATCATTAAGGTCGACTCTACCTTGAAGAGGCAGCTCTTCTCCAGTTGTATTTTAAGTGCCTTTCAACTGAGGGGCTCATCTTTTGGCACTATCTCAGACAGTGTTCTGCTGTTCATGAGATTTTCACTGGCCGGTTTTTTCAGAAGTAGAACGCCAGGTCCTTCTTCCTAGTCTGTCTTAGTCTGGAAGCTCCACTGAAACCTGTCCACCACAGGTGACCCTTCTGGTATTTGAAATACCAGTGGCATAGCTTCCAGAATCACAGTAACATACAAGCGACCACAGTACAACAAACTTAGTATATAAATTAAGGAGCCCTGGTGGTGCAGTGGCTAAGCGCTTGGCTGCTAACCGAAAGGTCAGTAGTTCAAACCCACCAGCCACTTTGCAGGAGAAAAATGTGGCAGAAAAATGATTACAGCTTTGGAAACTGTATGGGGCAGTTCTGCTTTGTCCTGTAGGGTCTCTATGAGTCTAAATCAACTCGATGACAATGGGTACATATATAAATTACTGTATTGTTTTATCTATCTGTGAGGTAACACATAGTACTTGCCGAGAGATTTATACCTCACTGAAAAGTAGTATAAAAAGTCACACGTAATCTCACTTCTCAGTCATAACTAACATTAGTATTTTTTAGAGATCTTTCTAGACCCTTTTGTGTGTATGTATGTTTGTATTTATACATGCTATTTTTACAAAAAATGGTAATATGTCTTAGTTATCTAGTGCTGCTATAACAGAAATACCGCAAGTGGATCACATCAACAAACAGAAATTTATTCTCTCACAGTCTAGGAGGCTAGAAGTTCAAATTCAGGGCACCAGCTCCAGGGGATGAATTTCTTTCTCTGTGATTCTGGGGGAAGGTCCTTGTCATCAATCTTCCCCTGGTCTAAGAGTTTCTTTCTTGGTAGCATTAGGTCCGTCTCCTCTCTGCTTGCTTCTCTCTTCTATATCTCAGAAGAGATTGACTCAAAATATAAGCTAATCCTGTATTTTGTATCTTGCCTCATTAACATAACCGCCTCTTATCTTGCCTCATTAACACCATAGAGGTTAGGATTTACAATACATAGGATTATCAGATAACAAAATGGAAGATAACCACACAATACTGGGAATCATGGCTTAGCCAAGTTGACACACATTTTTGGGGGACACAATTCAATTGATAACATTTCACCCTTTGGCCCCCCAAAATTCATGTCCTTGCCACATGTAAAACACATTCACCCCATCATATCATCCCAAAAGTCTTAAATCAACTCCAAGTGCGATTTCCATCCTGGGGCAAAATTCCTCTTCATCTGTGAAATCTAGAATACAAATTATCTGCTTCCAAAGTACAATGATGGAACAGGCACAAGGTAGACATTTCCATTACAAATGGGAGAAATTGGAGGGAAAGAAGGAATAACAGGCACCCAGCAAGTCAGCAGAACACATTACATTAGCTTTCACGGCTTGAAAATAATCCTGCCCTACAGAGTCTGGGTGCTGGCCACACTCTCTGGATTCTCGGCGGAGACACCTCGTCCCTGAGCTTCAGCTCCACCTTCCAGACCCACTGGGACAGCAACTCTTCTCCCTTGGATTTTGGCTGTCCCATTCTCCTAGTCCATCTGAGTGGTGACCCTACCCCCTTGGGCCCTGGCGGGCCCTCTTCTTCTGCCCCTGGGCCACAGCAGCCCTGCCCCATCAGCTTTGGGCAGCAGATCTCGCCCCATTCTGTTGTCAATCATGAAAGGCAGCTCCGCATTCCAGAACTGAGTTGGTGAAGATCTGACTCTTTGAAACCTAGGAGGCCATGACCTCTCCCCTTGAGACCCAGCAGGCTGTGGTTCTACCATCTGAGACCCCAAACGTTGTGGCCCTACCCTTTGAGACCAAGGCAGCTATGCTTCTGGTGCTCCTTGTCTCTTCAGCTTCTGCTTCCTTGTTCCTTGGCCTCTCAGCCCCTCAGCCCCTCAGGACTCTTGGGCCTCTTGGGCTGGCCTGGCTTCTGCCCTGCCCCAGCAAGTGTTACAAAGCTCTTCAGCTCCACCAGTAAGCGCTCAGAGACATTCCACTCCTCCAGTAAGCCTAGGCCCAAAGGCACTCAGCTCTCTCACTTCATAGATCAGCAAGCCTAGCTCCTCCAACAAGTGCTCAGAGGCACCCTACTCTGCCAGGAAGCCTCCTGCCCAAAGGCTCTCAGCAATCTTGCTCCATGTCTCATGCCAGTCTTCTGGTTCTGCTGCTGCTGTTTCTCTGCCACTGCTTCTCACCATCTGTACCATCTCCATTTTTACAGCTCTCCTCACTTCCTTCTGAGCCCTCATCAGGATTGTCTGACATCCATAATTCCACCAACAGTCTCTTCAAGGCAATCTAGGCTTTTGCTATTAGGCACCTTAAAACTCTTCCAGCCTCTATCCATTCACAGTTTCAAAACCGCTTCACATTTTAGGTATCTGTTAGGTCAGCACCCCACTCCCGGTACCAAATTCTGTCTTACTTATCTAGTGCTACTATAACAGAAATATCACAATCTCATCCGCCTCCTCTAGATCCTTCCTGGCCTTCAGAGAAGCATTGAGCAGGGATAGAGATGGAGGTGCTAGAGAGCTTCCCAGTACCATCCAAGTCAAGTCTTTACTTTGCCTCCACTGTTTTGTTTGAAGTCTTAGAAAATGAGACATGCCCAGATTCAACTGTACATGAAAAACACATTACAAAGGCAGACAACGTATTGTTTGGGTGACACAGTGTAACTAAAATGTTGAAGGTTACTTTCTAAACAAACATACCATGACTCATGCAACCCACTAACTCTCCTTCCTTCAAAGTAGTCACCCCAGAAGGCAATACTCTTATTGTGATAAAATTGTAATTGCTTGAAATTACATCTGTGAACTCCTTTTTAAACAATTGTCCCGAGTCTGGTGTAAGTAATTCTGGGATATGGTGTAGGCTAGAATGTCTTCCTCCTTCAAATGTAGATTGATATCTGGCGATAGCCTGTGTCCATCAAATAAACTGACAAAACTGAACACTACTATGTTCAATCTGAGCAGAAACCAATTCACTGAATTCAAACAGGGACCTCAGAGTCTCTAACAGGGTTAGAAGGCCAGGCGTGGATGCCATTTTTGTATTTTCATGAACAGCCTGTTCATGTTTTTTGCCCATTTTTCTATCACATTTTTATCTTTGTTTCCTCAATTTTTAAGAGTTCTTTATGTATCAGGAATATCAGCCCTGTATCTGTGATTTATGTTGGAAATATTTTCCAGTTTGCCAAATGCCTTTTGCTTTGTTTATGGTGTTTTGCCATGAAAAAGTTAATTTCTATGTAGTTAAATTTATTGATATTTTATTGCATCTGGATTTTTAGTCATGGTTAGAAAACATTTACCTACATGTTTTCCTCTTGTATGAATATGGGTTCATTTTTACATTTAGATCCCTGATCCACTTGGAATTTATTCTTACATATAGTATGAAGTATATGTCTTTGAAGCCGATTTTTATTAAACATATAAATTTATCAAAATCAAATAAAAAATAAAATGCCTTTGAGAGCCAGGCAGTAAGTAAATGAGTGAAGCTGGATGGTATAGCAAAATAAGGAGTGGTGAGGCCTGTGGCCAACTAGAGATTAAATTGCTAAACAACAACAACAAAACATAAGGAAAAAAAAAAGTGGGGGAAAGCAGATCTGTCTGAAGCTCCCTGTTGTCTGCATGCTGGGAGCTTGGGGACCCCTCTTTCAGAGATGCCTTGTATTGCTTTTTAATTTTTTTAATTTCACAAATGTTTATTTCTTTATTGTTGTCATCATATATATATAAATTTTATTTATTTTGTTGTTGTTGTTGAGGATATACACAGCAGAAGCTACACCAATTCAACAGTTTCTACATGTACAATTCAGTGACACTGATTACATTCTTCAAGTCGTACAACCATTCTCACCTTCCTTTTCTGAGTTGTTCCTCCCCCATTGACATAAACTCACTGCCCCCTAAGTTTCCTATTTAATCTTTCAAGTTGCTGTTGTCAATTTGATCCCGTATAGATAGTTCTTAAAAGAGAGTAATGCTCAAGGCAGACATTTTTTACTAGTTAAGCTAAACTATTGTTTGGTTTTAAGAAGACTTCAGGGAATATTTTTGTTTTAAGATTTAAAGTCATCTCAGAGCAATAGTTTTGGGGGTTCATCAAGCCACCATGACCCCAGAAAATCTGAGTCCATGAGAATTTGAAAATCTGTTCTACATTTCCCCCCTTTTGATCAAAGATTCTTTATGTTCAGTAATGGTAGCTGGGCACCATCCATTTCTTCTGGTCTCATGCCTTGTATTGCTTTCTGAGTGATACACACCTAGTAATGAAGAATTTGCTCCATCAGGAAACCCATTAACTTTAGACTGATATTCAGTTTTGAAAAGCATTGACTATTTGTCACTTTAAAATGTGCAGGAAAAAGGAAAAAGAAATCCAGTGGCCAACTCTTCTAAGTTTGAATAATGAACAGCCTGTCCACAGCCTCACAGAAGACAGATTTATTCAACATGAGCATTTTCATTTCCCCCCTGGAGAAAAGGACATTGCTATGTTTTTTCCTTCAGTCTTTAGGAGTGGATTCATACAAATTCCTCTGTGCCAAAAGAGTGCTGTCTTAGTCATCTAGTGCTGCTATAACAGAAATACCACAAATATAGGCTACCACAATAGGCTACAAGTCCAAATTCAAGGAGTCAGCTCCAGGGGAATGCTTTCTCCGTCAGCTCTGCAGGAAGGTCCATGTCATCAGTGTTCCCTTGTTCTGGGAGCTTCTCTGCGCAGGAACCTCGGGTCCAAAGGACGTGCTCTGCTCCCAGTAGTGTTTTCTTGGTAGTATGAGGTTCCCATGTGTCTCTGCTTGCTTCTCTCTTTTATACCTCAAAAGAGATTGGCTTAAGACACTATCTAATCTTGTAGACCTCATCAGTATAACTGCCACTAGTCCATCTTATTAGATCATAGTGATTGAATTTACAACACATAAGGAAATCACATCAGATTACAAAATGGTACACAATTATACAATAATGGGAACCATGACCCAGCCAAGTTGACAGATATTTTGGGGGGACACAATTCAATCCACGACAAGTACCCATTTCATACCAGAGAAGGAAGAGGAATTCAACAGCAGGATCATGTCTCCCCTGCTAGAGGTCCAGAAGACGGGCTCTCTTTACAGCTTATCTCCCTGTAAGACCTCCCATGGTAGACAGAACTCTAAAGATGACCCCACCCCCGCCGATTCCCAGTCCCCAGTTATCCAAACAGTAACCTACATGCTGCTGTGAGGAGATTTTGCAAATATAATTAAAGTCCCATGTCAGGTGACCTTAAAATATGGGGTGGGCATGACCCAATCAGCCAACCCATTTAAAAGAGAGCTTTCTCCAGATGATGGCAGAAAGAAAATCCGAGAGATTTAAAGTGTAAAATAGACTCAACATGCCATTGCGGGTTTTGAAGGTGGATAGGGGGCTGGCATGTGAGAAGGAATGAGATGCTCCTAGGAGCCATGTACAACGAAATGAAATACTGCCCAGTCCTTGTTCTCTCTGCCTCTCTGGCCATCTCCTACTATAAAGTTTGGAAAGCAAAGTATTTTCATTCTCAGTTTCCCCTCTATCGAGGAGTGGCCATGTGATCCATTCTGGCCAATATGACCCAAGTAAAAGTTGGCGGAGGGGGTTCTGGGAAATTTTTCTTCTCTGGTAAAAGGGGAGAAAAATGTCTGACACATCTCTTCCCCTCCCCACGGATCCTCCCTAAGCACCGCACAGCCACGGCATTGGGAGCCACAGCTGCCATCTTGTTACCTTGAGATGACAAGCTGAGGAGAGAATCAGACCCTGTGCTGGCATCATCCAGCTACTGGACCAGCCCTTTCAGACTTCTCACATGAGAAAAACAAGCCCACAGATGCTCAGGTTAGCTGGGTGTTCTACTTGCTGCTGGCACAGGGAGCTTCCCACAATCACCTCCCTGAATCTCTCTCCCCTCTTATGGACCTTAGAGGGTAAAAACAAGAGCTTTGTCGTCAGAATGAGCAGATTCCATCCCAGCTTTCTCACCCCCGGCTTGCAACTCCCTTTCCTCTCAGAGTCCTGTCTCCTCCTCTGTAAGATGGAGATGACGATATCGACTTGGAAAGACAGATGGGAGGATTTGATGAGATAATGCTTAGCAAGTGCTTAGCAGGTACTCAAGAAATAGGGGTTGTCATAATTTGGGGAGTGTTTTTATCCCTGTGCTCTGTCTTTGGTACAGGTAGCGGTTTTGTAAAAGATTCAGTTGAAATCACTGTAAATACAGTCAGTGCTAGGGGTGAAAACAGTCCCATCTCACCTGGACTTTGAACAAACTCTTGCTAACAAGAAAGTAGCCCTTACCTGTGTGTGTGGGTGCTTTGGCAAGTCCCCCTGTACCCTCTTTTGTGGTTTCATCTTGTTTTGCTGAAAGGAGCTCTTCTGCTTCCTCAGAGATAAACATACCTAGCATCATTCCTTTGAGTTGTGCAGCCAAGGGAATGATAGACACTCCCCACCTGAGTTTGGCTCAAGCAATTCCCACCTGAGAGAACAATAAGGATAATATATAATCACAGTGACTAATGTTGATTGATTGAGTGGGTTCTACGTCCGAGGAGGCCGTCTGGGCTCTTCACGTGGGTTAACTCATTTAGTGCCCACTCGCATCATGAGTGAGGTAGGAACTATATTGTCATCATTTTACTTGTGAAAAAACCCAGGGTACAAAATGCTTAGGAAACTGGCCAGAGGACAGACGGCCAGCAAGTGAAAGAGCTCGGACTCAAGGCTGGCAACCTCAGAGTGCTTCTTGCCAAGCCCTGCCGAGCTAAGGGGGCTGGCACCCATAGCAGGAAGGACAGAAATGCCAGAGGACAAAGTGCTTTCACACCTCATTTAACCTTGTGACATGCTTTGAAATCCATAGATCGTTATCCTCACCTTCAGAAGGAGGAAGTCAGCCCCGGGGGAAGGCGAGCAGATGCTGGCTAAGCTCTGACTTGTTCTTGCTGCAGCTGAGTTGGCCCCCAATTCATGGTGACCCCATGCACAATGGAACCAAACGCTGCCCAGTCCTGTACCATCCCCAGGATAGGTTGTGGATCAGACAATTGTGATCCATAGAGTTTCCATTGGCTGATTTTTGGAAGTGGATGGCCTTCACAGCTGGGGTGGGAGGTGCAGAAATATGTCCGCCTACCCCCAGGAGGAGAGTGTTCCTTGTCCACAGAGACAGAGTGGAGGTAGAAGTGTCTAGATGGGTGTGTGATGGGGATTCTTACTGAAGAGCTTCAAAGAGAGCCTGACCTCCGAATGTAGACACACATTTTGCATGAAGTCCTGTGCCCATTGTTTAAAGCAGAGGACCCATATCTTCCACCAGCTTCCAAAGACAGGAGCCCTTGCTTACACTGGGTTCTAGCTGTGGAATTTCACCGCTCTGAGCCTCAGCTTTCCACATCCGTACAATGGGGACATGACCACCCACCCACAGTCTTTGTTGTGATGCACAGAGCCTGACCCTTTGAGAAGTTCAGTTGACAGGCCATGCCCAGTACAGCTGATCCGACCCCAGCAACCGCTGACTTCATCCTTCCCCCAGGGTTTCAACAGCCTCCCCGGCTCCCAGCTCCCAGTCTCCCCAGCAGCCTGGTTTTGTTTGTTTAGAACGGTTTCTTGGGGTCTCCTAGAGAAAAGGCTGTCAGCTGAGTTCCAGAAAATGAGCACACTCTCCCCTGCTTGGAGGGCTCCCAGCTGTTCCCTTGGCTGCACAACTCAAAGGAATGATGCTAGGAATGTTTATCTCTGAGGAAGCAGAAGAGCTTCTTTCAGCAAAACAAGATGAAGCCACAAAAGAGGGTACAGGGGGACTTGCCAAAGCACCCTACACAGCCCTACTGTGGGAAGATCCATTTCCAAGGCCTCTGATGGGATTGAGAGGTAAGTCACCAGGGCTGTGTACTAAACCAGTTTCCATCAAGTTGACTTTGACTCATGGCGACCCCATGTGTGTTGGAGCAGAATGTCCTCCATAGTGTTTTCAATGGCTGATTTTTCTGAAGTAAAACACCAGGTCTTTCTTCTGAGACACCTCTGGGTGAACTCGAACTGCCAAAGTTTCAGTTAACATCCGAGCGTGTTAACCATGGGCACCACCCAGGGACTCCTGGGGCCACATACTAGAGGCTGTTTATTGGCTTTCTCAACTGAATTGTGATAGTTTTATGTTACAGACCACGTTAGCTCTTTATGAACAGAGAGACCGAGAGGCCTTCGCTTCCCACGCTCAGCATCTCCTTCCTGGCTAGCAAGGAGGCCATATTCTCCTTGGATGCCCTTGGATGATTGGTGGTGTTTGTGTCTATAATGTAACAGCTAAGAGCTTCAGTTCTGGAGTCAGATTGACAAGGGTTTGAATCCCGGCTCCACCACTTAATAGCTGGGTGGTGGCATTGGGAAAGTTGCCTAATCTGTCTGAGCCTCAGTTTTCTAATCTGTAAAATGGCAGTAATGGGCATTCCGACCCCACTGGGTTGTTCTGACACTTGAGTGGGAAAATAGATATAAAGCGCTCAGCACAGGTAAGTGCTAGCAGGTGGAAAGGAGACAACAAATGGTAGCTATTGCTATTTTCCACCACCCATTGGTCAGTTGTTGTACTATGGTGGCTTGCATGTTGCTGTGATGCTGGAAGCCAAGCCATCGGCATTTCAAATACCAGCAGGGTTACCTATGGTAGACAGGTCTTAGCAGAGCTTCTAGTCTAAGACAGACTAGGAAGAAAGGCCTGGTGATCTACTTCTGAAAATTAACCAACAAAACCCTATGGATCACAACAGAACATTGTCTGGCTTGCTTGCTTTGGACACATCATCAGGAGGGATCAGTTACTGGAGGAGGACATCATGTTTGGTGAAGTAGAGGGCCGGCAAGGGAGACCCTCAATAAAATGGAATGGCACAAGAGCCACAACAGTGGACTTGAACAGGCCGGCGATCATGAGGAAGATGCAGGACCAGACATTTCTTTCTATTGTACATAAGGTCATCATGAGTTGGAGTCAACTCAACGGTAGCTATCTATCTACCTATCTATTGTTATTTCAGTTGTCTGATTATAAAATTGGAAAATCAGAAAATATAGAAAAATTCAAAGAAGAAAAACCAAAAGCACTCATAATCCCACTACCTGGAGATATATGCTGCTAGCAGTTTGTTAGGTTTCCTTCCAGTCTTTTTTCTATGTGTTTGTATGTGTGGGTAGTTCATAGAATCTATTTGTTATTGAGTGAATATCATTTATAACTAAATATACATTAGTTTTTCGTAATACAAAATATGATGCTTTTTAACCAACTTTTTTAAACTTAAAATATACTGAGAATATTTTCTCCAAGTCGTTACATTTTACCATATTGCATAGTTTTTCACATTTTAATGTTTCTGGAATAGAGATGTGTCCTAGAATCAATGTCAGAAGAAATGTGCCAGCTATATTTTTTCTGGGTTTTTTTCGCCCTAAAAAGGGGCCTGTGAAATCGGTGGTGCATCTAACAAATGATGGTACCTAAGAATCAAAGAAACATGGTATTCTAAAAGACCCTTCTGAAAGAGCACATAGCACTCTTTGGTGCCATTGCCATAACTGACTTAGTCAGCCTCTATTTTTGGATGTATCAGCTCTTTCCAATTTTTCACTATTATCAACGATGCTGCACAAGGAAAAGTCTGGCAAGAAATGCAATCAGGGTCACTGGGCCCAGCGACACAGGCTATGTGGAGAGGATGTCCATGGGACCTGAGACCTCAGCCGAGGTCACAGCAGACGATAGTGACCTGCAGGGAGGAAGTTGTTGTTGTGTGCTGTCGAGTTGATTCCGATTCACAGTGACCCTACGTGACAGAGTAGAACTGCCCCACAGGGTTTCCTAGGCTGTAAACTTTATGGGAACAGATTGCCGGGTTTTTCTCTTGTGGAGCTGCTGGGTGGGTTCTAAGCACCAACCTTTCAGTTAGCAGCCGAGCACTTCACCTTTGTGTCACCAGGGCATAAAGACCCTGCCTCCCTCTCCCTCTCTTCCTCCCTCCGCTCTTCTGCCAGGAATCCCCATTGGCCACACCCAATGGGAAGGGGTGCAGGAATGCAGTTCCTCAGGTCAGCCTCGGGGCAGAGGGCAGGGTAGGGTACAAGTGGCCCAGGTTGGCCCAGTGGGGCCTGCACATCAGCCCTGCTGGATGGAGACGCTGCTTCAGATTGGGGGCTTTCCTTGCACCCAGTGGAACTGGGCTCTGGAACAAGAGACCCTGTGAGAGCCTTCCTTCTGGTGCAAGGAGCAGATAGCTCAAGAACCTGCCTTCTCCGAGGCACAGAGGGAGAGGCAGCTTCCTTCTCTGTCTATGTTTGGGCTGAATGCTATTTTTAAGCAGCTGGCCCAGTGGATTTGTACACATCAAGGAGGGGAAGACGGGTTCATGCACTCCAGGTTGGGCGTGTTGAAAGCCGAGGTGGGAGTAGGGGCAGGAACTGTGTGTGTGGAGTGAACACTGAGGCTGAGGGCTGGCGGGCTGGCTGTCACACCCACTGAGACACTAATCACATCCTGTCTTGGATTCCTCAGCAGCACTGACACGTGGCTGCGCCCCACTTCTGGAAAGTTCTCCACTCAGACTCTTTACAGCACTTCTCGGCGACATTTTCCATGGTGGATCCATTCCCTCAACAATGGATTCTTCCTGCCAAGCTCTGGTGCCTGGTGGGCTACTGTGAGAAGTAGGTAAAGCACTTTGTACAGCAGGTCTCCTTTGGAAGGTTGGCAGGTATGTGGGAAGGTGGTGTGGGGTTGGGAAAGGGTTTGTAGTCACATGGAGCAGGGCATGATTCCCAGCTCAGTCATTCCTTCAGATAGGGTTTTGGGGTTGCAAGCAACAGAAATGGAATCTTGCTACCCATGTTGAGAGTCCCTGGGTGGCACAGTTAACACAGTTGGCTACTAACCCAAAGGTGGGAGGTTCAAGTCTACCTAGAGATGCCTCAGAAGAAAGACCTAGTGATCTACTTCCAAAAAATCAGCCACTGAAAACCCTATGGAGCACAGTTCTATTCTGACACACATGGGACTACTATGAGTTGGAGTCAACTCTATAGCAACTGGTGGTGGCTGGTGGAACCAGGGACAGATGACCCAATAAACGAGGTAAGCACGTGCTTAGGGCATCAACAAAACAGAGGCACCAATTGTCCAAAGCAAAGACCTATAGATGCGAAGCAGACAGGACACAAGGAAAAGCAAGTGCTGGAGTGGAAGGTAACTGGCAGGGCACTAAATGAAACTGATACCAGCTGCAGTGCATGAGAATGTGCCGGCTGGAAATAAACTTCACGCAGGGTCACAAGGGCGCCCACGTGCAAGGTTGTTGAAGCTATGAGGCCCCTACTACTCCAACACCTTCATTGACATCTATCTCCTACTGTCCCCTCCTGTGTAACTGAAACTCCTTATCTCGGCAGGTCTATTGGAAGTATACAATTTCTTTCTAATAAACGAAGTGGAGGTAGCCTGTTGAGTCTAATTCTTGCTACATTCACCCAGTATGCAACTGGATCTAATACGAGAGGTTACTGGGCTATGGTGGATTATATTAAAGAGAACAGGTCTCTGATCCATTTTGAGAGAACCAATTTGTACATCCATGTCTGCTGATCCAGCAACTCCATCCAGCAGGGCCAGCAATATATGCATAGCCCTGGTGGCACAGTGGTAAAGAGCTCGGCAGCTAACCAAAAGGTCAGCAGTTTGAATCCACCAGCTGCTCCTTGGAAACCCTATGGGGCAGTTCCACTCTGCCCTATAGGGTCGCTATGAGTTGGAATCAACTCTATGGCAACAGGTTTTATATATATATATATGTGTGTGTGTGTGTGTGTGTGTGTGTGTATGTATACATATAACTCACATATCCTGTTCGAATGCATGAATAAGCAGAGGAGGGGGCATCACAGATTAGCAGTGTTTAGGGCCCTCACATGCCTTAATCTGGCCCTGGGTGAACCATGCTGGGGGTGGGGGTGGGGGGCAGAAAGCATTACTGGAAGATGTGGGATGATTTACAGAGTAGAAAGGAAAGTTGGACAACCAGAATATAGGGAGGACAGACTCTGGGACAGTTCTGGGGACAGGGGAAGTAACTGGGACAGTGCTGGGGACAGGGGAAGTAGGGACCAACAATTCGCCTCTCAGGGCATTGCTGTCAGGTCAGTTGGTTCCATTTTAAGCAACTGAAAATTAGAGGGCAGGGGCTCTCCTAGGGTCACATGGCTTGCTGGAGGCACAGTCAGCCATGAACTCAGGCCTCCTGATGTGGGTGCAGTGCCCCGTGGGACCCCAGGGAGACCCAAAGCCACCAGGGCCTCCCTGCAAAGGGACAGGTCCTCACAACAGGAGCACCTTTTCTGGCATGCCGGGGCTGCCTTCCTCCCAGATCCTGCCCCCTCAGGCTGCACATCGGTCATTCTGGATGAACAATGGGCAGGCAGAGGGAGGGGCATCAGATGGGACCCAGAAGTGTGACTCATTTCTGTCTACCCAGCCAAGTACCGAAGGGAGAAGCTGGCAAACAGGAGGCAGTTCCCAGCCACAGCAGCTGAGAGCTGGCGAGGGCAGCGGGGCTGAGCTCAGAGTCCACCCAGAAGGGCCTGGCAGGCCGCAGAGCTTGCTTCTCTTCCTTCAGCAAGTCCAGCTTGCCAGTCACTCCTCTCCTGGCTCTGGCCACACCAGGCACACTTGACGGTCCTTGCTTACCACACGCCGTAGGCATCTGCCCTACTCACCCAGAACGCCCTGCCCTGTGTCCCTCCCATCAACACTAGGAATTCAGGCGCCATGGCCAGACAGCCACACGTCTGGCTTTACATCACTTCTCTGAGCCTCAGTTTCCTCCTTTGTGACATGGGCTAAGACCGCCCTTGTAGGGCTGTTGTAAAGACTGGAAGAGAGGTATGCGAACACGGGTGCTTGGCCCGTAAGAGATGCCAGTTCTGACTCACAGCCTAGGGGGTGTTCCAGGCCCAAAATGCTGCTCCCCCTCGAGCTGGGTCACTCTCTAGCACTTCCCAGATGCTGCTCTGTCCTACACTCATGGCAGGAAGGGAACATTTTGGCTGCTTACAAGAAAACCAAACACAACACTGTCATCAGTTCTTGCATTCTAAAGGAAGGGCAAAATTCTTATTGGAGTGCTGGTCTAGGAATTGTATTTAGCCAGTGGCTGAGGAAAGCATGTCACATGCTGCTGAAAGCTAGCATCCCTGAGTATCCAGCCCTGGACTAGTCAAGCACCTTAGTGAGCCTGTGGGCTGTATATAGCTCAATACTCCTTTGGCTGCAAATGACAGAAACCCATCTCAAATCACTAAGGCAAAAATGATGTCTCACCCCAGAGGTGAGATGAGAAGGCAGAGAGGGTCAGGAGCTGGTTGAATGGACCCGGGAAATCCGGGGCGGAAAGGAAGAGTGTGCTGTCACAGTATATAGAGAGCAACTAGGGTCACAAAACAATGTATGTATAAATTTTTGTATGAGAGACTAACTTGAATTGCAAACTTTCACTTAAAGCACAGCAATAAAAAAAAAAATGATGCCTCACTAACTGCAAAAACATCTACATGTAGGTCTAGTTTCAGGTACAGCTGGATCCAGGGGCTCAAATGCTGTCTCTGCATCTCTTTGCTCTTTCCTCTGTGTGTTGGCCTCATTTTGTAGATATCCTTGTCCATTTGACCGAGGATGATAGTAGCTCCAGACTTCTGTGGCAGGTTATATTTTCCAAATTTGGTCACACCAACATATATCCCATCTCACACACTCCTCTAAAATGCAATGTTAAGGAACCCTGGTGGCACAGTGGTTAAGTGCTCGGCTGCTAACCGAAACGTAGGTGGTTGGAATCCACCCAGCAGCTTCACGGCCGAAAGCCCTCGCAATCCGCTGTTCTTGGCAGTTCTGCTCTGTCATATGGGGTCGCTATGAGTTAGAATTGACTCAGTGGCACCTAACAACAACAAAGTAAGAAACCACATATTTGGAAGAGCAACTCTATGGAAATAAATCTGAAAAATTAGAAGATCTAGATTTCTTGTAAAATGTAGTGTTGACATGCTCCCATCCAGAGGTAGGGTCTGTATTCCCTCCTCTTGACCTTGGCAGCTGTTTGTAACTGTTCCAATTAATAGAATATGGCAGAAGTGACATCACATGACTTTCGATGTTAGGTCTTTGAAGGCAGTATAGCTTCTGCCTGGTTCCGTCTCTTTGGGACACTAGCTCTTGGAAACCGTCAACCATCCTGTGAGGAGTCTTCATTAGAACAAAGGCCGGACCCCTTCCAGGTGTCGTTCCGCCATATAGTGCTGCCTCAACACTGGCTATCTCCCCCACTTCAGTTTGTCTGCAGCATTTTCCTGTCTGATTTTTGTTGATCTTGCTCCTCATGTCCCCAGTTTTGCTTTTTTTCGCTCTCTGGCACATCTGCCAACTCTGCAAGGCATCTCTGAACCAGCCATCTTGAACATTCTGTTCTACGCTGATGGAGAAGGCGGCACCCCAACTGTTCTGCTAGCTGCTGTTGAAATATTGTAAGTTAGAGAAGCAATGCAGGGAAGAAAAGCCCAGGAGAAATAACTAATAGAAAGGAATGTCCCACGGCATGAATTCACTGGAGCCCATGAAAGTTTGTTACCGAAGACTCCTTGCAGCTCTGTTTATTCTGATGTCCTCCCTCCAGCCACACATTCTAGGTAAGCACAAAGAGTTCACAAGGAAGGTTGTGAGTTTGGAGTATTGGCTTTCCTTTTTTTTAAGTTGAAAAGGAAATTAAGGAGGCAAATGTGCCATGGCTGCATGTTACCAAGGAGGTGGTGGTTCTACCCGGGACAGAAGGAAGCCTGGTAAGAGTTCACAGGGTCAGTTCATTCTAATCGGCTTCCGGATGCACTCGAGTCTTGGCAGTGCAATGATGCTTTCAGGATTGTTTGAGATGCACCATGAACTTGGTTTTAGAGTTATGCAGAAATTTTTCTGAGGTCAGGTTTAATGATTTAAAAGCGGGGAGGGATCAGAAGAAGTCATGGAGCTCAGTGGTTCCCAGACCTATATCAATCCTAACACTTTTTTTTTAATAACAAATATTTTGTAATGCTCCTTTTATTATTCTGAAATGACGTTCATAGAAAACCTAACTGACACACACAAACATGCAAAAATCAACAGAATTCCCTAACCGTAATAGAAAGGAAAAGTACAAAAGGAAAGTAATTTATAATAAAACAATCTGGATTTCAAAAGGTAAATGTTCAAGTCTGCCTATACTAGAGGGCATAATGGAGTGATTAGATGCTTGCACAAATACGTGGACTCACCTTGAACAGCTCTAGGTGTGCCATACGGTGACTCAATACCACGAAGGCCTTGTCACTGGTGATGTGATTTTCTAAAACGGTGAACAACTCTTAGTAAAGTTCCAAACAGAAAAGGAATAATCTTCCCTTGATAATAGAGTAGTTGCCTTGCTAGAAAATCTAATTTATATTAAAACTATGCAAAACAAAAAACAGAGTTAGGTTCTAGACTCATAAATTATAAAAGGGGTTTGATTTACATGAAGGTCTGATGGTACATTGGGAAGTGGAGGAACTGGGAGAAATCTTCATTCTCCCCAGAAATTGGTAAACACTTAAAAATCAGGGTTTTCCCCCCGGACAGCCAATTGTTAAGCATTTACCAGCACGCCACTGGTTCTAGTATTGTCTGTCAAGCCTGCCTGGGTGGCAACAGGGTGGAGAGATCAGGAGGAGAGCATCAGGCAGGACAGTCCAGAGGTTAAGACACGGTGAGTTTTCTGCCCGCCCTTGGCTGGCAGTGCTTGCTACCACTGTAGAGGCTGAGGGCTTCAGATCCTCACTCTTCCGATCTCCCTTGGAGCCCAGCGCTGCTCAATAGCACCTGGGAGGAGTCTGTTGGGTGGGGTGGGAGAGAATTCTGGGAAATGCTTTCCTCTCCAATACAAAGTGATGCAAAGGAGGAAACACCCCCTCTTTTGAGTAGGATGGATATGTCCACACATGTCTGGATCTGCAGCAGCCACCACGTGACCATGTGAAGCAGGCCATTATGCTGAGGATGGCAGAGCAAAAATAAAGAGTGTGGGACTTAATGGCATTATTGTGCCACTGAACCAGCCCTGCAACTGCCTACCCCTGGACTTCTTATGTGAATTAATAAGAAGTGCTTTGTAGTTTAAGCCATTTTTAGTTCAAACATTCTGTTACTTGCAGCCCAAATCATCCTGATACTGATACCAACATAGGAAGGGAGGAGCAAAAAGAGACTATGATTCCAAATATAAAATAGAGGGAAAAGTCAGAGAGAAAAGCTAAAGATCTAGAAGACAAGAATACACCTTAGATATAGCCAGGTGAGGATATTTCCAATTCAGGGAGTGGCAGGGAAATGAAAAAATTCTTAGAAAAATATAATATACTAAGACCACTATTATAAGAACTCAAGAAAAGTTTTAAACACAGAAGAAAACATTCTTTGATGGTTACAGGGGTGGGGAGGGAGGGTGAGGGTTATTCACTAAGTAGATACTAGATAAGAACCATCTTAGGTGAAGGGAAGGACAGCACACACTACAGGGGTAGTCAGCACAACTGGACTAAACCAAAGCTAAGAAGTTTCCTGAATACGATCAAATACTTTGAGAGACAGAGTAGCAGGGATGGGGGGTCTGGGGACCATGCTTTCAGGGGACATTTAGGTCAATTGGCATAACAAAGCTTATTAAGAAAATGTTCAGCATCCTACTTTGGTGAGTGGCATCTGAGGTCTTAAAAGCTTGCAAGTGGCCATTTAAGATGCATCAATTGGTCCCAACCACTTGCAGTAAAGGAGAACGAAGAACACCAAAGACACAAGGAAAGTATTAGCCCAAGAGACAGAATGGGCCACATAAACCACAGACTTAATCAGCCTGAGACCAGAAGAACTAGATGGTGCCCGGCTACCACCAATGAACGTCCTGACAGGGAACACAACAGAGGGTCCCTGATGGAGCAGTAGAAGGATGGGATGCAGAACTGAAATTCTTGTAAGAAGACCAGACTTAATGGTCTGATTGAGACTGGAGGCGCCCTGGAAAACATGGCCCCTGGACTCTCTATCAGCTCAGAACTAAAACAATTTCTGAGGCCAACTCTTTAGACAGGGATTGGACTGGACTGTAGGACATAAAGTGATACTCGTTAAGAGTGTGCCTCTTAGTCAAGTAGATACCAGAGACCAAAGGGGCAGCTTCTGTCCAGAGGTGAGATGGGAAGGCAGAGAGAGTTAGGAGCTGGTTGAATGGTCATGGGGAATCAGGGGCGGAAAGGAGGAGTGTGCTGTCGCAGAATGGGGTGAGTAATTAGGGTCCCATAACAATGTATGTAAAAAAAAAATTTTGTATGGGAGACTAACTTGAAATGTAAACTTCATTTAATTACAACAATTAAAAAAAAGAATCGAAAAAAAAAGAAAAATAAATAATATACCACACTGACTCAAAAAGAAATAGAAATTCTGAACAGTCCTATAATCATTAATGAACTTGAACAGTAGTTTAAAATTTACCCACAAAGAAAACACCAGGCCCAGTGAGTTTTACAGATGAGTTCTACCAAATGTTTAAAGTCTATCATTCTAGTTTTATACAAATTCTTCCAGGGAATAGAAAAAGCAGGAATATTTCCCAACTCTTGTTATGAGGCCAGCATAACCTTAAACCAGACACGAATAGTGTGAGATAGGAAAATTATTGGTCAAAATACCCATGAAAATAGGCACACACACAAAAAACTTACACAAAATTATTACAAAAGTCTGTAATATATAAAAAAAGTAATATATCATGACAAATGTAAATTTATCCTAAGAATACAAGAATAATTTAACACTAGATAATTTATAAATGTCATTCAGTACATTGACAGATTAAAGGAGAAAGACCATGTGATCATTTGCACAGATACAGAAAAAGCAGTGAATAAAACTCAACACCCTGTTATCATAAAAACTCTTGGCAAATTAAGAACAGAATTAAACTTTATTGACATGATAAAGGATATCTGCTAAATGCTATAGTGAACATTTTCAGTGGTATACATTACAAGCAATCCCTTTAAAATCAGGAACAAGGCAAGAAGGACTTTCTTTCTGCTTCTGTTCAGCGTTGTATTGGAGGTGCCAACCAGCTCAGGAAAACCCGAAAAATAAACAAAAGATGTCAGGATTGGAAAGGTAGAAACAAAACTATTATTATTCTCTGATGATATGTCAACATTAACAACGTGAAAGAATCTACAAACGAAATTATTAGAATGACAAAAGAGTTTAGCAAGGTAATGTCCAGTAATTAAGAACTCAATTCTAAGAGCCACCAGAACAAAGCAGCAAGGGATATGACATAGGTAAGAGGCACAGGATGCTGTCAGCAAGAACAGAGCCCATCACAAAGCCACTTGTCCCCAGAATGATTTTTACCCTAGGTCAGAGTTGGTTCAAGAATGTGGGTGGGTCTCAGTCATGAGACATAAGTGTGTGGTTCCACCTGGTTGGAGAGGAGGCATGGGAGGGTGGGGAGCAAGGCTGCTTCTAGTGTCAGCCTCATGAATCTCTTGCTTCACTTTCCATTGGCCCCACTAATACTCTCTCTGGGTCTCTCCTAGTCAAGCTAGCATGCAAGCAAATGTTCTATTCTTTTGTATATGCAAGAAACTGACACACGGCAATACCATGAGTTTGCTCTGGTGTCTCTCTTTTTGTCTCTATCTCTTGTTATTTCTCGCTTCTCACTTTCCCAGAAGAAAAACTCATTGCCATCGAGTCACTTCTGACTCATAGCAACCCTACAAGACAGAGTAGAACTGCCCCCTAGAGTTTCCAAGGCTGTAATCTTTACGGAAGCAGACTGCCACTTTTTCCTGCAGAGCAGCTGGTGGGTTTGAACCGATGATCTTTTGGTTAGTAGCCAAATGCTTAACCACTGCACTACCAGGGCCCCCAGAAGAAAGGATTTGATTAAGTAATGTCTATTTTCTGTCTATAGAGTGGCTATGAGTTGGAACCAACTCGACGGCAACGGGTCTGGTTTTTTGGTATTCTCTGCTCATCACCTCTTCTTCCACTTACCTACTGCTGCCGAACAAATGACCTCAAACTCAGTGGCTAAAAAACCAATCATTTGTTAAGGACATATCTCTGCAATTTGAGCAGGGCTTGGCAGGAATAGCTCATCTCTGCTGTATGTGGCTTTAGCTGGGGTGACTCAAAGCCTGGGGGTGATTCTATGCCTGACAGCTGGAATCATGGGAAGGCTCTCTCACTCACATGTCTGGTGGGACTTCAGCCGAGGTTGTTAGCTAGAACACCTACAGATGACCTCTCTTTGGTGGCTGGCCTCCAAGAGCGAGTATCCCAAAAGTACCAGGTGGGAGGCTACATCACTTCTGATGACCTCAGAAGTCACAGAGTAAATTCGACCACAGTCACAAGCCCACCCAGATTCAAGGGAAGGAAACCTAGACCCCCCCCCCGCCACTTTATATAAAAAGAATGAAAAGACAACCTATACAATGTGAGAAAATATTTATAGAACATATATCTGTTAAGGATATAATATCCAGAATATATAAAGAACTCTTACAATTCAACAAGAAGATAAAAACCTAATTAGAAAATGGGCAAAAGACTCGAACAGACATTTCTCCAGGGAAGATACACAGATGGTGAATAGGCACATGAAAAGATGCTCAGCAAGCATAGTCATTAGGGAAATACAAATCAAAACCATTATCAGACACCATTTCACACCCATTAGGATGGTTATAATAATGATAATAATAAAAAGGAAAATAGCAAGTGTTGGTAAGGATGTGAAGAAATTGGAACCCTTGTCCATTGCTAGTGGAAAAGCAAAATGGTGCAGCCACTGTGGAAAACAGTTTGGGCGGCTCCTCAAAAAGTTGTGAATATAGTAAATGACACTGAATTGTACACTTTATTTATTTATTTTTACTGTACTTTAGATGAAGGTTTAGAGAACAAATAGTTTCTCATTAAACAGTCCATACACATATTGTTTTATGACATTGGTTAATAACCCCATGACATGTCAACACTCTCCTTCTCAACCTTGGAGGAACTTCTTTTTTTTTTAAGTGAAAATATTTTATACACATAGCCAAAGATACACCGTTTCAGAAATTTCTACATGTACAATTCAGTGACATTGATTACATTCTTCCAGTTGTGCTGCTATTCTCACTATCTTTTTCCAAATTATTCCGTCACCATTATCTTCAGCTCACTGTCTCCTAGGCTTCCCATGAAACCTTTCAAGTTGCTGTTGTCAATTTGATCATATAGATAATTCTTTTTTTTTTTTTGTACTTTAGATGAAGGTTTACAGAACAAATACTTTCTCATTAAACAGTTATTACACATATTGCCCTATGACAATGGTTAACAACCCCACGACATGTCA
Source organism: Trichechus manatus latirostris (assembly GCF_000243295.1). Classification (NCBI taxonomy): domain Eukaryota; kingdom Metazoa; phylum Chordata; class Mammalia; order Sirenia; family Trichechidae; genus Trichechus; species Trichechus manatus. The sequence goes on from NW_004443989.1 coordinate 10,782,758, forward strand.
ACACTGTCCTTTCTCCACTTTGGGTTCCCTATCACCAACTTTCCTGTCCCCTCCTGCCTTCTAGTCCTTGTCCCTGGACTGCTGTGCCTCATTAGTCCTGTTATGTTTTATGGGGCTGTCCAGTCCCCGGCTGAACGGGGAACCTCAGGAGTGACTTCACCACTGAGCTAAAAGGGTGTCCGGGGGCCATATTCTTGGAGTTTCTCCAGTCTCTGTCAGGCCAGTAAATCTGGTCTTTTTTTTGGGTGTTAGAATTTTGTTCTACATCCTTATCCAGCCCTGTCCAGGACCCTCTGTTGCAAAAGCAGTCAGAGCAGTCAGTGGTGGTAGCCAGGCACCATCTAGCTGTACTGGACTCAGTTTGGTAGAGGCCGTGGTAGCTGTGGTCCAATAGTTCTTTGGACTAATCTTTTCTTTGCGTCTTGTTCTCTTCATTCTCCCTTGCTCCTGAAGGGGTGAGATCAGTGGAGTATCTTAGATGGCTGCTCACAGGCTTTTAAGACCCCAGACGCTACTCACCAAGGTAGAATGTAGAACATTGCCTTTATAAACTGTGTTACGCCAGTTGCGCTAGGTGTTCCCGGAGACCATGGTCCCCACAGCCCTCCGCCCAGCAATTCAGTCCCTCAGGGAGTTTGGACATGTCTATGGAGCTTCCACGACCTTTCTTTGTGAATTGTACACTTTAAAATGGTGAATTTTATGTTATGTGTATTTTACCACGATAATTTAAAAAAAAAAAAAAAAGCAGTGATTCTCTAGGTTAGAAGTTTGGGCTGGGCTCAGCTGGGCATGTCTTCTTTTGGGCTCACTGAGGATCACTCATGTGGCTGAAGTCATCTAGTGGCTAACTGGGACTGGATGGACTAAGATGGCTTCTCTCACATGTCTAGTGGTTGGTGTTGGCTGTTAGCTCAGCTAGGACAGCTCTTCTCTGCTCCAAAGCTGAATAGCTGGGAAAGGGTAGAGCTGGGTTCAAGAACAGACCCTCTCTGTCTCCCTCCTTCCCTTCCTCTCTGCCTCCTTTCCTCTTTCTTCCGTCGTTTTCCTCCTTGCTTCCATTCATCTATTTTTAATTGAAAATTTAATATCTACACACGGTAAAACAAAAACCAAACAGTACAGAGAAGTATGCAATGAAAAGCAAGTCTCCTTCAGCTCTAAACCTTCAGGGTCCCAGACCCACCTTTGCAGAGATAACCAAAGTCATCAGTTTCTTGTGCATCTTTTCAGGAACATTCTACATATGCATACATGTGTGCACATGCATAGATATGTGTATCTGCATGTGTCTCATGTATGTGTCTGCACATACACATGTGCATTTCTTTGGTACATGCTGCATTTCTTCATAGAGAAGTGGGTGTGCACCTTCCTCCACTTAACTTCATTTATCTCGGGACTGTTCCATATCAGCATGGACAGACCCTTCTCTCCCTTGCCTGATCAGACGAGGTTTCTCCGTGTCCAGGTGCCGTGCTGCATTTATCCTTTTTCCTTGCCCAGAGACGCTGGGCAGTCACTGCTGTCTCACCCAATGCTGCGCAGAACATCGCTGCACACACACCTTTGCGTGGCTGTGCCAGGCCATCGAGGAAAGAATCCTTAGAGGGAGAACTGACACCCAGAGGGTTAGACATTTTCAATGCTGGAGCAATTGTTAAATGGCCTTCCAAGGAGTCCGTCCTGATTCACTGTTCCATTGACGTGGGCAAGAGCAACACCTGCTGCCAACGCCAGGCAGCACGGCCACCACCTGCCAGCTCCCTCCCGCTTGTCCCACCCAGGGAACTCACCCCAGTAAGAGACAGGAGAGGTGTTGAATTGGCTTAGGTTCTGAATGACTTAACCATAAACACCCTGTCCTCAGCTCTTGGCTTTGGGGACATGAGCCTTCCCTGGAAACAATAAAGGAAATGAGGACCCATTGGAAAAGGCATCTTGAGAATATTGACAGAAATGACTGCCTGAACTGAGGAATCCAAAGCGGCTAGAATCGAGAGCCTTGGCTGCCTGGTGATGCCAGATTTAACCCAGCAGAACCAAGGCAAGTAATAGGTCCCATTCCTGGTGAGCACAAAAACACAGGCCCCAGTGCCTGCCCGCTTGGAGGCTTGCTGGGCCCCCAGATCACCAGAGGAATCCCTGACCTCCCTGACTTTCCTCAGTATCGCTGTTTGGGTCTCCACATCTCTGAAACTGACAGACTTGATGGAGCAGTCCCAAACATGTCTCCTGACACAGAAGCAGCTGAGGAGCTGTTAGAACACCCCGGCTGGACAGACGCTCAGGAGGGTGTGACCGGACTTCCTGAGCATGGCCCGTTCCCCTGGACAGTGGCCAGTCCCGTTGGTCACCTCAAACCACTCTGCGAAGCCTACCCGTTCACCTCACAATGACTGATCTGGAAATTATTTATAGACCCGAACTCCACAGAAACCATTGTGTCTGCCGTTGCTGTGGAAACGGGGATATCAGCAGCTCTAGGCTTTAAAGGGGCCTTCGGAGGCCCAGGCCCAGGCACTTGTTTTCACTCAAGAGTCCTGGTCTCACACTTGCCATCAGAGGTCACCTGGGGAACAAAAGAGGGCTTTCCATCCCGTTGCCAGCAGGCTGGCTCATTTCCCCAGAAAATGAGGGGGGCTGAGCTCATGGTTAGCTGTTCAGTGTTGTTAACACCTCTTGATGAAATCATCTAGAGAAACATTCCCAACCCTGGCTGTGAATCCTCACCTGAGGAGCCTCTTAAGAATATAGATTCCTGCCCCTCCTCACTCCAGACCCTGGAGGCTGGGGCCTAAGAATCTGTATTCAATTTTTGAACTGGTAAAAATTCACATGGCTCAAAAACCAAAACATACAGAGAGGTCGAGAACCCTCACTCCCATTTTTGCACCGTAAGTAACCAGTTAGATTAGTTTCTTGTATATCCTTCTTATCTTTATGGAGATACAATATACATTCTTATTCTTTCCCCCTTCCGAAAAATAAAGATAGTATCTCTACTGTTATGCACTTGCTTTTTCACTTAACAACATATCGTAAAAGTCTCCTCAAATCAGTAGTTTCTTCTTTTTTTTTTTTAACAGCTGCATAGGATTGTATCACATTGTGTGATGCACCAAGGAATCTGCATGCTTAATGAGATCTTTTTCCTAGAATAAGCTGCCCAAAAGCAGACTCTAAGATGAAGATTGAATTTTCAAGTGATTATTAAGAAAGATTATTAAGTAAGAGAAGGAGCCCTGATGGCACAATGGTTAAGCACTCAGCTGCCAACCGAAAAGTCGGTGGTTCAAAACCACCAGCGGCTCTGCAGGAGAAAGATGTGGCAGTCTATTTCCATAAAGATTTACAGCCTTGGAAACCCTATGGGGTCGCTATGAGTTGGAATTGACTCGATGGCAGTGGGGTTTTGGGTGGAGAGACATCCATTCCCAGATGTGAAAGTCCGTAAGTGAAAGACAAGCAACCAAACAGAAAGATGAACATGGACGTGGACAAAGGATATGAACAAGCAAGTCAGAAAAGAGGAGACTTACATGGTTAATAAATACTACATACTTGTGACTGTGCTAGTTATCAGGAAAATACAAATCAAAATCACAATGAAAATATTTTCTCACACCCAGCAGATTTGCAAAACTTAAAGAACTTAACCACATCAAGTGATGGCAAGGATGAGGAGAAAACGAGTGTCTTACACTTTGCTGGAAGGAAAGTCTCTTCACGCAGTGCCTAGTAGAGCAAAAGTCAGGCACGTTCTGGGACCAGTGGCCCCTCTTTTAAGTTTTTCAGAAAAACTCTCACCAATGTGCACAAATGGTAACAGTAGTATTGCTTATAATAGCAAACAACTTGGAAACAAATGTCCATCAACAGGAGAAAGAGTAAATAAATTATGGTAAATTCACACAACGGAATACTGGAGTCCTTAAGATAAACTAAAGCTACATTGATAAATCTCCAAAACATAATGTTGAGTCAAAAAAGCTGAATGACGAATGCAGCATAACACTATTTACATAAAGTTTGAAATGATGCCCAGAAAAGGAGGTCTAGAGTTTAAGCAGGAGTGGTTTGGCGTGCTGGGATGGAAACACCACCTTCCTCCTCTCCCCTCCCCCACTTCTCAGTAAACACCATGCACAGGCATTGATACTGGTGTGTGTGTGCATGTGTGTGTATGAGTGTGTATGAGAGGGTTGTATATGTATGTGAATGTGTGTGTGTGAGAGTGTATGTGTGAGTGTGTGGGAGTGTGTGAATGAGTGTGTGTGTGTAAAAAAGTGTGTGACAATGTGCATGAGGGAGTGAACATGACAATGTTTTTGAGTATGTGAGTGTGTCCATGTGTGTTTGTGAGAGTATGTGAGTGTGTTAATATGTGTGAGTGTGTGAATGAAGTGTGTGAGTGTGTGTGTTGAGGAGGAGGTGGCGTCTCAAGGTCGCAGGTGATTCAGGTGGAAAGATCTGCTCTGTGTGAAAACGGTCTGACCACCTCTCCAAATGCAGGTGCCAGCTCCGGAGGTGATCGAACCAAGGGGGCCTTCACAGGATACCACAGAAGTCCAGGCTCCCCTTGGACTTCCAGAAGGCGAGTCCCAGGGAATTGGGGCCTAGGGACCCCTGCGGCGGGTGGTGCCACGCTGTCCCCACAGACTTGAGCCTGATCCTTGGTGCGTCTCCCTGTTACAGAGCGCAGGGTGACTTGTGTCAGCCGGAGCTGGACATGAGGTCCCCTGCCCTACTCTCCTTTGCCTCTGCCCTGACCTCTTTGGCCCAGAAGAGTTGCCGCTGTGGCAGAAGGTGGCCAAGACAAGTCCTGACGGGCGAGGCCTAGGCATGCGGACCTTGTCGTCTGCCTGAGTTTTTTCCAGATTTCCCGCCAAGTGCACTACCCACATCATCCAGCAGGTGGCGCGGCCCTCTGCGCTCCCGGGATGTTTGCCACCAGGATGTTAGGGATCCTGGCTTTGGAGCCCTGATGGCACAGTGGTTAAGAGCTCAGCTGCTAACCAAAAGGTTGGCAGTTTGAATCCACCAGCTGCTCCCTGGAAACCCTATGGGGCAGTTCTACTCTGCTCTACAGGATCACTATGAGTCGGAATTTACTCCACAGCAATGATTTTTTTTTTTTTTTGCCTTGGTACAGACGGGGAAACTGAGGCCAGGAGAGACTTGCCTCTGAACTACTCACAATTTTTCCTGATCCGAGGCTTTTTGTTCCACAGGGTGGGAGTCATTCACACAGGTGCCATATATTTATGGGGCCTTGCTCTGTATGAGCTGGGGCTGGGGATGCCCGTGAGCAGGACAGACCCGGTCTGCCCTCCTCAAGCCTTGAGGGACACAGACGTTGAATGACTAAACGGGTATGTACATATATGCCTAGTGTGAAGTGCTTGACCCTGAAACATTGCAGCTCATCCATGGCCACACAGTCACTGCATATGAGACCCCCCAATATCCCCTGACCCCAAGCCCCCTGCTCCCGAGCCCCCTCTGTGATTTACACGGTGATGGCTGGTTGCCTGTCTTCCCTTCCATTAGCCTGAAAACCCCTTGCAAGCACCCAGGCTCTTCTATCTTCATGTATTTCCTGGAAAGTCAGCCTGTCCTAGTGGACAAAGCTTAGCCGGGTGGGGTCAGGCAAACCCCATTCAAATCCTGGCCCCACTGCTTTCTAACTGTGTGAGCTTCAGGGCTGCTCTGGGCCCCCTTTCCTTCACTGCAAAGGGAATAATAATTGTAAGTACCACAGAGGGTCCTGGGGAGGACTGAGTGGGTATGAAAACGCCTGCAAAGGCACTGGGCCCTCTCAGTCAAGCCCTTACCTGGTTGTATTGCAGGATGTAACTGTGTCCCCCGTCCAAAAGATGTCTGAAAGTCCTGACCTCCGATACCTGTTTGGATTTTACAAAGGGGCTAGGAGAGGAAAGTCCACTTGTGTATGAGGTTCACACGCAAAATGCTTCCAAAAGCAGTCATGCGATTAGTGGGTTAAAGTTCAGTTATTTAAGAGAAAACAGAGGTTCTACTGGAGAAAATGCCAGAAACAGAAGAGCTGTGCTGTGAGATCCCCACACAGAACATGAGAACTTCATGTAAATAAATAAAGGCATATATCTAAAAAGAGATTTTTTGTAAAAATCAAAATGTGGGCAAATGAGCACCAAGGGATGGACAGCGACAATCCCTGGATGGTGGGGTTAAGGGCCTTTTCTCCCCCTTCCCTCAGGCTATTTTGCAATGAGTATATGTTACTCCTACCAGGAGAAAAATAGCTGTTTTGCAACAAATAAATAAATCATGTTGCAAGGAGCAGCCCTGTTTACAGGATGAGGAAATCACATGGACGGACACTTCATGCCACAGTGCTGAGCTGGGAAAACATCAGGCTGCACGTGTGTGTGTTGTGAGATTACAGCACGTGCAAACACAAACATGCCTGCCTGGAAGGCCAGGAAGGAGGATGCTGCTGGCACAGCAACTGATTCCGCGCATCTGGGCAGCGTCTCCTCTTTCAGGCCAGCGTTTTCCCATCTTACCAGGACCTCTAGGGAAACAGCTGGGACTGTTGGTGACTGGGGGCTGGCTCTGAGCCACCTTTTGGGCCAGCAGGACCTCAGGGACACGTCAGTACAGAAACGGCCTCGCTTCTCTCAGTGCCTGGACAGAGCCTAACGATTGGCCGCAGGTGCGAGAGGCCAGACAGGCCTGTCCCAGCTCAGGGTTGGTCCTGTGCCCCTTCCAGGCAGAACAGAAAGCAAAAGAGCAGGCTGTGGACCAAGGGTTTCCAGGCGGAAGCTAGGCGGTGCAGAGGCCATTGTCCTCGGGCGGCCTGGACATTCTTGCAGCTGCTTGGGCTCAAGAGGTCTAAGCATTCCCACCGCTCAGTGGCCAGCAGGGAGCAGTTCAGGCTCTGCCAATGCAGCAGGCCCAGGCCTGGTTCCCATGGGAGCTGGGATTCCTGTTCATGGGTAGACTTCAGGGGTCCATGAACTTCCACAGGAAAAAGTTTCCACGAACCTTCAATCAAATCGGGCATCCCCTCCAGGAATGCACGCAGGCCCAGACTCCGCGGAATCAGCAGGGTGGAGACTCTGCCGCCCACAGAGACCGCAGATGTTGTCAATGGGTCAGAGTCGGCACAGATATGGCAAAGTGAGGCTCATCCTCGCACCAAGCTTCGCAGCAGTTCAGGCCAACCAGGGTTCCAGGTCCTAGCTCCATGATTTACTAGCTGGACGACCTCAAGAGATTTCCTGAACTTTTTGACCCTTGGTTTCCTCATTGTAGCCTGGGTTTAATCAGAGAACTTCAACAAAAGTGTTCCATACTTGGTTGACCACATGTCTCTTCATCCCTCCCTCCATTTATCTGTCCATCCATCCATCTGTCCTCCATCCATCCATCCATCCATCTTCCATCCATTCATCCATTTATCCATTCATCCATCCCCATTCACATCATTTTTGATGTATTTTAGAGTATGTACCCAACCCAAAACCCACTGCCAAGGAGTCGATTCCGACTCATAGTGACCCTATAGGACAGAGTAGAACTGCCCCATAGAGTTTCCAAGGCTGTAAATCTTTTTATTGTACTTTAGGTGAAAGTTTACAGCTCAAGTTAATTTCTCATACGAAAATTCGTACACACATGGTTATGTGACCCTAGATGCTATCCCTATAATGTGACAGTGCACTCCCCCTTTCCACCCCACGTTTCCCATGTCCATTCAACCGGCTCCTATCCCTTTCTGACTTCTCATCTTGCCTCCGGACAGGAGCTGCCCATTTAGTCTCATGTATCTACTTGAACTAAGAAGCACACTCTTCACGAGTATTATTTTCTGTTTTATAGTGCAGTCTAATCTTTGTCTGAAGAGTTGGCTTTGGGAATGGTTTTAGTTCTGGGTTAACAGAGAGTCAGGGGGCCACATATTCTGGGGTTCCTCTAATCTCAGTCAGACCATTAAGTCTGGTCTTTTTACTTAAATTTGAGTTCTGAACTCCACTTTTCTCCTGCTCCATCAGGGACTCTCTGTTGTGTTCCCTGTCAGGGCAGTCATTGGTGATAGCCAGGCACCACCTAGTTCTGGTCTCCAGCTGATGTTATGTGGCCCTTTTGTCTCTTGGGCTAATATTTTCCTTGTGTTTTTTTGTGTTCTTCATTCTCCTTTGCTTCAGGTGGGTTGGGACCAATTGATGCACCTTAGATGGCTGCTTGCAAGCTTTTAAGACCCCAGACGCAAGGCTGTAAATCTTTACAGAAGCAGACTTCCACATCTTTCTCCCTCGGATCAGCCATTGGGTTTGAACTGCTGACCTTTCGGTTAGCAGCCAAGCAGTTTAACCACTGCACCACCAGGGCTTGTTAGAGTATGCATCAAAAAATACAAAAACCAAACCTGTTGCCGTTGAGTCGATTCCGACTCATAGGGACCCTATAGCATGTACACTTCCCCTAAATACTTCCACATGCATATCATTAACAAGACTTTAATGTTTCAGAAACTTCATTTTACTTCTAGAACCTGACAGTCAAGTCCTGCCTCCTTCTTGCCTCTTACCTGCCCACACTGCAACCCCAGGCTGAGAAACCTCAGTCCAAGACCCACCGGGGCCCTCAGAATCCCCCCACCCCAGGGGCCCTGGAGGCCCTCCCAAAGGGCCAGTTGAGAACAGACGGGCTGGTGTTTTAGCTCACAGGGGGCTCACCTCTCCTGCAGCTCTTCAGTGCAAGCCATGCACTCGCTGTCCTGGCTGGGGAGACATGCTCAACTTCCTGGATGTCCTGCCAGCATCTGGCACCCATGTCTTGGACCTGCTGCTCCCAGAGATGGCGAGCTCGCCATCACCGGAGGCAACTAAGCAAAGACGGAATTGAGCTCAGGGAGGGGTGGGAGAATGTATAGAGAGGACTCAGACCTGGAACAGAGGCTGAACTAGTTCAGGACTTCTCAACCTTGCCACTACTGACATTTGGAACCAGATAATTTTTTGTTGTGGGGCCCGCCCTGTGCACTGTAGGAAGTTTAGCAGCATCCCTGGCCTCCATCCACCAGATGCCAGTAGTGTCACATCCTCAACCAAAATGATAACCAAAAATGTCTCCAGTCGTTGCCAAATGTCCCCTGGAGCATGAAATTGCCCGGTTGAGTCCACTGAACTGGAAGAACTTCAAGGTCCCTTCTACTCTCACGTGCCATGCTTTATCCTTCCCCAGGTGCCTCCCCTCCTCAGTTCTCTGTGCAGAGTACTGCATTCTTTCCATTATTATGGAAACTGGGACTTTCCTTTGCCTCTCCCCCTCTCTTGCCCACCTCATTTATTCACTCTTTCAGCCAACAGACTCCCTGTGCTGAGCCCAGGGGACACTAACACAGGTAGTCCTCGATTTCCCCTTCTACCAAGTGGGACAACTGTCTGACAGCCCAGGATTGTTCGAATGTGGCACACATCATAAATGTCATCTCTTAGAATTGTGCAGGGGAGAAGATGGGGGGTTGACAAACGAGAGAATGGCCCATTCTGCTTGAGGTGGGGCAGGAGGGCTTCCTGGAGGAGCTGGCCCCATCTTGTGGGTGATGAAAGCTGGAAGGAGGGCCTGCCAAGGCATCTCTGCTGACTTGCAGGTCTCGTTGGCAGTGTGGGGGCACACAGCCCTCTGAGCCGTGGAGGAGGCTGGGGAGGTGTTGTGCTTTATCTGGCATCCTGGTGCCCTGAATGGAGTAGGGGCTTGGCGGGGAGAGAGGGCAGGAAGAGCAGAGGCATGGCCAGCAGTGACTTGCCTCTCCCTGAAACACTGTGCCCCTCTGAATTTTGTGTGGGGTTACCGTCACCAGTCAAGCCCAGGAACCACATCTGGAGAATGAACTCGAGGATCTGACCGCCTGTTCTGCCTCCACCCCTCAGTGTTATGGGTTGCATTGTGCCCCTCAGAAAGTTATGTTGAAGTCCTAGCCCTGTACCTGGGAGTGTAAGCATGTTTGGAAAAAGAGTTCTTTGCTATGTTAATGAGATCATTGGGTTAATGAGGTCATGGGTTCTAAACCTAATCACTTCTGAGTGTGTCTCATAAAAACAGCAGAGTAGACACAGACACACACACATACAGGGGAGATGACCAAGGAGGCAGAGGCATCTACAAGCCCAGGCCGTCAAGCACTGCCAGCAGCTACTAGAAACTGAAAGAGACAAAGAAGGACCTTCCCCTAGAGCCAAGGCCCTGAATCAGATGCCCAGCCTCCAGAACTGTGAGACAATAAATTTCTGCTCCTGGGGCAGGTGTTGTTGCAACAGCCCCAGGACACCAGGACGCCCAGCTCCATAGCCGTCGCCCAGCCTCGCCAGAGCCCCCTCCACACCGCCCCCTGCCCAGTGGGAGCAGGATGCAGGCATGGTTTGAAGGCGAGAGTTGAGGCAGTATGGCTCCCCTTCCTGCTGGTAGGAGGGCACAGGCAGCCAGATGACAGGTGAGACGGCAGATGGTGGCTAAGGGGGGTGTCAGTCTGCAAGAAGATGAGGTGGCTTATTATCAGGCAGGTTTTGCTTGTGGCTGAGAACCCAGCCTCTGCCCAGGAGACCAGGTCAGGGGCCTGTCTAGAAAGACCCCAACCCTGCCTGCATCCAAAGGACCTTTTAACCCCTTTACCCCGTATACTGAGCCATGGTTCCCGAAGCTGCCTGTGCCTCCCAGTCACCCGGACATAAGTTTATAATGCAGATCCCCAGGCTTCATCACCCAGAGAAAATGCTCAACAGGTCTGGGGGCCCAGGAGCCTGCATTTTAGACAAGTTCCCCAGGTGATGCTGATGCAGGAAGCCCCTGCTAGGCTACACAGCCACGCCCTGTTGCAGTGCACTGAGCACCCACTATGTGCTGCACAATTCCAGGCCTTTATGTGCGCTGGGGCTCCTTTCAATCCTCATGCCCCCTCGAGGGGATGCTATCAGTGTTCCCCATTCCTCAGATGAGGAGCTCAAAGCTTTAGATGGAAGGACCTTGGCCCAGTCACACAGCTATGCGAGGAGCCAGCCAGCCTGGGAGCCGAGTCATGCAAGCTCGGCTTAGAGATGAGAGAGCTGTCCAGCTCCTGCACTTGCTTCGTTCTCTTGAGTCTCCCAATGCACTTGAGGGCCCAGCACTGTGACTCCTGTTAGCAGGTGGGGTGGACGGAAGCCTTAGGGGCTTCAGGGGCTTGTGACCTCTCTAGGTTCCAGCCCTGCCCGACAATGATGCCCAATTCATATTTGTTGAATGAGGAAAGGAATTCTCCAGTGAGGCAGTAGTGGTTTAGTGATAGAATTCTTGCCTTCCACGTGGTTTGGTTCCCAGTCAATGCACGTCATGCACACCCACCACCTGTCTGTCAGTGGAGGCTTGCATGTTGCTATGATGCTGAACAGGTTTAGTCTGGAGCTTCCAGACTAAGATGGACTAGGAAGAAAGGCCTGGTGGTCAACTTCTGAAAACCAGTGTAAAAATGGTGTGGGGGCAGCATCTGCCCTCCTCTAACTTTGCAAGGGGAAAGGAGAATTAAGATCAATAGCCCAAGACTGATTTCTATGAGGCGGAGGTCAGATATGCTTCCTTTCTCCTCCATCTTTACCAATTCTGACACCAACTGCCCCTCCCATGGCACTCTCTACTTCTCTGCTGAGTTTGGTAATTCATTGCAGTGGCCACACAGAGCTCATAGACCATACTCACGATTATAAGGTTTATTAGGGAAGCAACAATTCAGGTTGAGAAACACTCAGGATACAGTTTTTCCATCAGGGCAGCCCCTTCTTAGCTGTGCTCCAGGCAGGCCTTTCTCTGGTCCTCAGCCTGGCCTCTGCTCTGCTTGGGCAAGTGTTACAAAGCTCTTTTAGCTTTGGTGATAAATGCCCCGAGGCACCCCACTCCACCAGTAAGCCTCTGCCCGAAGCCGTACAGCTCTAGCTCTACAGAGTGCCGGGAGGCACCCTAGTCCACCAGGAAGCTTCCTGCCCAAAGGCACTCAGTCATTTTCTTGCTCCATGGGCCAGGAAGCTCAACATGCTGTCTCCTGGTTCTGCTGCCTCTGCTGCTGCCATTTCTCTGCCGCTGCTTCTCCCATCTTGCCGTCTTCAGTGTTACAGCTCTCTCTCTGTCTCCTTGGTCTAGGAGGGTTTCAGCGCAGGGATTCCAGGTCCAAAGGATGAACTCCACTTCTGACTATTCTTTCTTGGTGGTGGTGAGATCCTCTCTTTCCTGCCAATGGGATGGCTCATTTTACACCTCGCAGGATGGCAAAACTGACCAATCCTCTCATTAGGGTTCCATATACCTTATTAGCATGGTCCCACTCAATCACTTGTGTGGAAGTTACAAGACCATGGCAAGAAAGGCCATGCAAAAGTGATCCATCACACCATAAGCAGCCAATGAAAACCCAATGGATCAAAAGGGTGATCCCTATCCTGGGAATGGCATGGTGTTTGCTTCCCTTGAGCAAGGTGTCACCATGAGTCAGGAGCTGAGCTAACAACAACAGGGAATTTCACAGCAGCCCTGGCCTGGAAGGAGATCTTTCCTCAACGTGGGTGACTTATGCTTTGCCAAAGCCCAGCAGCTACCTGACTGGGAAGGTGGGACTCAAATAGCCCCTTGTTCTCAACCACTCACAGTCCAGGCCGCCCCCCAGCCAGGGTAAGCCCCAGTGCAAGTGCATGAACGTTCAGGACAGGGTGGTCCACAGGGACCCGTGTGAGAGAGAAGATCCAGAGTGCAGCTCCCAGGGCTGCCCACCTCTTGCTAGGTGCTGGGTTTCTTGCTCTAAGGAGGCTTCAGAGACTCGTTAACACTGCACGGCACTGAGGACCAGGGGCTTGATTCTGCCCTTGACTCCAAGTGACCTTGACAAGGCCATCCCCACCCTACGCCCCTGCCCATGGGGGAGCTCAGGTCCACCTGGTGATGCTCAGGGCTCTCCCTGCTCTGAGCTCCCACAGGGGCTGTGACTAGCTGCAAAGTGGCCAACTCCATTTGGACAAACTCCTTTGAGTCCTGCTAGCTGGGCTCTCTAGGAGGCTGTGGAATGTGTTTATATTCCTAAGTCAAGGAATGCCTGGTTCCTGGAGCTGGGCCACCATGGCCAGGGTGCCTGCCCACTGGGGACTCCAGAGAGTCCTTGGGCCTCCCAGTGGCAGAAGAGAGAAGGGACAGCTATCAGAGAAACGCAGACATTTCCGTCTTCACCAGTAGGGGGATTTTCTCAGAGCAGCGAGGTTCTCTTTCTGTCTTCCATTCACTTACAGCGCAGTGCTGGCACTTAGAAGGCGTTTATTACATATTTGCTGAAGGAATACACCCATTCATTCGCTTGTCCACTCAACAAAAAATGTTGAAGTCTTATGGTCAGAAACTGCAGTTACAAAGGCAGCCCAAAGCTATTGTTGTTGCTGGGTGCTGTCCAGTCAATTCTGTCTCATAGTATAACTGCCTCCTAGGGTTTCCTAGGCTGTATTTCAGTCTTTACAGGAGCAGATCACTGGGTCTCTCTCCCGCAGAGCCACTGGGTGGGTTCAAATTGCTGACCTTTCTCGGTTAGCAGCAGAGTGTTTAACCAGTCTTTCCTTCTTCCTGCCTCTCTTCCATCAATGTACCTACTGTGTGCCAGGCACTGTGCTCAGGGACCAGGTATACAGCGTGAGAGAATGAGCCTGATCCCTGTCTAGAGGGAGAGCCGAGCCTCGAGAAAGAACCCCTCAATGAACTTTCACTGAGACCACACTAAGGAGAAGGACGGAGCAGCCTCCTTTTCTCAGTCTGTTCTCAATTCACTTCCCTCCTGCCCCCAGTGGGCCCTGCCTTATTAATTACCTCTGGCTCACTCCAGTGCCTCTCCTCCGCTTACACACGTACTCCTGTCACCCCAGCCTGAAGACAGAATCAGCCCTCTCCCCTACAGTGCTCACAGAACGGCTCCTGACTCCTTGTGCCTGCTCAGTCGGCATCCAGAACGTTTACATATTCAAGTTGGCCAGAAACATTCTGGGAGGATTTTCTTATGAAGCAGTTGGGTGCTGCCTATATCTGGGGCCCCCTTATATTTAGGTAGAAGTCCCTGGGTGGAGCAAACGGTTTGCTCTCCACTACAAATTGAAAGGTTGGTGATTCAAACTCATCCAGTGGTGCCATGGAAGTAAGACCTGGTGATCTGCTTCCATAAAGATTAAAGCCAAGAAAACCCTATGGAGCTCAGTTCTACTCTTTAGCACAAGGGATCACAGTGAGTCAGAATCAACTCGATAGCAATGGATTTTCTTCGAGGAGGTTTATATTTAAGCACAAGTGTTATTTCAAAGATGTTTGCATTAGATTAAATGAAAAGAGGAAGTTAAAATATCATAGTCAACCGTTATTGAGTATCCACTGTTGTGGCACCTTTAATTTAGTTCTCTCAACAACCTAGGCGGTGGGACCACATGGTTGGAGGGATCGGGGTCCCTGCAATCTGTCCTGAGCATGTATTGTCTTCCAGCAAAAACACAGGAGGCAGAGTTTGATTTTATCTTTCCATGAAAAAAAAAATACATGTGTGCATAGGAAAATGCCTACAGGGAAACACCCCAATGGTAATCCCATGCGAGTAGGAAGGGGGAAAATTTCCTTCCAGTAAATAGTTTATTGAACATACATATGGAAAAGGACACATATTATAAATGTTCAGCTCAATGAATTTTCACAAGTGAAAACACCCATATATAATCAGCACCAGATGAAGCAATGGAACATTCTGGCTCCCCTTCCAGCTTCTTTCCCCTGCCCCAAGGTAGCCACCATCGCTGCTTGTAACACCATAAGTTAGTTTCGCCTGCTTTTGAACTCTAAGTAATAATAGGTGCAATCATACAGTGTCTGGCTTGTGAGAGGCATCTGTTTCCGTGTGTAGGTAAAGTTCGTTCATTTCCTTGCTCTATAGTAAAGCTGTTACCTTTGAGTCGATTCTGATTCGTAGTGATCCTATAGGACAGAGCAGAGCTGCCTCCTAGGGTTTCCAAGGCTGTCATGTTTACAGAAGCAGTCTGCCACATCTTTCTCCCACAGAGTAGCTGGGGGGTTCAGACTGCCAACCTTCCGATTAGCAGCTGAGTGCTTAACCACTGCACCACCAGGACTCCTTTGCTCTATATAGGAATATTTTAAAGTTTTCTCTATGCTTATTAATATTTTCTCATTTTTCTACAATGACTGATGTTATGGATTGAATTGTGTCCCCCACAAAATGTATGTCAACTTGGCTAGGCCAAGATTCCCCATTTTGAGTGGTTGCCCACCGTTTTGTGATCTCAAGTGATTATCCTATGTGTTGTAAATCCCAACCTCTATGATGTTAATGAGACAGGATTAGAAGCAGTTATGTTAATGAGGCAGGAGTCACTCTGCAGGATTAGGCTGTATCTTGAATCAATCTCTTTTGAGACATAAAAGAGAGAAGGGAAGGTGGGGGATGGGTGGGGGGTACCTCATGCCACCAAAAAAGAAGAGCTAGGAGCGAGCATGTCCTTTGGACCTGAGGTCCCTGTGCTGAGAAGCTCCTAGACCAGGGGAAGATTGATGACAAGGACCTTCCCCAGAGCCAAGAGAGAAAGAAATTCTTCCCCTGGAGCTGGCCCCCTGAATTTGGACTTCTAGCCTCCTAGACTGTGAGAGAATAAATATCTCTTTGTTAAAGGCATCCACTTGTGGTATTTCTGTTATAGCAGCACTAGATAACTAAGACAACTATAAAGAACTTTATAATGAAACAAGTTTTTAAATATCAAAGGGGAGAAAAGCAAGCTGATTTTAAGGCGAATTAAAATAACAACACAAATAGTGCTGTCCTAGGGCTTCTGGTTCAGGCACAGCTTCAAAACATACAATTTCTGGCCAAGGCCCGTCCGTGTGTTGGACAAATGGAGCAGCGCCGGCAGCTGTCACCACGGGCAGCTGTCAGTGCAGGCAGTGCTCCCACCCAAGGTCTGACCCGAGCTGCTCCAGCTAAATACATGTGCTGGAGGCACAGACCCTGACCTTTTGGTCTCTCCTGCCCTTTCTCTTTCCCATGAAAGGCTGCAATTCAGGAGAAAAAGGGTCAAGCCCTCCGGGAGGTGTGATTGACCGCATGAGGAGGTATCCTGGGGTATGGACACGACCAGTGGCAGCGTGGAGAAAGGGCTCCGCTGGTTTAGACGCTGGTTTAGTGTGTTGTTCTGAGCAAACCTCCTAGCTCTTCAGCTGAAACGGAAGCTGCTTCAAAATCTGGAGACTCGTGGGTGGATCCCCCAGCCCCTCTGGAGCCCAGGCTCCAGTACGGTTTGAGTCCCACTCTGTCCCCAAGGGCTGAGTGACCTTGGGAAAGTCGATTGCTCCCTCCAGATGCTCTTCCCCCACATTGTACAATGGGCTCATGGATAGATGCCTTCTGTGGTTTCTTGCTTCCTTACCCTGGGAAGGAGCCAGACCAATGGAAAGACGGCAGGGAGAGCCCCGTGCTCTGTGTGGCTCAGAAGGGGAGATGCTGGGCAGAGTGGACTTCTGTGTAGCTTCAAGTGTATGGCTTAGAGGCTGGGAGGGTGGGCTCTGCAGCGGGCTGCCTATGCCTGCGTCCTGGCCCCCCCACTTACCCGCTGTGTGGCTTCAGGAAAACTGCTTTGCCTCTCTGAGCCTCAGTTCCTTCCTCTGTAAAATGAAGATAATCCTTTAGATGTGTGGACATAGCTTTAAAACCACCACAAAGGGTTTCCTCACCCAGGGGTATTTGTAGTTTAACTGAGGTAGCGCTGGTGAGCTCTTGTGGGACGCTGTACTGATGCAGGAAAAAGAATGGTAGAGTAGGCGTCTGAAGACCTGTGTTCATGGCCTGGCCTTGCCCCTTCCTGACTGAAGGGCCTCACCAAAAAAAAAAAAAAAAAAAAAAATCCGCAATGATTATAAGCAACAGTTGAAAGCAACCTAAATGCTTATCAGGACACAGAATGGTTAAATAAATAGAGGTTTAGTTACACAGCGGGATAGTGTGCTATACTGCATTGAAGATAAATGAACAAGAGTTGCATGAATCAACGCAGATGAATCTAAAAAGTTATCCTGAGTGGGAAAAAAAGCAAGCTGCTAAAGGATGTGAACAGTGTGGCACCTGTTTTGTAAATTCGATCTGGCACATATTGGTGGATAGAAAACATGCATGGGAGTGATGTACAATGACTTCAGTAAGAGGTTACCTCAGGGAGGGTGGAAGCTTCAACTCTGGTAGCTTCGATCTCCTTAAAAAACACTCCAAAGCAAATATGAGAAAGAAGAACATTTGTTAAATCTAGATGACAGTACATGGGTGACTGAACTAACTAGTCATAATTTAAAATTTTGAGCAAATTTTGACAACCTGACTGCTGTGAGGATGTTCTGAGGAGAGGGATGGGTGGAATACACCCCATAGATGCTAGTATTTTAGGGACTCACAAGACTTATCATGTATCTTCATGTGTATACACGCATGTATATCGTGTGTGTCATTGTGTGTCACACTGGACACTCACTGAACCAGGAAGTGGACGTCTGACTCCATTTTTGATGTTTGATTGCTGGCAGCTTCTAAGTCTCACCCTCTCTCTTCCCCTCTGCCTCACATTTGGACAGACTGATAAGGAAACCCGGGGGCTCCCTCCTTGGCACCAGTGGGAGATTCCAGCCATGCAAGCCCCTTCTGATGCACGGAAATCTTCACTCCAGCCCCACCCCTTAACCACAGTAAAAACCCCAAGCCAGTTCCCTTTCCTACTCTCTCAAGCCATTTTCAGACCAGCTTGGGAGGACTGCCCTGCTCTCCCCAGAAAGCTTCAGTATGTGATTAATAAACTTTTCACACCCTCTTGGAGTGTGTGTCTGTGTGTGTATGTGTGTGGTGTCATCAGTTCTGACATCTCAGCCATACTTTGGCTAGGGGGTCCATCTTGTTTCTGCAGGGTGGCCACAACATAGTGACACCTGGGAAGCTCCCGTCTCCTAATTCTGGAGGATTGGGACCTGGTGAGTTAGTTAATCTGCCTACCTATTGGCATCTTAGTCTGTCTCCTGGGGTCAAACCGAGCTCAGCTCCCCCCACAGCCATTAACATTCTTCCTGTGCTGGGACTTCTCAGTCTGGCTTCCCCCCAACCCTCCCCCCCACTGCCCACATCTCTTCCCCTGGTCTGAGTCTTGGAAGTCTTGGAGAGGAAGAGAGGAGAACATAAGAACAGCCTTACTTAGATAAGGCAGACTGGGCTCTTTCTTCTGCGCTAGCTCGTCCGTTCTTAGCCATACTCACTGCCATCCAGTCGATTCTGACTCGTAGTGACCCTATAGGGCAGAGCAGAACTGCCCCAATAGGGTTTCCAAGGATGTAATATTATACAGAAACAGACTGCCACATCTTTCTCCCTTTGAGCTGGGGGTTGGGTTTGAACCTCCAACATTTTGGTTAACAGCTGAGCACTTAACCCCTGCACCACCAGGGCTCCTTTCCGTCCTCATAGCAGCCCTCAAAGAATGTGGTTCTGGGAAGCTCCAGTGAGTACAGAAGCCCTAAAACACCCGAAAGAGAAAGCAGGGGCCTTGATTGTTTAAAAATCCTCAGAGTGTTTTTCACCTGAACAAAGGGTCTCAGAGCACTTTACACTTGGTGGCTTCTTAGATCCCACGAAATATGTGAGATGTCGGCACCAATATGTGGAAAACCCTCGATGATATACATGCATGCCAGCATGTGTGCCCTGTAAATGGGAAGCTTATAAAAACTCCCTAGAAGTTTTGCTATGAGGATTGACATTGAACATATGGAATTACCCTTTTGGAGGTCAAAAATGGTCAAATATTGGCAATTTGATATGGTTCATATGGAAAGTGGAACAACCTAAGCAATTTGATTCCCTGCTTTTACTTGGAGAAAAAGTTGCTTGTTTATTTTTTTCTGGCCCAAGGAATGCACAGGCATCCTGTGTGGCACACAGCTTCCCTGCGGGGAAGCTGCACCGCGCACTCTGTCACCAGTTTTCCAAGGCAGGGATTTGCGTGGAATGAGCCTGACTGCCGCCATGCATGGAGCGCTCCTGTCCAGATGGGGTCTCCCTCGTCTCGCGATCCTCTCTGCACCGCCAAGGGGACAGAGGCTGCAGGCCCAGAGGCTGGCTGGCCGGAAAGTGCCCTGGGGCCCCCACCCACAAGGCTCCAGCCATCCCCGGGGCCCCCCTCCCAGCTAGCCTGGACCCTCTGTCACCCAGCTTTATGCAAGAACTGGCCTCTCTCTAATCCTCTTTGGAGAGGATCAAATTCACAGGAATTGGCCAAATAAACAGCCCGCTGGGCTCAGCAGGCTAATGGCCAAGAGTCAGGGACGACGGGGAAGGCCGGAACAGGTGCACAGCCACATGCAGCCCTGAAGAAGAGCTTTTTCCAGCCGTCTCACCTCTGCCCCCTGGGGGGGCACCAATGAGCCCAAGCTTCCTGCAAGAGGGATGCTCTCAGCTGCAGCTGGTCGGGGAGAGCTGTGCCTGCCTGGGACCCTCCCTACTCAAAGCGTGGTCCCCAGACCAGCAACATCGCCACCACCTGGGAGAACCTCAAAATGCAGAATCTCAGGTCCCACCCAGATCTTCGGAATAGAACCTTCATTTTAACGAAAGCCCAGGTGGTTCATACATACATGGACCTTTGAGCAGCGCTGGGCAGCACAAATGGTTTGTGCTTGACTACTAACCAAAAGCTTGGCGGTTCAAATCCATCCAACAGTGCTGTGGAAGAAAGGCCTGGCTATCTGCTTCCATAAAGATTACAGCTAAGAGAACCCTATGGGGCAGTTCTACTCTATAACACATGGGGTCACAGGGAGTCAGAATCAACTTGATGGTTTTACAGGTTTTACTGGTAACAAGGAGAACCATTTGGCCCTTTGCCCTTTGACAAGATCTATACAAGGCAACTTTGGATCTCTACAAATTCCTTTGGAATTTATCCAAAGAAAGCAATCAGACGCACAAAAGGAAACGTTTGGATAGTAATTCAGCACCTACCATGTGTCAGGCTCATTGGATGTCCATTTCATCCTCAGGGCAACCCAGGGAGGTGGCAATCCTGATACATAAGGAGCTGAGGCTCACAAAGTTAAGGAGCCCATGGTCGCACAGCCAGTACAAGATAGAATTAGGGTTTAATTCAGATAGTTGGCGTCCTGACCACATGCTCCTTAACTTCCCTATGTACGCATGTTCATTGCAGTGTTGTTTATAATAGTGAGAAGGAGGAACACCTACAGTTGCAGCAATAGTAGGCTGCCAAAAGAGAATACGGTCTCCCTGTGCAACTGGGCGTCCAAACGACATGCTCTGCTACCTGCACTGCTTTCTTGATGGTACGAGGTCCCCCCATTCTCTGCTTGCTTCCCTTTCCTTTTATCTCTTGTAAGGTAAAAGGTGGTACAGGCCACACCCTAGGGAAACTCCCTTTACATTGGATCAGGGATATGACCTGGGTAAGGGTGGTGTTACAGTCCCACCCTAATCCTCTTTAACATAAAATTACAATCACAAAATGGAGGCCAACCACACAATTCTGGGAATCATGGCCCAGCCAAATTGATACACGAATTTTTCGGGGGTCATAATTCAAACCATGACAATGGGTGTGTGAATGTCAGCCCCCTAGTGCTCCCATAATATACACTGGAACAGCACTCCTCCATATTGGCCTCATGACCATGCTTTCTTCCTTGAGTTCTCTCTCTCCCCCTACCCCCACCCTGTAAAATGTCCCAGAAACTGAGGGACTTATGTGGCTTCCAGGGAAGAGGGAGGATGTCTGTTCTGCCTGTGGAGGCCTCGTGTTCCTGGTTTCACTGTTGTAGCTGCCACTGGTGTTGCTGGTTCTCACTGGTCCAGGGAAGCCCCGTCTGTGGTGACTGAGGCCGGCATGACCGTGGGCAGCCTGGGGCTAAGAATAGGGGAGAAATCAGAATGCTATTGCCTCAGTTAAGGGGAATGGGTGCTGGCAGGCCTTTGTTCAGTTCAGGCATTCACTGGCCACAGTGGGTGTCCAGGGGAGAGGAGGAGAGGGAGGGAGGCCTTTCTGGGCAGCAGGTGAGGTTGGGGGAGGGACTGTAAGAGGAGGGAGCTGTGATCACTCCATGATCCTGAGCACATACTTATTACCTTATTCACCCCGTTAGCTCCTCAAAACATACTTCTTGAGCACCTACTATGTACAGAGTCTCTGTGGGGAGCAAATGGTTAAGTGCTAAGCTGCTAACCAAAAGGTTGGGGGTTCAAATCCACCCAGAGGTGCATTAGACCTGGCAATCTACTTCTGAAAAATCAGCCATTGAAAACCCTTTGGAATAAATGGATAAACAAAATGTGGTACATACATACAATGGAATACTACTCAGGCACAAAGAGAAATGAAGTCTTAATGCATGTTATAACACGGATGAACCTTGAAAACATGCTGAGTGAAGTAAGTCAGTCTCAAAAGGACAAATACTGTATGATCTCATTTATATGAAATGAGCAAATCTATAAAAACCAAAGATTATTAGTGGTTACCAGGGGCGGGGTGGGGGGAGGGGGAAAGTGGGAGTTTATTCTCAGGGGGCACTGAGTTTATGTTAATGGTGGAGCAATAATTTGGGAAAGGATTGTGAGAATAGGCACACAACTTGAAGAATATAATCAGTCATTGAACTGTGCATGTAGAAATTATTGAGATGGTGTATGTTCTGTTATGAATATTTTCACCACAATAATAAAACAAAAAAGAAAGAAAGAAAATCTTGGTGATCTACTTCTGAGAAATTAGCCATTGAAAACCCTACAGAGCACAGTCCTACTCTGACACATTTGGTTGCTGTGAGTTGATTCCAATTCAGTGGCGACTGGTTTTTAAGTACAGACACTGAGTGAGGATAGAATGCGAACACAGTGGGTCCAGTCTTGCTTGTAAGAAACTACTAGCAAATGTTGATAATGAAACAAGCCTGGATTTGGAAGGTGCAAGGGGCTGTGGGGCCCAGGGAAGGAGCACCCTCCTGGCCTTGGATGGGGTGGGGGCCAAGCAGGCTTCCTGGAGGAAGGGCTTACTAAGGTGAGACCTGAAAGAATACACAGGCAGGGGAACAGAACATGTGGAGGTGGAAGTTAGCCTGAGCGGGATGAGCTATAGGACCAGAAAGTATGGAGTAAGGATGGGAGAAGGGCAGGCATGAAGAGATTAGGGGGCCCCTTGTGAACTGTGTTAAGGAGGCTGGACACTATCCCAAAGCCACGGAGATCTGAGAAACTCATCAACAAGAGGACAGGTATGTGCTCACCTGGTATGGCATATCATTGTTGCTGTTAGTTGCTGTTGAGTTGATTCCGACTCATGGCGACCCTATATGTGCTCCATAGGGTTTTCAAAGCTGTGACCTTTAGGAAGCAGATTGCCAGACCTTACTTCCAAGTACCTCTGGGTGAGCTTGAACTGCCAACCTTTCGGTTAGTGGTAGTCCAGCACTAACCATTTGCACAACCCAGGGACCCCCGGCACATTGTAGGTGCAACCAGATGAGTACGGCTCCAATCCACTATTGTGACTTCTGGATTCATCTCTCCAAACTCTGAGCCTTTCCACACTGGCTTGGACCTTGGATACACCTGGTCAACCTCCTTCCTGCAGCCCCTGACCCAGACCTACCAAGTTCAATGTCTTCTTTGATGGACCAGTAGTTTCCCCAGCCAATTCCTGCCACCCACCCTGCTCACTAATCTCCCAGGGAGATGGACAAATTGGATGCACAGGAGATAAGAAAAAGGCACAAGGAAACAACAACTAGCTGCCTCGTTCTAATGAGGGCTAATCACACTTATTAGCCCTGGGAGACAGACAAGGAAGGGAGTAAATAAAAGCAATCCGGGTGGGAAGCGTGTTTTGAGGCGGCTGAATGCAGCTGACATGCTGTCTGCTGAGCAGGAAGGGGCAAGTGAGGCCTCCAAAATCCACACCACTACCCTGCCCAAGGACCATGTCCCCAGGTGCCACGTCTGGTGATAGCAGCTGGTGTCAAACAAGGTCAAAGTGTGGGTCAAGACTAGCCACAGATGAATGAGCATCTTCAAAGCACCTCCAGCTCCACAGCTCATTTAGTGGGCTAAGCTTCATGTAGCACATGTTTAGGGAACACCTAAGGTTCATTTATTCATTTGTCCATTCATCAATTACTCAAAATGCAATGATGGCATCCCCACTATGTGTCAGACAGTGTGCTAGGTGTAGGGGGAGGAGAGGAATCTGATACAGTCCTTTCTTGCAGATCCCCCACCCCCATTTGAGGGGATGAGACCACAAGGGAAAAGATAAAGACATGGTGGGATGGTACATGCTATAGGACTTGGAGCACGGAGTGCTGATGGAGCCTGGAGAAGAGGCACCTGAATCAGCCTGGGACTAGGAGAAGGATATTTAAGGAGAGTCCTGAAGAGTGAATAAGTGTTCCTGGGTAAAAAGATGTATGCACACGTTCCAGAATACATAGACGAGAAAGTCACGGCACCTTTGGATTGAATAGTTCCAAAGTGGAAACCGCCCAAATGTCCATTTACAGTAGAACACATGAGTAATGGTTGGAATATTATACAGCCAAGAAAATGAATGAAGTTCAGCAATACACAGCTATATGATGAATCTCAAGCATGACACTGGGCAAAAAGAATCCATATAGTATGATTCCAGTCACATAAAGTTCAGAAACAGGAGCACTACACTACAATGCTTGGGAAAGAATAGACACAGGTGGTAAAGCCATAAAAGAAAGAAAGAAAGATGATCACCAATACACGTTAATGGCTCTGTCTGCAGGGAGAAACCAATACAGGTTAATGGCTCTGTCTGCAGGGAGGAAGTTATGATTGGGGAGGGGCACGCAGTGGGTTCATATATGATGTAACTGACATTTGAACTGAGTTGTCAGGAGTTATTTAACCAAATCGTGATAACAGAAATTCATTCCTATTGGAACCGAGCCAAAAAGAACTGCTTGCGCATGTAATACTCAATAGGGTAGCTATTACAATTGTCTCCATTTGGGAGATGGGGAAACTGAGGCCTAGAATGATTGAGGAACCTGCTCAAGGCCACACAGCTAGAGGGAAGTAGAGCCAGGATTTGAACCTGGGCAGTGAGGGCTCCAAGTCTACGCGTTTCACCTCTCCATTTCACTGCCTCTGTGCAAGGGAGTCGGCAGTGTTGAGATACACTGGCCAGGGTGGGGCTTTTTGAACCCAAATTCGAGAATAGTGGTTTTTGACGCTTTCCTCATAAATCTAGAGCAGAAAGCACCACACTGCTGCTGTTGCTACTCAGCTTGTTACTCATGTGGGGTGGGCGCCAGAGCTTAGTAGCAGCAGCCGTGGCAGAGTAGTATCAGTGATATGCTTGCCGCCAGCTCCAGATATCATGGTTCCAGTGGCTCCGTTGGAGAAGGCAGTTTAGGGACGAGGACTTTAGTTAATAATAATGTATTGATATTGGTTCCTCAATTGTAAAAAATAAAATATATTGCACACCATGCACTGAGGATATGATAGTGAACAAGACAGATGTGGTTCCTTTTGCATGAAGCTGATAGTCTGTTCTGGTGACTACTGCTGTATAACAAACCATCCCAAACTTGGTGGCTTAAAACAGGGCTTGGCAAACTTTTTCTGTAAAAGACCACATGGTAAACATTTTAGCTTTGTAGGCCACACAGTGTCTGTCAGAACTACTAACTCTACCATTAAAGTGTGAAAGCAGCCATAGACATTTGTAAACAAGTAAGTGTGATTATGTTCCAATAAAACTTGACTTATAAAAACAGGTAATGGGCTGGATTTGGCCCATAGGTTGACGTTTATGTGACCTCTGACTTAAAACAACAACAATCATTTTTTTTTTCCAGAAATTGAAATGATGACAAGGCTTGGTGTGCAAGGTTCTTCTCTGGTCCACGTGGTGTCAGCTGGGGCGGTCCAATGAGGGGATGGAGGATTCATTTTCAAGATAGTGCACTTAGATGGCTGTCAAATTGATGCTGGCTGTTGGCTGGGAGTTTAGCTGTGGCCGGGGGCCTCTTTCTTCTCCTCGTGGGCCTCTCCAAGGGCTTCTGGAGATTCCTTATAGCATGCTGACTGTGTCCCAAGAATGAACTTCTCAAGATCAGGTGGCAGAACTGGGTCAATTTTGATGACCTAATCTTTGAAGCCACACTGTGTCACTTCTGCAGTGTTTACAAGCCCACCCAGATTCAAGGGGAGAGAACATACAGTCCACATCTCAATGGGAGGAGTGTCACAGTAACATTTAAGGGGAGCACTTGGGATGGGAGATATTGGTGTGGACATGTCACAGTGTCGTGGTAAACACAGGCGTAACAAGAAGACAAAGATTGACAACTTAGATTGTGGTTAAGTCTTTGAACGAAATAACCAGGGTTCTATGGAGATGAACGAGGGAATTTCTTTATACAGTGAAGCCCAGAAGTCTGTCTGGAGCTGAAACCAAAAAAACTTCCCAGTCATCGGAAGTGACCCAGGTAAAGGAAACAGCAAGTGCAGATGCCTGGAGACCAGAAACATCCCAGGCTGTAAAATCAGACAGACTTGGACTTAAATCCTGCACAGTCATTATTTTCCCTTTGACAAGGCATGTCACCTAGGTGAGCACGTGTAAGCCCACTTCACCTAGGAGTCCGTGCTTTCACTTATGTGAAATATGTCTCCCGGGGCCTAGTTCACAGAGGCCAAGGAATACCACATGTTGGTTACAGCTTTTATTTTTTTTCCGCCTGTTTTTAAATTGCTGGGTGGTGCTATGTTTATAGGCTTGAAATCAATACAGCCCTACTTTATGGGAGAACAATTTCCAAATTGCACAAAACAAATGCCGCTAATATATGCGTTGCAAAGGATAGATTTTGTCACTTCTGGAGGTAGTCTGGCCGGGAGATGACAGACGGTCAGCTGGAGCGGAAAGGGAGTTGGAATTGCAAGGGGAAGGGTATACAGTGGCCAGGGAAAGAAGGTGCTGACTGGTAATTGCTTGGAACCAATCACCATTTTCCAACAAGATCTCAGTTGCAATCCACTGCTGGTGTGAGGAAGGACTGCTGAATCAGCAAAAAAAAAAAAAAAAAAAGTTGGAAATAAAATGGAACAAAAAATGCAGCGTGCACAAGAGAAATAGCAATGTTTATTTCAACAGGGTTTGGTGGCAGGCAGAGGGCTGGGCATCCCCATGCTAGAAACCCAAGGCCTTTGTTGGGGCGTAGCCTCCTAAGGACACCACTACTTCCCACTGTCCAAGCACATGCTATGTGCTGGACGCCCAGCTCCTGGAATCCTGATGGCAATTCTGTTAGAACTAATAGTATGCCCATTTTACAGATTAGAAAACTGAGCTCAGACATATTAAGTGACTGCTGAAAGTCACACAGCTGGCCAGTCCTGGGGCAAGGATTTGAGCCTGAAGGTCGCCAGGACAAGTCTGCAGCCCTTTTGCCTGCACAGTCACAACATTCATTTTTCATGTATCCCAACCAGTTTTGAGATACTGTTTCACTCAGATCAATAAAATAAAATAAATTGAAACAAAATAAGAAGTCTGATAATACCAAGGGTTGGTGAGGATGTGGGGAAACAGACCCAGGTACACAGCTGTAAATGGAAAGCAATTTGGCAACGTCTAATAAAGTCCAAGGAGTCCTGGTGGTGCAACGGTTAAGCGCTCGGCTGCTAACCAAAAGGTGGATGGTTGGAACCCACCAGCAGCTCCTCAGGAGAAAAGACCTGGCGATCTGCCCTGTAAAATAAAGTCCAAGATGTGCTTGACTTAGGTATCTAGAGAAATGGGTCACAGGTGGGCCCAGGGAGCCAGGGACTAAAACCAAAATCCAAATCTGTTGCCATCCAGTTAATTCCAACTCATAGTGACCCTATAGGACAGAGCAGAGCTGCCCCACAGGGTTCCAAGGAGCTGCTGGTGGATTTGAACTGCCAACCTTTGTTTTTGTTGTTAGCAGCAGAGCTCTTAACCACTGCACCAGCAGGGCTCCAGCCAGGCACTAGGACAGATGAAATCATTGCAACTGCAAAACAAACCTCAACAACTCTCTCCGTGACTCCACACGGCCAGGCTGAGGGGCCACTACCCTCCAGCCCAGCAGTGCTTTTGGGAGGGTATTTGGTGCCCAGGGCAAGACAAGAGGTTTGTCGGAGTTAGGTTTGAACTCTGCGGCTCGGCGCAGGAGTTGTTTTTTCTCAGGCAAGAGCAGGTTTAACCCAAAGGTGAGAATAATGGTGGTCCTTTCCGGCCGCGGGGAGGTGTCAGTAGATCCCTGGCTAATTGGAGGCTTCAAATTACCCTCGCCTGGGGTCCGAAATCTCAGGCTCTGTGGCCTGGTTTGCAATTCCTCGCTTAACGCCCGTAGTCACTCCTCCTGCACTCCAGTTACCCTGTGCAGTCCCTCCCTCCGCAGTCCACCGCACAGATTCCGGGAGAGCTGGGAACGCTGGCTTCTGCCTGCGGGTTTACGGTCCAGGAAATGCGTTTTAAGTCAGTTCCAGGATGCGCTCATCCAAGAATTGGACACCATCTGGGGGAGGGGGTAGAGGGTAGAGAGAGACCTAGTAACGCCCAAGTGGCGATCTTGCTTTGCTCCCCCAAAGTGCCATCAGTCCTGGGTGGGGGGGGCTACCTGTTGGCGAGGGCACAGGGGAGGGGCAGAATGCTGGCGACTTTACTCCAAGATGTGAGCGTGTGGCCGGACTTTCAGCGCCCCTCTTAATTTGGGGGGCACTCGCCAAATAAATATGTTCTGAGACAAGCTTGCCTCCCCCAACCCAGACATGGACCCCAACTGCCCGGAGGAAAGAAGGATGGGTTCCTGCCATAGGAGAAACCACCTGTAGTTTGGAGCCTCTCTGTCAAGTTGGGGCGGGCGGTGCAGAGAGAGCCGGGTGGGAGAGGCGAGGCGCGGGAGCGGGGGCTGGGAAGGTTGGGGCGTCTTCGCAGCAGGGGCTCTCCGGTCCGCTCCAGGTCGGCTCCGCCGCGCATAGCCTCCCTGCTCCCCAGAGGGGCCGAGAGCGCTTTGGGCGCCTCCCCATTACGCAGTCCTGTCCCTTTAAACCTTAGTCCCGGGGATAGGGGGCCGGGGCGCCCCGGCTGGATCACTATTTCCAAGCCAGCCTGGGCAACGGGGTAGCTGGGCTCCCGGGGGTTCCCGAAAAGCCCCCGCGCCCCAGGCCAGGCCCGGCCGCGCCCCTCTCCAGACTGCTCGCGCGT
>NW_004443989.1:10811541-10844561 GCF_000243295.1 Trichechus manatus latirostris
CCTCCTCCCCTCCGGTCCTGTTTCCAGCGGGAGCGCGAGACGCTGGTCAGGCTCCGCGGCGCAGCTCGAAATGAATAATCGCCCCCAATTGACTTAAATTCCACCGAAGCCGGCGCTGCGGCCGCCCGCCGCTCGAAATCTGGTCACTGTATTTTTCGCTTTCTCCATTCTTCTTAAAACAAAAACAAAAACAAAAACAGCCAGCCAGCCAACCAAGATTCCGGTTTGTTGATCGCCTTATTATTATTTTTTTCACCGTTTGCGGGATTTGCAAACCGAGTTTCATGCATGTCCAGTGGGGGTAGGTTTAATTTTGACGATGGAGGGTCCTACTGCGGAGGCTGGGAGGACGGCAAGGCACACGGCCATGGCATCTGCACCGGCCCCAAGGGCCAAGGCGAATACACCGGCTCGTGGAGCCACGGCTTCGAGGTGCTGGGCGTCTACACCTGGCCCAGCGGCAACACGTACCAGGGCACCTGGGCGCAGGGCAAGCGCCACGGCATCGGCCTGGAGAGCAAGGGGAAGTGGGTATACAAGGGCGAGTGGACGCACGGATTTAAGGGGCGCTACGGGGTGCGGGAGTGCACGGGCAACGGGGCCAAGTACGAAGGGACCTGGAGCAACGGGCTGCAGGACGGCTACGGGACCGAGACATACTCGGATGGAGGTAGGTGCGCCGGCGGTCGGGGCCTGTTTCCTCCATCGCGCCTGCTGCTGATCTCCGGGGAAGTTGAGCTGCTCCCTCTAGTTGGGCTGTGGGCATCTGGGGCATTTCTTGGGGCTCCTTGGAGACCACAGCGGCCCCTGGCTACAGGTTGCCACGCTGCCTGGTGGGGGCCAGTGTCCCGGTGCCGCTGAAGGGTGTTGGGGGGCTTTCCAAGAGCAGAGCTGGGGCTGGGGAGCAGAGCTGACCAGAGCACCTGAACATTAGCCAAGAGCAGGCCGGGACCTGCGGGAAGGCCAGGCTGGGCCAACGGCTGTCTCTGGACCGCCAAGGAGGGGGAGGGGGTGGTGCAGGGAGAGGGTCCCCTCCCCTTGCTGACAAAGCCCCACTTGGTGTGGCTTCCGGGGTCAGGCCCCAGCTTGGCTTCTTGTTTTCATGCAGTGCTAAAGGGCCTCCCTCAGTCCTGAATCAACGCAAGCCAATGGAAAGGGAGCGCTTTGTAGCGCTAGAGGCGGGGGATGAAAACCCAAACCAACACAACAAGGCAATAAACTTCTAGGTGGTTGGATGCAGGCTAGCGCTGTTGAAGCAGGCTGCTGGGAGGGAGGCCCATCTGTTTAGTGAGAGCCCAGGAATCTCGGATGTAAGTGGCTGAATCATTTTCCCCATCCGTTCAGGGACTGGGTCTATGCCTCCATTCTAAGATGCCGCCATGCTCTGGGGTCAGCGCCTGGGGCTGGAAGCTAGTGAGCTGCCTGCCGGCGCTGTTGTAAGATGGTTTCTGTGCTGGGAACTGTGGTCTGGCTGGCATTTCAACCCCTGTCCAGTGTCTACCCCTTGGTGCATTAGGGATGCATGGAGTCTTTATCGTTCCTCAATGCCAGACCCAAAACACACCTGCCTTTAAGATGCCCCCTCCCTTCACCTCAGAGCTAATCCCCAGAAGTGGCTCCCTTGCCTTCCTCCTGGCGGCTTGGTTATGTTTTAGGCATGGATTCCTGGGAACAAGGGAGTCACGGCAATGACTTGTGTGCTTCTACCGGGAATAGAAACCATGAGTGTACGTGTGGTGTTTGACTCCCTGCCTACTTGCTTCCTCTGAGTCTCAGGAAGAAAGCTCTCAACACCTGCTCCCCGGCCACATTCAGGAGTGACAGAGGGCTGGAGAGTAATTATTATTTTGGCTTATGCAACTGAAAGGCAGGGTTCATTATTACCCAAAGAGGAGGAGTCTGGGGCAGTTAATTATATAATGCTCCTGCCTGTCACGGCCCTGCCCAGCCCTAGTCCCAGGCGGCCTTTTCTGTGCTGTTGTTTTCGTGGAGAAGGTTGGAGAGCGCCCCTGGACCTGGGGTGCTGAGGGCCGGGCTGGAGCCGACAGTCCTCCCTCCACCTTGGCCATGGGCTTGTATATGTGTGTGCGCAAGGCAGGACAAGGCCAGGCAGCAGATGTGGGTGGCCACGGCAGTGGGTGGGCAGCCTGGTGCTCCCAGTTGGTCTGTTTGTGAACCCAGGGGCAGCTGTCCCCCGCAGGGCTACTCTGCAGAACCATCTTTCCAGGGTGCTCCCAGCTATGTCTGTGCCAGGAGAGTCGCCTCCCTACCCCTTGCAGGCCAGCCTCGCGTGGAGCGTGGAGAGGAAAGGACCCAGGCCCTTCACTTTTGTGCGACTTCCCAGGATATTAAGAGTGGCGTCTAGCACCCTGGTCTGCCCACCATTCTCAGATGTCTCCGTGGCTTGAAGAATTCATGTTTTCATTCCACAAATGTTTATTGAGTGCTGACTACATGCTGGGTGCTGCTGGCCCTGGGAAAGCAGCGATGAACAAAGCAGGCAAATGTTTTTTGCCCTCATGGAGCTTACATTTTAATGGGAGGGAGTAGCTGCGCTGTTGTCATTTGGGGATGGGAGGATCTGAGTCTGTGGCTGGCTATGAGTCTAGAGTCTGCACTGTTGAGATGAGAAATGTGTTTTTCAGTGTATCCACTTCCTTGGGGTCTCTGCCCTCCAACCAACCAGCTACAAAAGCTTTCTTCGTCATAAGTACTCCCTGCTGCATGGTCCTGTTTGAGCCTCATGTGATGGCGGGGCAGGGATTGTGCCCATTTTACAGGGGAGGTCGGTGAGACCCAGGGGCCCATGTGACTGGCCCAGAGCCCCCCGCATTGGTGGCAGAGCCAGGGTCTAAACCCAGTTCTGTCTGAGCCATGCCCCTTCTCTCCCTCATCACACTGCTCAGATTTGTCCCCCTCCCCTCAAGGGGATCATGGCTCTCTGCTCTCTGGTGGGAGAACCAAGGCAGGCACACAGACGTGGGGCTCCAGGGTGGCCACTCCCTTCTGGGTGGGGACGTGGCATGACAGAAAATCAAATTGATCCTTCTGGCCTAGAAGCCTGGGGCCACTTTTCTGGAACACAGTCCCTGCTTCTCATCAGGAAGGAGGTGACTGTTGAGAACGTGTGCCCTCAGGCAGTCTGTTGGCCGGCAGAGCCAAACTGGGGTATCATCATCCACTGGAACGCAGATAAACAGTGGAGCCTCAGCTCCTTCTCCCTAATCAACTGGTGGTCAACGATGGAGCAGGTGTTGGAGTGGGTAGGCAGAGCCTTTGTTAGTTAATGGTTATGACTCCAATCTGACTTTTCCTTTGCACAAGAGATGGAAAAATCAGGCAGGCATCAGCAAAGCTCCAAACTTTAGCCCAGCTCCAGTGCTGACTTGGGGAAATGCGTGTTTCATGAATAATGCAGGAGCGGCAAATGCACTCCACTTTAGCTCAAGTTGGTATGGAATCCATTTCCACTGGGCATACTTCTGCCAACTTCTCCTACCCCAGGTTCACCCTTGCCTGTGTGCAGGCAGGTGACACTCATTGATGGGAGCTGTGCAGCTCACAGTATGCTGTGGTGACAGATGCTGGGGCCTGGGCTGTTGGAGTTGCCAGCCTGGGCTTGAGTCCCAGCTCTGCCACAGCCCCACTTTGTGACCTTGGGCAAGTTACTTCACCTCTCTGAGCCTCTGTTTCCTTGTCTATACAAAGGGCTGTAATAACACTTGGAAAGTAGGGGAGAACTAATTGGGATTGTGTGTATGGCTATGGAGTCCCTGGGTGATGCAAATGGTTAACGTACTTGGCTGTTAGCCAAAAGGTCGGTGGTTCAAGTTTACCCTGAGGTGCCTCAGAAGAAAGGCCTGGAGATCTATTTCTGAAAAACCCCGTCTGACACATACGGGGTCACCATGAGTTGGGGTCAACTTGATGGCAGCTGGTAAAAAAATGTGGCAACTGTTTATCAGGAATATAGTAAGCATTCATTATTATTTCTTGTTGCCATAGCACATTCAGTGAATGTTACTTAGAATGATCATTAGTGTAACCAGTAGCCAGGACATGATGATGATGATGAAAATGATAATAAATGGCAATATTCAACACTTAGTGTGTGCCAGGCATGCAGCAAGTGTCTACACTGAGTTACATAATTTAAGTTCTTATAACTCTGTAGGGTTGACCTTATCATTATTCCCACTTTACAGCTTAGGAAACTAAGGCTCAGGGAAGCTAAATGGCTTGGCTGATGAGTACTGGACAGAACCAAGATTCATGCTCAGGAGAGAGATTCCAGAGCCCGAGCTTTTAGCCATTACACCTCTCTCTAAACTTCCTTGTGGAAACATTCCTCCTTGTTCCTTCTTCTTCCTCCACACTCATTCTTCTCTTTTGGGTAAAGCAGCCCAGAGTTGTAGTCAAACTACACGTGAGAATACGGGTACACCCACGCCCTGCCCATTGTACCCTCCTTCCAGTCTAACCGCGGTGCTCCCCCTCGTCTCCACTCGCTGGACTCTGGTGCTTTGCTGCACAGGTAAATATTTCCCCTTGGGTGCCATGTACACAGAACCCCTCAGACCAAAAGTTACCCCCTACAAATAAACCCACCCACACCCTGAAAGATATGAGTCATCCACACACCCAGCCTCTCCCCCATACACAGATTCCGTTCACTGGCCCAGATCCCTCAGCCCACACAAATCACACACACCCACAGTCAAAATCCAGAACCACCCAGGCGCCTGCGTGCACACACACACACACACACACACACAATACACCTGTCACCCGGAGACATTTTCCACCCTGTCCCCCCAAACACAGCCACATGCATCCTCCCAGCTTTGTCCGCACCCTGCTCTCCAAGCATCCAGAATCTCTGCTGGTTCCTGCTCCCGAGAAGCACATTATTGCTCTAAGTGGAGGATGCCAGCCTCGGAGGAGGGTTCAGATTACGGATGTGGTATTATGCTTTGTTTCCATCTTAAATACATGTTTATGCAGCTAGTGCCCCCTTTGAGGCGGAAAAGCCATCAAAACAAAATAAACAACCACTGGGCATATTTCTGGTGGTTGGCCGTGAATATGTGAAGCTGTAAACGCTTTTTTATCCAAAAGCCGAGGTTAGGAGGGAGCAGGTCTGTCAACACGGATATTCCGCAAATAGAAACTTGTTTCAGAAACAGAAAGAAGCAAGCACTCAGCAACCAGAGATAAAAACCATTCCTCAGATTCACTTTCAGTCACTTTGGGGGAAGAGGGCTTCATAAGGTGAAAGTAGAAGGGAAAAAGCAGATAACTAGTTCTTCGTTGCCAATTATAGCCGGCAGAAAAGCGTTACTGAAAAGCATCCCCTCACCCCAAACTCAGCCCTCAAGCTATTTGGCGTGCTTTATATAAAGAAACCTAACGCAAGCTGGGCAGAGATGAGGATCAGCATCCTCCTAAAATACCCAGCCCACAGGATGGCTAGTGAGTAGCCGTTGCTGACGTTAACAGTTAACACAGCTAACCTGGGGAAAAGAAGAACGGTAGTTCCGTCTTTTCTGAGGACATCCAGCTAGAGAGAGGGAGACCTGGAAAAGATGGCAATGGTGGCAGTAGGGGAGGGCCAGGGACCTCTGCAGTTTCTCTCCTAGACTCTTCCTTCCTCAGTCTTTCCCCAGGCCTCCACAACTCTAAATATAACTAGCTACCAACTATGAGCTGATAATTTTGTGAGCAAACCAGGCTATATGTAACACTTTTTATGTCCTTAAATGACAAAAAGATACTTAGATTTGTGGAGACCAGAAGAAAGATGTTTGTTTAAATTCTTCACAATGATCCATCCCTCCTTGGCTTAGCTGCTCCCCCAACTTGTAGTTCCGTGGATTGTGAGGGGCACGTGGTGGGTGAAGGTGAGCATGGCATGGGGACCCTGGCTTTACCACAAACGGGCTCTGTGGATTTGAGCAAGGGGCGTGCTCTCTTTGGCCCACCATGTCTTAATTTGCAAGGGGAGGTGGTCTTCCGGCTGCAAAAATGTGAGGCAGGCTCTTCAGCACCTTGGAGAGCGCTCTCCCTGAGCGCTGCCTCTGCTGTCTGGCTTGCTTGGCTTTGCTCAGATTCCCTCCAGGTGATCCCGTCAAGTCAAACCATATCGCCCACGAGTGACCACCAGGCCACGAACCCTCTGGCACACGTGAACATTAGAGGTTCACCTGTTCCCACTCTGTCACTGTGTGGGTTCCGTACTTCGAGAACACCGCCCTGTGGAGTGTTTGCCTATTTTTAAAGTTTCTTTTGGTCTTTCACCCCAATACTGTCAGCCCTTTCTAAAATAGTTGAGTGCTTTTTACTTGCCAGGCAGTTCCTGGTCAACTGAGAGAGCATCTTCCAGCTATGGCATGGGTTTGAGGAAGGGTTGGGGGACTTTAGTAAGATATCTAGAAGCTGCTCTGAAGTCAAAAGTTTATTTTTGCCTCGGGTTATGTGTGTTCAGTTCCTATGGAGCATAACAGAGGTTACAAGTGCACAGCCAAAGGCAGGCAAAGGAAGGATTTTCACTGTAGCAGCCAAAGAGACAATATTTCATCACAGCCTCTTTAAATCAGTATCAATCGATTAATCGTCTAGACCAGTCCTGCACAACATGGTGGTTACTGGCCACATATGGCTACTTGAATTTAAATTTAAATTAAATACAATTAAAAATCCAGTTTCTCAGTCACACTAGACACTTTTCAATTGCTTAATAATCACATGTGACCAGAGGCTAACATATTGGGCAGTGCAGATGTAGAACATTTCCATCATGGCAGAAAATTCTATTGGAAAACTTTGAACTAAAACATAAGCTTCATGTCAGCCATTGCTGTGTGCCCAGTGACTAAACTAGTGTTGGCACATAGTGGTCACTCAATAAATATTTGTGGAATGAATGGACCATGCAGATAAGTATAGTAGTATTTGTTCACTTCCTTCACCATCCATCATTTCACACATCCATTTCGTTGCAAGAACTTGGAACTGGACAGAGATAGTTAAAGGGAAAATCTTCCCCCAAACTCTCTTGCCAACAGGTCAACCCTACTTCAGAAATCTCCCTGAAGCATCATTGTTGTAATTCTGTAATCAGTTTTGTTTTGTTGTTGTCCTTGTTGCTGCCCGTACGGGACTGCCAGTGTCTTACATGAGTAAGATGGATGGTGTTGACCAAAGTGAATGATGGAGTGATCATGTTCTAATGAGCAAAGCAATAGTGACCAGGGAATGTCTGTGGAGCACTGTTTAATGAGCAGTATCCATTGTGAAGTGCTAGGCAGGACAAGCAGAAAAGAAGCACCCTTTCATCTGCTCACTTTCTATGTCTTTACAGCTACCACATCCTTGCCTTCATTCATTCAGCTGTTTAAGAGGCATTTATTGAGCTCCACTATGTTCAAGGCACAAACATAGGACAGCTCAGATCCAATTTCAGTGAATCAGCCTGTAAAATATTTACTGAGCACTGATTGTGTATGTAGTACTTTGTGTGTGGTTTTACATATATATATATGTAGATATATGTATACACACACACACACATACAAAAGAGCCCTGGTGGTGCAATGGTTAAGCGCTCAGCTGCTAACAGAAAGGCCGATGGTTCAAACTCATCAGCCACTCCGCAGGAGAAAAGACCTGGCAATCTGCTCCCATAAAGATTACAGCCTAGGAAACCCTATAGAGAAGTTCTGCTCTGTCCTATAGGGTTGCTATGAGTCAGAGTCAACTTGACAGCACACAACAAATATATTCATATATACATACACACACATATATATTTATATTAGTTGCTGTTGAATGGATTCCAACTCATGGTGACCCCATGTGTCAGAGTAGAACTGTGCTCCGTAGAGTTTTCAGTAGCTGATTTTTCAGTGTTTGCTGAATGAATGAATGATTGAATGAATGGATGAACATGTGACTAAGTGGGCAGAGGAGTGGGGATTTGAGCCTAGGCTAGCCTGACTCCAAAGCCTGTTCTGGTGCCATGTCCAGACCCCTCCCCTGGCAGGAGCAGCACCTCCACCACTGTAGATATTGGAGATGACAGCCAAGTTGCCCCTTCTCCAGAGACTCACCACCTCCTCTGCAAGTTATACCCCTCACCAGCTGTGGGTACAAAAGTCCAGCCCCCTTGTCTCAAGGTAGGGGTGATTCCATGCTTGGCTCCTGCCCTGCCCCTCCTGCTTCCTGCACCCCTTCTGCTGTGAACCTCTCCCTCCCCCAATAAATCACATTCACATGGACCCGTCTGGGGCTCTGCTTCTGGGAGCTGACCTGAGACACTGTGCTGTGGTCACTTGTTAAATAGAGAGACTGGAATTCATGCAGACGCTGCCTTTCTTGGAGCAAAGGGCTGTCTCAGGTTCTTTGTTGGGACTCCGGCCAGGTCAGCGTCCCATTCACATCTCTACTAGGCCCTGGGCTGGGCCACTTGTCAAGTGGAGAATAAAGTGCTAGAACACAAAGGTCCCTCTAGAGAGCTTGTCATCCAGGTGAGCAGGGAGGATGCACTTCAGAAACATTGAAGAACACAGAGCTATCCCAAGTCAGAGCCCTGGGTGGTGCAAATGGTTAACACACTGGCTGCTGGCCAAAAGGCTGGAAGTTCAAGTCTACTCAGAGGCACCTTGGAAGAAAAGCCTGGTGATCTACTTCCAAAAAAATCAGCCTTTGAAAACTCTATGGGTCTGCCTTGAGCACTGTGCTCTTTTAAAGAACTATCTATATGGGATCAAATTGACAACAGCAAGTCCAAAGGTTAGTAGGAAACTTAGGAGGCAGTGAGTTCATGTTAATGGGGGAGGAACAGCTCAGAAAAGGAGGGTGAGAATGCTTGTACAACTCGAAGAATGTAATCATTGTCACTGAACTGTACATGTAGAAATTGAATTGGTGCATATTCTGTTTTGTATATTCTCAACAATAACAACAAAAAAACAAACAAACAAACAAAAAACCCTATGGAGCACAGTTCTACTCTGATACATGGGGTCACCATGAGTCAGGCCTGACTTGACAGCAACAGGTTGTTTTTTTTTTTAATTCTGAGTCAGTCTGCCGCGTGTTGGGCCTGGTGTGGGGCTGGGTCAGCCTTGTGGGCTGGAATGGCTGGAGAAGGTGTTATTGAGGAGGGGACATGAACTGGGGTGGACTGAGTGGAGTCTGGTTTGTAGGGGTTGGGATTTTGAGTAAGGAAATCTGTGGACAAAGTGTCAAGGACACTCTCTGACTTGGGGCTTGTGGGTGGTGACAGATCAGTGCCTAAGCTTGTCTGGGGCTGCACTGCAAGGCTTCGGGCTCCACACTGTTTGGATTTTACCCTCTCGTGCAGTTCACGTAAATAAAATAGGTGGCCTGGGTGGGACACAGTAGGGAATGGTGGGGAGTGAGGCAAACTGGAGGGTATATGCCCTGACTAGAGGGGCAGCTGCTGCTGGATTCCAGTCCATTTCTGCCATTTGAAAAGAAAGATCTGGGGTTGCCAGATCCTCCAATTTTCCAGGAGACAGAAGAGATCTAGACTTTTATGTGAAATCTCTTGATTTTGAAATGTTGGCAGTTAATCACAATTTTATACAAAAACACTGTGAGACAAATAAAGCCTTTCTATTGGTAAGATGCAGCCTCTAGGCCTCTGGTTTGCTGCCTCTGCTACAGAGAGTAGAGAGAGTGTCATGACAGCCCCTATATTCTCTCTGCACAAGTCTTCACCAGGGTAGGGAGTCCCTGGCTGAGGGACTGGGTGAGAGCAATACCGACTCTAATAACACTAATGACGAATGTGAAGACTTCCCCCACCATGCTGAGGCTTGTTTAAGGCTCACGATGGCCTGTGGCAGCAGGGTTTCTAGATCCATTCTATAGATAAGGAAACTGAGGGTCAGAGAGGTCCAGAAATTTGTTTAAAGGCACAGATAATAAGTAGAACCCAAGTCTACTGATTTTAATGCTTTAAGGCCACATACCACCATCCCTTCCTCACACCCTTCCATGATATCCCTGGCAAGTGGTTTCCAACCTTTCCTTGAATACCTCTGTTGTTGTGTGTGCTGTCAAGTCGATTCTGCCCCGTAGGGTTTTCTAGGCTGAAATCTTTACAAGAGCAGACCTCTAGGTCTTTTCTCCCATGGAGCCTCTCATGGGTTTGAACTGCCAACCTTTCAGATAGCAGCTGAGCGCTTAACCAGTGGGCCACTGAGGCTCCTTGGACACCTCTAGCTATAGGGAACCTCCTGCCTCCCAAGGCACCTGTTCTGTACCCAGTTTGTAGCCCAAATCTGTGTCCCCCTGGCTGCCCCTGTGTGGGGCCACCCAAAGACATCCTGGTGACACTCCACCCACCCCTGTCATCTCCCAGTTGGGCTTCTTGTCCTGTTCCTTCCATTCCACACTCCTGCCTCCACATCAGGGCTCTGTGCCTCCCTCCCCTGCCCAACTTCTGGGTGAGAGAGCAGAGCTCAGCCACGGGATGAGGATGGTTGTGTATCTTTAACACAAACCATTAGAGTGTGCTCTGAGGCTCTGTCTGCCCTGATGTGAACCTCAGCTCGCACAAGACAGAAAGTGCACACAGAGAGGACGGTCCAAGCCACCCTTGTGTGCAGACCCCTGCCCAGGGCCCTCCACCACGCGGCCATGCAGCCTCAGCTCACCCCTGTCCTCTGTCTCCCCAGGCACATACCAGGGCCAGTGGGCCGGCGGCATGCGCCAGGGCTATGGAGTGCGGCAGAGTGTCCCATATGGCATGGCGGCGGTCATCCGCTCGCCCCTGAGGACGTCCATCAACTCTCTACGCAGTGAGCACACCAACGGCACGGTGCTGCTCCCAGATGCCTCCCCGGCGGTGGCCGGTAGCCCGGCTGTGTCCCGCGGCGGCTTCGTCCTGGTGGCCCACAGTGATGCCGAGATCCTCAAGAGCAAGAAGAAGGGGCTGTTCCGGCGCTCGCTACTGAGTGGCCTGAAGCTGCGGAAGTCCGAGTCCAAGAGCAGCCTGGCCAGCCAGCGCAGCAAGCAGAGCTCCTTCCGGAGCGAGGCCGGCATGAGCACGGTCAGCTCCACGGCCAGTGACATCCACTCCACCATCAGCCTGGGCGAGGGCGAGGCTGAGCTGTCAGCTGTGGAGGATGACATCGACGCCACCACCACCGAGTCCTATGTGGGCGAGTGGAAGAACGACAAGCGCTCCGGTTTCGGTGTGAGCCAGCGCTCGGACGGGCTCAAGTACGAGGGCGAGTGGGCCAGCAACAAGCGCCACGGCTACGGCTGCATGACCT
This sequence comes from Trichechus manatus latirostris, assembly GCF_000243295.1. Taxonomy (NCBI): domain Eukaryota; kingdom Metazoa; phylum Chordata; class Mammalia; order Sirenia; family Trichechidae; genus Trichechus; species Trichechus manatus. Next base: position 10,822,848 of record NW_004443989.1, read on the forward strand.
TCCCCGACGGCACCAAGGAGGAGGGCAAGTACAAGCAGAACATCCTCGTCAGTGGCAAGCGCAAGAACCTCATCCCACTGCGGGCCAGCAAGATCCGCGAGAAGGTGGACCGGGCCGTGGAGGCGGCGGAGCGGGCCGCTACCATCGCCAAGCAGAAGGCTGAGATTGCAGCTTCCAGGTAGGGGAGTGGGCAGGGTGGGGCGCTGGTGGGTGTCTGCAGCCTCTTCTGGGAATCTCTGCTCCTCCAGGCCTTGGGTGAAGGCCCGTACTAGTGTTTCTATGCCCCACAGAACCCCAGAGGTACTCAGAGGTGGCCGTGGGCAGGGGTGGGGCAAGGAAAAGGCTGAGCTGAAAGGGTTCTGGGTCAAGCAGGTCTCTTTTATCTGTTCTATATGTTGGTGTTTAACGTAAGACTCTGATGGATAAAAAAGGTGCGCCGTTCTGTTGGTAGAGCCCGTAGGACAACTGGTGGCTAAGGGAAAGGTGCGATGCCCCCACGGCCACATACCCAGGTGTAGGATATGGGTGAGGGCGGAAGCTGCCACAGCCACCCTGCGGCCCAGCTTTCCCATGGACATCCGTGGCATCCGCTGGCGAGACTGGCCATGGGCGCCAGGCCCGGGGCTCACGCAGGCCTCAGGGCTTAGTGAATGCGGAATCCAGTGGGGTCACACCAGTGCCCTAGAAGAGGGCCCAGAGCTGATAGTTGGCTGCATGCCATGTTGGACCATGAGGTGTGGTAGGTGCATGTGTGGGGATGGCTGTTCAGGGCCCTCCCAGGACTGGCTCTCTGGTAGCTGCAGGGGTGAGTGGTGAGTGTGTGGGTCTGTGTCTGGTCCACGCCAGGCCGTGGGACACGAGAGGTGGCAGAGAGGGAAGAGGAGCCACCTGGCGGGTCTGAGGGAGCCAGGCTGCTGAAAGCCAAGGGACCCTCAGGTGGCCATGGGGCCTTCCGTGAGTCCTAATGGAACAATACCTGCCTCTGAGTTGCTGATGGCTTTGTCAAGGCTGCAAAAGACATTTCAGAAAACCACAGGCCGTTGGTTCCTGCCCCCTGTGCTTCCAAGGCCAGGGCGGGCCCTCGGGGTCTGCCTTGAGTTGCCTGGGGCATGGGGTGAGGACTGGGAACTGCCCAGGCAGGGAGCTGGGGGGGCAGATCTGGTGTCTTTCCGGAGGACTCTGTATCCCTAGCCAGGGGCCAGGCCTAGAGGGTCCAGGAAGACCCCCAGACTGGGCTCAGGCCCTCCCTCCCTTGTCACTAATGAATGCTCCGGCCCATTTGGGTCTGGTTTTACATGACCTTTGATCTACAACAGAAGAACAAAAATGATGGTGTGGTTTGTGGGCAGGATACCTGCCTCTCATAGCCTCCGAGGTGTTAGAGGGAAACAAACCAGTCGGAGAAGCCGAAAGGAAAGTGGAATTCCTACCTGAGCACCAAGGCCCTGAGTGGTCTGCTCACCCCCACCCTCCTCCCCCAGAAACGCTCTGGCAAGGAAATAAATAGCAGCTGCATTCATGACTGCTCACCTGGTATTTTAGCAGCAAATTAGGTTCAATTGTTATTTTTTCCATTATGAACGTAATCCTCGCTCCATATAGAAAAAATGGAAAATGAAACTATAAAGGAAGAAAACAACAGGCACTGGGGTCTGGCTCATCATGCGAAGACTTGGCGTTTTGCTCTATTTCCTTCCTTCTAGTTCTTTTTCTTTCTTTTTTTTTTTTAACCCTTCTTATTGATTGATTGATTGTTTTGTTGACCACTGTGGACAAGAGGCAGTTTACAGCACTGAGGGGGTGGCATACTCAAAAATTTGGGGATGCCTGTCACAGGTCCTGTTCTGACCTGACGGGTAGTTCATAGCTGAGGGCTGTGAGGTAGAAGCACAGGATTTAATGGAAAGTCTTCCACAGAACTGATTTCACTGTAAAGGCCTAGTGACCAGGTGAACTCCTTTGGGACTGAGGACAGGGGACTCAGGGCAGTTTTCTGGCAAATTCCATAAGAAATGAGGGGAAGCAGCATGGTGCAAATGGTTAATGTGCTCGGCTGCTAGCTGAAAGGTTGGAGGTTGGAGTCTTCCCAGAGGTGCCTCAGAAGAAAGACCTGGTGATCTACTTCTGAAAACTCAGCTGTTGAAAACCCTGTGGAGCATGGTTCTACTCTGACACACGTGGGGTCACCACAAATTGGGGCCAACTCCACAGCAACTGGTTTGGTTTCTGGTTTTGGTCCCGATTAGGAGGCAAGGTGGTGTTGTGGGCAGAGCTGGGAGTCAGCCACCTGAAGAGTTTAAGCCAGGGCAGGCTTTACTCTCTCACAGCCTCAGTTTCCTCATCTGTAAAATGGGAATAATGTGCCTGCCATGGAGGCTTGTGAAGATTAGGTGATAATGGCTCCATGACTCGGGGGCTGGCTCCTGGCAGGCTCCAGCCACTGCCTATGGCCTTGCTTCCCCTCTGGGTAGGGGCAGCTGGGGGTGTGGCAAGTGAGGAGAATGCAGGATTGGAGGAGGCAAGGACACGTGAGTGAGCAAGGAGCTGCTTCCTTGCCATTTTCTCAATGAGCTTACAATTCAAAAACAAGGAAAAAGAGGCGCTGTTGTCGAGAGTGAAGCCAGCAGATGAATGGCCATATCTGCGGTGGCCCCAGAAGGGACAGGGCTCTTTCTGAGCAGCCTGAGGCCGACCCTCCACTGGAGCGTGAAGGCGGCCATGGCCGTGGAAGCCGTGGGAGTGGCTGGCCCTGGAGGCTCCCTCACTGTCACAGCTGAGAGAAAGAGAGATGGGAGGGGCCATGGGGCCACAGCAGCACCATCTTTGGATTCCCAGCCAGGCGAGGGCTCATTCAACTGAGTGCAGTGCAAAACTCTCACCCTCTCTCTCTCCCACACACTCTCCCACACACGCACATATATGCACATGGACACACACAACACACACATATGCTCATACCACACTTATACACAAACTCAAATATGTGCACACACAACACACACACACAAGGGCACACCAACTCACACACATACACACACACGAACACATACACACACACACACACACATATATGTGCACGTGCACACACACAGGCTGAGCTGGGCATCTAGCGACCCCTGCAGGGGCCAGGTTTGCTCCTATCCCCACTCTTTAGTCAGCTGTGCCTGGTGGGATGGGGGTCAGGAGGGAAGAACAGCAGGACATGCTGAGCCCCGGGCAAGTGCCAATGTGCCAGTGCTCTGTGTCCACCCTCCACGTCCACTCTCTGGTGCTAAGCCCACTACCTGAAGCTTTGGCTCCCCTGTGTCCTGGGGTGCCTCGCCCTCTTGGGGGGTGCGTGGGTAGAGGTGCGGCAGGGGTGGCTGCAGCTAAGGATCTCTCTGCCCCAGGGAGCAGCCCTGGAGTGTGGGGGCCGGATGTGGGGGGTATGGCTGGAGGCGGGGGTGTCTGTGTTCTAAGTGGGAGTGGGAGCAGGCTGTGAGGGTAGGGTGTGAGGAGCCTTCCTGGGAGGGGCATGGAGCATGGAGGGTGCTGGCATCTGCTCCGAGGAGCTGAGTCTCGGTAGCAGTCAACAGGGCAGTGGGGACAGGCCCTGTGCCACTGAGTGACCACTGGCACGGCTGCCGCCCTGTCTTGTGATGCTCTGCTGAGTTTGCAGAATCACAGATGAGCCAGGAGGGCCTGTACCAGGCGTCTCCGTCAGAGATGACAGCTTCTTGGCATCCTTGCCACCCTCCTCCCTCCACATCCGTGGCAGACATGACTAATAGACCACTGCATCCTTCCCATGGGCCCAGTGGCTGCCTGCAGCCAGGCATGGCTAATCTATCAGACAGCCCTGTGGGCACAGTGGGAAAGTGAAACCACAGCAACCCTGCTGATGCTGGGGCATTTATTCTGCAGATGGGGAAACCGAGGCCCTGCGATGCCAGGAAGGCTGTGCCCAGGTCTCAGAGCCAGTCAGTGACCCAATTGGTTGGGGACTCACTTTACTGCCCTTCTCTTGGGTCCCTCCAATCCTTGACCCCAGTCTAGGATCCCGTTGTAAATATAGTGTGGCAGCTGGCATCCTTCAAATGTCCCTTAAAAATAGCAGTGCCTGTGGGGTGGGGGATGTTTGAAGGGGAGCTTCTAGTCACCACCCATTTATTGAGTGCCTGTTGTGTGCGGCTGGCCTTAGGGTTTCACATGCTTCCCATTCAGCTCTCTGCTCCTGAGGGTCCTCTCCTGTGAATTACTGATCTCCATTAGGCCTGGTCCAGAGTGGTGGGCGGAGGGGGCAGACCGCAGTGGTCCCCTGTGTGGTTCAGGGAGAAGTGAATTCTCTCCCAGGAAAACTGTCTGGCTCCCCTCCTGGCTGTCACTGTCAGGAAGCAAAATCTTTAAGGATCTACACTGAGAGGGAGGGCTATTTTTGCTTCTTTTAGAAAATGTTATTCCTTGTTAAAATTATAAAAGAATGCTGTTATTGTTGTTGTTAGGTGTCATCGAGTTGATTCCAACCCACAGCAACCCCGTGTAATAGGATAGAACTGCCCCTTAAAGTTTCCTAGGCTGTAATCTTTACGAGAGCAGATCGCCAGGTCTTTTTCCCTTGGAGTGGCTCGTGGGTTCCAACCACCGACCTTTGGGTTAGCAGCCAAGCACTTAACCACTTACACCACCAGGGCTCCTCATAAAATAATAACCCGTTGCTGTCGAGTCGATTATGACTCATAGCAACCCTATAGGACAGAGTAGATCTGCCCTATAGGGCTTCCAAAGCTGTAAATCTTTATGGAAGCAGACTGCCACATCTTTCTCCCACAGAGCGGCTGGTGGGTTCGAACTGCTGACCTTCCAGTTAGCGGCTGAGAGCTTTAACCACTGCACCACCAGGGCTCCTTATATTAAAAAAACAACAACACAAAAAACCATGACCATCCAACTCATAGTGACCCTATAGGACAGAGTAGAACTGCCCTATAGGGTTTCTAAGGACCCTGTAGTTACCTCTAAAGAGATGGACGGCTTGTGTGGTACATGGCTTACTTTGTATGCGTCTGTCGTATTGTTCTAATCTTTTTACAGTGGTCTATTATTTTATATATATATATTTTTACAAAATCTTTTTTTATAAAATCTTTTTACAGGGGTCTATTATTTTATATATATTTTAAAAAATTTTTATAGAATCCTTTTACAGGGGTCTATTATTTTATACATTTTTTTGTAAAACATTATATATATATTTTTGTAAAATAATAGATCCCTACAAAAAGATTAAAACAATAAGATACATACAAAGTAAGCTGTGCACCACACAAGCTGTCCATCTGCTTAATTACAGGGTCCTTGCAGTTCTACTCTGTCCTATAGAGTTGCTATGAGTCGGAATCAACCTGATGGTAATGGGTTTGGTCTTTTTTGAGACTTTTACAATGTATATACAAATTTGTGTATCACACATAGCGAATTTCCTTTAAAAAAATGGAATTGTGTTGTGCGTATTGTTTGGTAGCTTTTTTTTCTCCCCCTCCTCACTTCTGTGTCAGGGAACCCAGACACGTATATTTCCCCAAGAGCCACATAGTATCCCATGATGTGGAGGCACCAAATCTGTCTAAGCCTGACTCTAAAGAGTGTTCTGGATGGGCTCTTACAAACAAGGCTGCAATGCCTGTCCCCGTTCTTCTCCCTTTGCTGCCATGTGCATTTCTGTACAGTAACCTCCTAGGGCAGGCTAAAAGACGTGTGCACTTTACGTTTGTGGTGGGTGCTGCCCTGTGGCCCTGTGAAAAGGCTGCACCAATTTATCTAGGCTGGGAGGGATGAGATCAGGAGGCTTGATGACACTGACTGATCATTGTCATTGAGTGGCTTCACTCTGGTCGGCTGCATAAGGGTGCCCAAAGATGCTTACATCCTAACCCCTGGCACCTGTGAATTTGTTATCCTACAAGAGGTCCTTGGGGGGTGCAAATGGTCAAGTGCTTGACTACTGGCTGAAAGGTTGGTGGTTCAAACCCACCCGGAGGTGCCTTGGAAGATAGGCCTGGCAATCTGCTTCTGAAAGGTCACAGCCTTGGAAATTCTATGAAGCAGCTCTACTCTGCACACATGAGATCATCATGAGTCAGAATTGATTGGTCGGCAACTAACAACAACAACAAATACAGTAAGGGGGACTTTGCAGGTGTGATTAAGGATTTTAAGATGGGGAAACTAGCCTGGGTTACCCAGGTGGGCCCAATGATGTAATCACAAGCGTTCTTATAAGAGGGAGGCAAGAGAGTCCCAGTCAGAGAAGGAGATGGAAACAGAGGTTGGAGTACTGCTGCATTTGAAGATGGAGGAAGGGGAGGCCATGAGCCAAGGAACGCAGGCAACCTCTAGAAGCTAGAAAAGGCAAGGAAATGGATTCTCCTCTGGAGCCTCCAGAAGGAACCAGCCCTGCCCATACCTTGATTTTAGCCCCATAAGACTCATTTTGGATGTCTGACCTCCAGAAGAGTTTAAGAGAATGAATGTGTTGTTTTAAGCCACTAAATTAGCGGTCATTTGTTACAGTAGTCAAAGAAACCCAGGCCCTCCCATTCTGGCTGAGGGGTGGATATTCCACCTCTGGGTTCCCACCTCTGGAATGGGCACGCTCCCTCCCCTTCCCACCAGGTGGGCCTGCTCAGCACCGAGGCTCTTGGCCCTGAGAGTTGATCTTTCTCTGTGCGGGTACTCCTGCTTCCTGCCCATGTGGGAGGCTGACCACATGCTAGGAGAAGCCTCCTGTGGGCGACTTCCCATCTGCTCGGCTCTGGGAAACACAGGAGAGACAGGGAACAGGGCGTTAGAATCCCAGGGAATGGCCAGGTTTGAGACAGGCCAATGGGGCTCACTGGGGGCAAGGGGCCCCTTGTGTTCTCAGGGGCTTGGCTGCCTGGGGATCCTGCTGCCCACAGACCCCTGGCCTCCTCCCTAGCGATGCAGGAACTCGGGCTGGGCCTACATCTGGCTGTGGCGTTGGTGCTTCCCAGCACCTGGCAGGTATGGGGTGTGTGGGCTCCAGGAGCCAGCCCCCCATACCTCCATTGCTTAGTCCTCACTGCTGTGTCTTGTCCTTGCTCATGGGGTCAGGAGACACGGCTGTCGTATGCTCAGGGATCCTTCCTACTCCCCTTCCCTCTGTATCACACCGGCTGCTCTTCCACCTGGGCACCTTGGGGCTCTGACCCATCCTACCATCCAGGCACTGGGAGGCAGGACCCTCACCCGCATAGAAGAGCCCTGAGGCTGGCCAACCGGTAGCCACATAGGTCGAAGTGCTGCAGACGCCCTAAAATCAACTTCTTCCAAGGAGAAGCTATTGCATTTTAGAAGACCCCTGGGGCCCAGCAATCCCAGTCCTAGGTATATACCCACCCCCCACCCAAAGAAGTGAGGGCAGGAACACAAACAGAAACCTGCACCCCAATGTTCACTGCAGCACTTTTCACAACATCCAAAAGGTTGAAACAATCTAAATGTCCATCAACAGATGAATGGATAAACAAAATGTAGTATATACCTTCAAAGGAATATTACTCAGCCGTAAAGAGAAATGAAGTTCTGATGCATGCCGCAACATGGATGAACCTTGGAAACAGACTGAGCGAAATAAGTCAGTTGCAAAAGGACAAATACTGTATGATCTCACTCACATGAAATAAGCAAATATATAGAATCAAAAGATTATTAGTGGTTACCAGGGGTGGGAGGGAGGGGGAAAAGGGGAGTTTTTGCCTGGGGAGCATTGAGATTATGTAAATGGCGGTGGAATGATTTGGAAAAGAACCGTGAGAATAGTGGCGCAACAAGAGCAATGTAATTCACGTCACTTAACTGTAAATGTGGAAGCTGTTGTGCTGGCCAATATTTTGGTGTTTATATTTTCACCACAATTAAAAAAAAAAAAGTAAAAGGCCTCAGGAAAGAGACTCCAAGACATGCTCTGCTATCCGCCTCAGAATTTGGTAACTGTTGGGAAATTTTCTCTCTAAATCTAACCCAAACCCTCACCCAGCAAGAGCTGGAGCCTTTCTCTGTCTTCCAGAGAGACGGGAGTCCTAAGTGGCTCTGCTGTTTGTTGCCTCGGAGGCCTTGGGCAAGTCTTAACCTGCTGGGCCTTCGTTTTCCCCTCTGTAAAATGGGCTGATGATAGCAGTGCCATTGGCAGTTTGAAACCACCAGTGACTCCGAGGGAGAAAGATATAACAGTCTGCTTCTGTAGAGATTTACAGCGTTGGAAAACTGATGGTTTTGCTATGAGTTGGAATTGAATCGACGGCAGTGGGTTTTTTGGGTGTTTAGAGCAGGCAGAGGGCTTGGCTCAAGGCCAGCACTGTTGTCATTGTCATTGTCACCTTGATGTGGTTCAGACTAACCCAAAGGACCCATACACAACTCACACAGGAGATGGTGAGCACCCCTGGCTCCCCCACCTTGCTTCGTCAGGAAACCCCCTGACTCTGTGCCCCACCAACACCTGCTCTCAGGAGAAGAGGTGAGCAGCCACTTCTTTGCGTGGGACTTGGCGTCTTTACAGCTTTGGTTACCTCTTTCTGAAAGTTGACAGTTTCAGAGTCAGAGTCGACTCTGAATTGGAATTGACTCAATGGCAACTGGTTGGTACTGGTATCAAATCCACTGATATCCTGGCACTGCTGCTGGGAATACAAACGTGAACTGGACACAGCCCCCAGTCCTGCCAGGGAGACGTCTCTGTGACAAAGGACATCTTGTCTGTCCCTGTGGCATGTTGGAGCAGGTGGGGAGAAATGTGTGGGGAGGACACCTGTCCCTCAACTCCTTGGTGTCACTGAGCCTCACTTTCCCAACCTGCATGGTGGGGACAGTAATTACCACCTTCTGGGTGGTTCTGAGGCTGAACAAAGCGCTGGCCTGATCTGAGTGGTTTATTTTCTCTTCAGGCCAGCCTGGAACCCAGTAGGTGCTTGTGGGAGATTGCATTCTCGTTCTGGATTCTTCTCCCCTCCCTGTGTCCACGCCCTTTGCCATGTGACTTGGCAGGTCCTCCTAGAGATCTGGCCCTGTGGCTTGTTTGGGTGATGGGATGGGGCAGGAGTGATGGAGTCCTGGTCCCAAGCATGGGTCTTAGGAGGTCTCGTGTGTTTCCACTAGCCCTTTTGTGCTCCTGCCAACACCGTGACAACATGCTCTGGGCAGTCCTCTGGTCCCAGTGGGGGTGGGAGTGGGGGGTAGGTAGGGGGAGAGATCCTTGAGGGAGATCCGATGCACCAGAGAGAATAATCGGTTGTTGTCCTAAGCCACCTGATTTTTTTTTTTGGAGGGGTGGTTGTTACACAGCAGTGCTGGGGCAGTCACTGACTGATACAGCACTCAGTGGGTATTTCTTGCAGGGAGAAAGGATTGTGCTTGGTCCCCACTCGCCATGGGCTCCAGCCACCTTGGACGCTGGTCCTTCTTGGAACACTCCTGACAACCCGACCCCCACTGCAGCCCCTGGTGTCTCCTTGCCTTTGAGTGCCTTTCTTACTTCTGTGCCTCAGCTATTCTGGAATCACAGCTCCCTGCCTCTGGAGTTAAGCCTGCCCTTTAGAGTGCTGTTTAGAACTTGCTACTTACCCTGTGCAACCAGTTGTCAGCTCAAGTCCCTTGTCCCAGGTTTCACATCCCTGAAATGTTTCTGTACATTCTCAGGGTCTTTTGTGGTCATGGACCCCCAAGTGTGTGCATGGTCTCAGCTTTCCTGGCTTTTTGCTGACTGTTATGGATTGAATTGTGTCCCCTCAAAATATGTGTTGGAATCCTAACCCCTATCCCTGTGGATGTGATCCTGTTTAGAAATAGGGTTTTCTTTGTTAACGTGGCCATATTAGTATAAGGTGGGTCCTAAACCTAATCACTTCTGAGTTATAAAAAGAGCATATTAGACACAGACGCAAACACAAACTGGAGAAGACAGATGCTATGTGAGGATTGTCTGCAAGCCAAGGAACCAAGGAGCACCCAGGGCTGCTGACCAGGAAGCAATCAACATGGCCAAGACCCACCAGCAGTGGGCAAGGGTTCTCATTTCTCCATATTCTCACCAACACTTGCTGTTATCTTTTTGGTCATCCTCTTTGTGGTTTTCATTTGCATCTCTCTAGTGACCAACAACACAGAGCATCTTTTCACGTGCTCATTGGCCATTTGCACATCTTTGCAGAAATGTCCACAATTGGGGTTTTAATAAACATTTGTATCCTATTACATGTTAAGTATATTTATGGAAGATGATCAGCCTCCCCTGCAGGAGACCGAGTCCGTGAGAGCAGCAATATTCTTGTTCTTCTGTGTTCTGTCAGCTCAGCACCTTGCCGGGACTGCTCAGGAAGAGCTCTGGGCCGTGGGCCTGGGTAGACTCCAAGGGCTCTTTCCAGGAGCAGGGCTAGCAGCTGGGCCCCCTGCTGACCTGTCCCGGCCCTGAGCCCTTAGCCCTGCTCTGCTATCTTTGGTAGAGGAGAGAGAAGGGGAGAGGAGTCTGGCTCTGGGGACAAACCTCAGTGTCCTGCCCTTTGGGAGGACCCGTTGCTTTTGCAGCTGCCACCCAGGAGACACGGCCCCTCCAGCCCCAAGGCCCTCAAGAGCTCAGCTTCTGAGAGGGAGTTATTGCAGGGCCCCCTGGGCCTGGGCCCCTTGGGGAAGAGACAGAAGCTCCTGGGGATCTGACCCCTTCCCGAACTTGCCCATTGCCCCCAGAGCATGGGGGAAATGGCAGCATTGTCAGAAGCAGAAAGAAGGGTCTCTGCTGCCTGCCATCTGACCTCTCAGTCCCTCTCTCAATGGCTCCCGAGCCCACCCCCGACTCCGAGGGATGGAGTGAGAATAGCATAGGCCTTAGAGCCCCTGCTCTGCCACTTGGGGCCTCAGTTTCCCCACCTGGAGATGGACGAGTAGACCGCTGCCTTGGAGCTGTGTGAGCTCAAGTATGTGAAGAATGTAGATGGTACCTATCCCAGGTGGGTGCCCTCACACAAGCCCACTGTCATTTCATCTATAAGCTTAAAGAGTCCTTTCTAAAATGCACAACAATATCGTTGTCCCACCGAAAATATAACATCAACACCATAACATCATGAAACATGGGGTTCACACTTCACACCGGGTTTACACCAGGGTGCACGTTCTCGCAGCTGCCTTATTTTTAAACTAGCTTATTTGTTTAAATCAGGATTCAAATAAGACCCATGTGTTGCAACTGGTTGATGTGTCCCTTAAATCTCTTTTAATCTATAGGTTCCCCCCTCCCCCTCCCTTTTTTCTTTGCAATTTACCTGTCAAGGAACCAGGTTGTTTGTCCTGTTGGATTCCCCAGAGTCTGGATTTTATGAGAGCACCCCAGTGTGGGTTTCATAGGTTCCTCTGTCCCTTGTGTTTCTTGAAGTTGGTTGTTAGACCAAGATTCAGATGGTATTTTATTTTTTTTGCAAGAATACTTCCTAGACAGAGCCATGTGATTCTGACAACCAGCAGTATCAGCTACCATTGAGTCGACCCTGACGCCTGGCAACCCTGTGTGTGTCAGAGTAGGACTGTGCTCCATAAGGTTTTTAATGGCTGGTTTTTTGGAAGTAGATGGCCAGGGCTTTCTTCTGAGGCACCTCTGGGTGGACTCAGACCTCCAACCTTTCAGACAGTAGTCGAGTGCTTTCATTGTTTGCATCATCCAGGGACTCCTAATTCTTGACGGCAGGTGCATGAAGGCCGGTGAGTCTCTGTGCGGTCAGCAGCCATTCGTGGTTGTGGTCTAGACCCACTATTTTAGCAACACCTGGTTTGACTGTACGTGAACTAGAAGTAAACTTGGATGTGTCTGAGCTGTACACATCGTGAGTCTGTTTGTTACAGCAGCTCCCCCAGTCTGACTGCTCCCACCACCTCCGTCCCAGCCCAGCCCCACCAGGGGCCCCAGCACAGGCCAGCCTTCAGGGAGGCCATGTGGCTCTCTCAAGGTGGCTAACTCATCCCCTAGAGACTCCAAGTGTTGGGGCTCCTGCTGTGTGCTTGCTTGTCTCCAGAGCCAGCCTGGATCCATCTCTGGGGAACTCCAGGCTGCTTGTCTGGAGCAAGGCCAGCAGCCCTTCGTGGGGAACGTGGGGGTCATTGCATATGTGACCCTGAGTGCTGGGCAGTCACCCAGAGAGGCAGCTGGCAGGGAGAGGGAGGTCAAGGCCGGCAGGTAGGCCTGCATCTGGAGTGGCTGGAACAAGGCTCCCCGCGCCAGGACTGTGGCCACAGGGAGGGGCTTTCCTCACGCTCCTCTGCTTGGGCCTGACTTTCTTCTCCCTCAGGACAGCTTGGGATGTTATGTTCTCTTCCTCTTTCCATTAAATTAAAGAATCAGATTATAAAGAAGCCTCCAACCCCCACCCCAAGAGAACCACCGTGTTTTGGGACATTCCTTTCAGGGGTGTTTTGTCTCTCCTCTCCCTGAAGTTGGTTATTAGACCAGGAAGCTTGATCAGATTCAGACTGCATTTTATTTTTTTTGCACAAATTCTTCCTAGATGGTATTCTCCTCTCCTTCTCTCTCTCTTTCCCTCCCTCCCTTTCTCTCCGTCTCTCTGTCTCCCTCTCTCATCTTCTTCCTCTCTCCACCTGTGGCTTCCAGAAGCGCACCCAGGGGAGGCCCAGCAGGGGCGGGTAGTGAACCCCAAGTGTGGGCGGCTGGAAGGCAGGAGCATGGCGCCTCCCAGCAGGTGGCGTGGGAGAAGTTGCCCCCTGTTCTGGGGGAGCCAGCTGTCACTTCCTGAGCCTCCCCTCCTCCACAGCACCTGTTCCCTGGCCTGAGGTGCAGCGCTCAGCTCCATCACCGGTTAAACCCCGACCCCAAGTGGCCGGGGAATGTGCGGGACAGCGGCCATCGGCCCTCACAGCTCTCATTTCCTTACCTTTCTAGCCCAGCAATCCCTGTGTTAGTTATTTACCCAGTGGGCGGCTTGACTGGCTGGCGCCTTGAGCAGTAATTACGTGAAGTGGTGAAGGAGGCAGCCATCCTGGCGAGGCGCCCAGCCACTGTGACCTTGCTTGTCACATCCGATGGAGGCCTGTGGAGCCCAGCTGGGGGCACCCACAGCACAGCCCCCAAGACAGCCGCCTCTGAGTCTGGAGCCTGGTGCTTGTTTGGACTAGCTACTGAGTAGTTCCAGGGGTGATAGGCTGGCTGCCATTTGGATTAATTAGTAGTGGCTGCCTAGAGCGTTGGGTTGAGAAGGATTCTGAGGCCCAGTCTGCGCTCAGTGGAAAAGAGCCTTGATTGATTAGCGATGTCTGCCACGGGCATACAAAGGAGTCACCAAGAAAGGCACACATGCATCTCATCCCCTCACTGTACCCGAGGGGTCCTCCTGGACGCAGAGCACAGGTTTTGATATGAAGTTTAGTAGACTGAGTTGCTCACCAGCTCTGGCCCTTGGTGCCTATAGCATTTTGTGTCAGCTCCTGTGAAATTCAGGTGTCTTAGTGTTCTGTGGCTGTTAAACAAAATGCCACAAACTAGGTGGCTTATAAGAACAGAAATTTATTCTCTCACAGTTCTAGAGGCTAGAAGTCTGAATTCAGGGTGTTGGCAGGGCTATGCTCCCTCCAAGGTCTCTCGGGGAAAATCCTTCCTTGTCTCTCCCAGCTTCTGGCAGCCCCGGGTGTTCCTTGGCCTGTAGATGCATCCTTCCTCTGTGTCTCTTCTCTTTTATAGGACATCAGTCATATTGGATTAGGACCTACCCTACTCTGGTATAACCTCATGTTAACTGATAACATCTGCTGAAAAAAACAGTTGCCGTCGAGTGGATTCTGACTCGTGGTGACTCTATGTGTGTTCCATATGGTTTTCAGTGGCAGGGTTTTTAGAACTAGATTGCCAGGCCTTTCTTCAAGGTGCCTCTGGGTGGCCTTGAACCTCCAATCTTTTGGCTAACAGTTGAGCGCATTAACCATTTGTGACTCCATAACATCTGCAAAAGACCCTATTTCCAAACAAAGTCACATTCACAGGTACCGGGGGTTAGGACTTCAGCACATCTTTTTAGGGACACAATTCAAGCCATCACACTAGGGTTCCCCATCTCAATAAGCAGCACTACCATCCATCCAGTGGGGCAAGCCAGAAACCCTGACACACCCTGGACACCCTTCCCCACCTCCCCAGACAGTCCACGGTCTAGTCCTGTTGGTTCCTGATGATTCTGCCTCCGGAGAGTGTCCCTTGGGTCCTTCACTCCTGTCCCTGCCACTGCACCTAGTGGATCCAGGTTGTCATCTTGCCTGGACCGCCGTCCTGCTTCCAACACCATTAGACCTCAGAGCATTTTTTGCACACTCTTGTATTGGTTTCCTATGGCTGCTACAACAAATTTCCACAACTTTCATGGCTTAAATCAAAACACATTTATTCCCTTACAGTTCTGGAGGTCAGGAGTCCCACTGGGCTAAAGTCAGGTGTCAGCAGGGCTAGTTCCTTCTGGTGGCTCCAGGGGAGAACCTATTCCCTTACCTTTTCAACTTCTAGACGCGCCTGCATTCCTTGGCTCACGGCCCCCTCCTCCATCTTCAAAGCCAACAGGCTCCCCTCCTGTCACTGAGGACTCATGCCCAGCCGGCCGAACTCCTCCAGCCAGCCCCTTGCACATGCCACGGTCTGCTCTCCAGGGAGCTCCAGATGCATTACAAACATCTTGTTAAGCCTCCTTGAGGTCCCGTGTGGTTAAGCTCACTGCAGCTGTCCTTCGGAGAACTGAAAATTAGCAAAGAAGTCTCTCCCAGCCTCTCCATGTGGATGCTATGTCTCACCCAGTGCACAGGCCACTGCTTTCTACAGAGTCGGAAAGGGAACGTCTGGAGGGCAGAGATCTGCCCTGGGTCTCGTGAGAAGGTGTGGAGCTGCAGGAAGCCGCTGGCTGTAGAGCCAGGGGGCAGTCTGAATACCCCGGCCGCTCCCTCCACTCCTGCAGGAAACCTCTGATGTCGGTGAGGGAGGCTGGCCTGCCCACAAGGCCCCACACTTAGAAGGGGGGGTTCAATGCTTTGCAGCCACTGTCTTGAAATTCCTAATAACGACATCTTTGAACTTGTGTGTTGTGACGTCCACTGGGACAGCAGAGCATGCAGGAGCTTGGAGCCTCAGCTCACATGGAGTCTGCCTCTCCTCACCTCCCTATCTTCCCAGGACAGTTCTCAGCCACCCGCTCTCCATCTCATAGTGTCTGGGCCTACCTGGTCTCATTGCCTTACAACTGCTGCCACCCTCCGCTCAGGGTCGTGTTGGTGAAGGGAGGCCTATGTTCTACCATTGCGGCCCTCTGTCCCTAGCAGGAACCCGGGGTCCTGGAGGGTTGGGGTCAGACGTCTGTGCTCCCACACCCTGGGCTGGCCACTGCCCACATGGTTGGTGGGTGACTCACAGGGGGCTCTGGACCAGCCCTATCCTGACTCTGAGCTTGCTCTGGCCTGCAGGTTGCAATCCCTTGAGGGGTGCCTGTCCTCTGTGGGGCGGGGCGGCAGGGCTATGGGAGGGGAGTTGATGTCTGGGGGGCTCACTTTGCACTATCAACCAGTTACCAGTGAGTTGACTCCAACTCATGGTGACCCCATGAACTATGCTCCATGGGGCTTTCAATGGCTGATTTTTTGGAAGTAGATTGCCAGGCCTTTCTTCCAAGGCACCTCTGGGTGGACTTGAAACTCCAGCCTTTCGGTTAGTAGCCCTTAAGTGTCTGCTGATTTTTGCACTGGCCCCCGCAAATTCGTAGCTGGCCCTGGTGGTCACGGTTGTGATACAACTCACCCTCACCTGCCCACCCTCCCTTGTGAGGCCTGGAACCTTCCACTGCCTTAGCCCTGTCTGCGAGTTTGGGTCCTGAGGACCCAGCACCCCTACGTGGAGCCGCCCCACCAGGTCCCACGTTCCTGGAGAGTTTCCGCCCTTCTCCGTGCCCCGTGGAGGCCGCCGGTGCTGGGCCCAGTCCAGATACTGGGGAAGACGTGTTTCCTTTTTTAACTACATCTGATTGAGTTCTTTCACAGATCGGGTTTCAGTCGAGACATGAAAAGGCAAACCAGCGAGGAAACAGGCCCGGTCCTCCCAAAGCTGGGTTTAAGTAAACATGTGTTCCGCCCATAGTGAAAGGCCTCACCCAGCCAGCCCTCTACTTGAGGAACACGTGCCCACAGTGCGATTCCCTGGGCTCCTGTCTTGGGGCGCCTTCCTGCTCCGGCCCTGGCCCCCCTTCAGCCACACGTACAATTAAAGGCAAACACAGGCCTGCGTGTGTCTGCGCTGGCTGCATACAGTGCCCAAATTAGCCGAGTCTTTTGACTTGTTCAGTGGGTATCTAGGCTACTCTTGGGGCGGCTGTTGGCCTGCTATTCCTGGTGTGCGGGGGCTCAGGGTGTGGGGTGAGGGAGGAGAAGAGGAGGCCCCTGGTCTAAACATAGCCATGCTGCCTGAAGGTTGGGGGAGGTGGCGGGAAGGAGGGGGAAATAATAGTTAAAAGTCTACTCTTCAGGAGACTTGAGTTTTTAATGAGCCAGAAGCCCCGTGGGTTGTCATGGCAACTGGGATGCTCCCCTCTCCGCCCCCTCCACCAGAAACAAGATGGCCCCAGGCCTCAAGGGGCGTTCTCTCTGGACTTGCACTACTCCCAGACGTTAGCTGGGGCATCTAGCTGAAGATGCTAAAGGTAGCAGCCATGCCCCGTGGGCCTCAGTTTTCTCACCTGTGAAATGGGCAAATGCCAGGGGCCACTTACAGAGTTTCTTTGAGGATTAAATTCTGAGTGTAGAGCCCAGTGGACAATTGATAGATCGTGGCCGCTGTTGTCAGTAATATTTTTTTATCTTATATGGTGGGAGAAGGTGGCTCTCTTTGGGTCTACCCTGGTCATCATGGGGCGGGTGAGGGGGTCTGTTTAGTGTGGGGGAGGAGAGTACATGCGAGGTCAGGATGAGATGGATAGAGAGAGAGTCCAGTTAAGAGCTGCCCAGCATTGAATTGATAAAGGGGGCACTACAAATCATTAGGAGGAAATGGGTTATGGTGAATGATGTCACCCCAAAACATGTGTTGTACATCCTAACCCCTATACTTGTGGATCTAATCCCCTCTGGGAATAGGGTTTTCTTTGTTATGTTAATTAGGACATATTAGTGTAGGGTGTATGTTGTGGTTTGAATTATGTCCCCCAAAAAATGTGTGTATCAATTTGGCTAGGCCATGATTCCTGGTACTATGTGATTTTCCTGTATGTTGTAAACCTGCCTCTATGATGTTAATGAGGGAGGATGGGTGGCAGTTGTGTTAGTAAAGCAGGACCTGATCTACAAGACTGGATTGTGTCCTGAGGCAATCTCTTGAGATATAAAAGACAGAAGTGAGCAGTGAGACAGGTGGACCTCATACCATCAAGAAAACAGTGCCGGGAGCAGAGCGCTTCCTTTGGACTGGGGTCCCTGTGCAGAGAAGCTCCTAGTCCAGGGGAACACCAAAGAGAAGAAGGCCGACAGAGAGAAAAGCCTTCCCCTGGAGCTGATGCCCTGAATTTGGACTTTTAGCCTCCTTTAACTGTGAGGAAATAAATTCTTCATTAAAACCATCCGCTTGTGGTATTTCTGTTATAGCAGCACTAGATGACTAAGACAGTGTATCTTAAGCCAATCACTTTTGAGATATAAAAGAGCAGTCTAGATGCAGAAGCAAAGGACAAATTGGGGAAGATTAATGCCACATGGAGGTCACCAAGGAACAGAAGCTGAAAAGAGACAAGGACCTTCCCCCGGAGCCAACAGAGAGAGCCTTTCCCTAGAGCCGGCACCCTGAATTTGGACTTCTAGCCTCCTAACTGTGAGAAAATACATTTCTGTTCATTAAAGCCACCCACTTGTGGTGTTTCTGTCACAGCAGCACTAGGAGACTAAGACAATATTCTGACATTTGTGTGCAAAGCTTCTAATGTGCCTGTGAATACATGGAAAATGAAGCTTGTCCATACAATGGAATATTATGCAGGCATTAAAAAGAACAGGAGTGATCTTAGTGAATTGACAAACAGAGATGTCCATGACATATTAAAGTCAGAGAAGAAATATGTAGAGTATGACCCCATTTGTGTTTAAAAACTGAGAAGTGTACGTCTGAACCATAAAACCAGTTGCTGTGGAGTCGACTCTGACTCACAGTGACTCCGTGTGTGTCAGAGAGGAACTGTATTCCATAGGTTTTTCGATGACTGATTTTTCAGGACTAGATCACCAGGCCTTTCTTCCAAGGTGCCTCTGAGTGAACTCGAACCACCAACCTTTTGGTCAGCAGCCAAGCTCGTTCACCAGTTGCACTACCCAGGGACTCCCCAGTGGCTCTTAGTCTCTCGTTTGTCAGGCTGGCAACTGGGAGGGCGTGGTCTGGCTGGACAAGAGGCCGGAGGCTGGCACTGAGCTGGGCTGGCCCTCTCCTCCCTGCCCCTTGCTGACTGGCGCTGGCCAGCAGGGCCTGAGGAATCTTCTGGAAGGCCTGCAGGCTGGCCTCCAGGGTTGGGTCTTGCTCTGGCATCTGCTGAGAGGGGGATGGGAAGCCTGCTGTGCTCCCAGCCCTGGGCGTGGGTCCCTCCATCCAGCCGCCTCCTTCGAGGAGGTGGGGGTTGCCTTGGCAACCAGAACTGAGGAGGAGAAGCTTGCTCTGGGATGGGCTGCTTGTGTCTCTTTAGGCAAGTAGTCAGAGAGGGAGAGCAGGGATGGGGGTTCTTCCTTGGCTCCAGAATGCGGTTCTGTCTGAGCACCCCTGAGGCACCAGCCAGTGGGATCAGCCCCAACAAAGTGGTTGAGTGTGGCCTCCGGACTGGTGATGGCCAGTGAGGAAGAGAGAACTTGAGTAAAATGAATACGCTTGTGGAAATTAAAGAAATATGTATATATATCTTTTGTCTTGCTTAAAGATCCAGCAGTGAGAAAGACAAAAACCTTATTTTCCAAAC
Organism: Trichechus manatus latirostris; assembly: GCF_000243295.1. NCBI lineage: Eukaryota > Metazoa > Chordata > Mammalia > Sirenia > Trichechidae > Trichechus > Trichechus manatus. The sequence continues at coordinate 10,841,849 of NW_004443989.1, forward strand.
AGAAGAGTCCATTCTGCCAGTGGTGTCGGTGGCCAGCAAGGCTGCTTTGTCACAGAGGGGCCATAAGCCCCTAGGTTTGAGACCCTGACCCACCCCTTGCCCTAGGTGCGACCCTGGGTGTGTCCATTCATTTCCACAGGCCTCGGTTTTCTCGTCTGTGAAACGGGTCACCTGGGGGCCAGCGTCGCTCATGCTGTCTGCAGCCTGGCACCTGTTCTGCACCGTCAGGGTTACCCTCTCTGCTGTGTCTGTCCTGTCAACCTGCAAAGGTGATAGAGTCAGTGTCCTATGTTAATGAAAGAGTCTCCTGCCCCATCTCTCTGCTCTCCCCCTCTCCCCACCGGCAAGCCTGGCACCCAGATGGACGTGGACAAGGAGAGAAGACATGATGGGGTGGGATGGGAAGGAGAGACTGAGTCCCAGGAATCTAACAAGTTGTTGGAGGAGTACTATACGGAGGAGCTGAGATCCCTGAGAAGCAGGGAAGTGCTCTCAGGACTGGCCTCCATGGAGAGCCCCTCTTTGAAACATAGACACTGATCCCATCCAGGTGTGTCCAAGGCGTCCTGCAGCCCGGCTGGGCCACCACTTCCTGGAGGGCCCCATGCAAGTTGCTCAACCTCTTTGGCCTCAAGTTTTCTCATCTGCAAAATGGGAATATTAGCGACCTCATAGAGTCATAAGGAAGACTAAATGGGAAATTAGGGTGCAAAGTGCCTGAGCAAAGCTGGTGTCTCCGACTGTCAGCTACTGAGGAGGGAAATAAAGAAATAAAACAAGACAGTTCGTGGGACGTCCTTGGCACAGTGCCAAGAAGAGATGAACCGATGTTGCCTTTCGTTAATATTCATACCAAAGCTCAAAGTGGAGTGGCTTGGTGTTTAGGCCTCATCAGTGGGAGGCTGAGTGTAACGTGACTTTCTGTAAATCAAACGGTGTGTTCTCATTCACTTCATAATACACTTGATCTCATTTCTATTTATTGGGCATTCATCAAGACCCACAGCTCTTTGCTGGAGGCCTCCCCGCAGCTTCTCAGCAGGTATTCAATAATGCATAAACAAAGGGTTAATGGCACCAGGGAGCTGCCGTTGAAAGGAGGGATTTTGCACTAATGTGGATAAGTCCCTCATTTGTTTTCCTCTAAATTCTGACTTTCCTCTATTGGCTTTTCTTTAAGGGAACCACAGCTACATATTCTGCTTTAAAGACGCTTTGTCCTTCCGTAGCCCTGTGCTGTGGTTGGGGACGTAATCAAAGTATGGCCCTGCCTTCCTGAGACTCACAGGCAGCAAGGGAAGACAGAGGCAAACCAGGAGTTAGAATGAAAGAGCTTGCTGCAGTGCGGGTAGGCACAGGGATTCCGTGCAAGCTCCCGGAAGGGATCTTGACCTCCACTCTGGGATACCTGAAGGCTTCTGGGGGAGGTGACACCTGAGGTGTGTCTTTAAGGAGAGGTGGACTTAGCCAGGCAGAAGTGGGGCAGGTAGGGTGGGCATTAAACTGCCTTATGCAGTTGACTTTTAAATCAGATAGGAGAAAAAAGGAGTTACCAAACAAAAAATATATTAATACTGTCTTTTACAGTTACCTAGGTAGTTACTTTTACTGGTGCTTTTTATTTCTTCTTGTGGACTCCAGTTACTGTCTAGTGTCCTTTCATTTCAGCTCAAAGGACTCCCTTTAGTATTTTTTGTAGGGCAGGTCTGCTAGCAACAAATTGTCCCTGTTTTTCTGTGCATGTTTGTGTGTGTGTTTAGTAATGTCTTAATTTCGTCTTCATTTTGGGATAGTTTCGCTAGATATAGAATTCTTGGTTGACCGGTATTTTCAGCGTTTTGAATATGTCATTCCACTGCCTTCTGGCCACCATGGTTTGTGATGAGAAATCAGCTGTTACCGTGCAAAAGTTTGAGAACTACTACCTTAGAAGAAAGTTCCAGCTCCTTAGCCCCTGCCCAGCCTCCTCCTTCTTTTGTTACTGTCCTGGCCCCTCACCTACTATCTTTCCTCCTCTCAGGGTTTTGCACATCCTGTCCTCTCCACCTGGTCAAATTCCGCTCATCTTACCAGTCCCTGCCTAACCATCACCATATCCCTTCTGGGGCCTCCTTGATCACCCAGACTATGTTAACCTCCACCCTCTTAACATGCCCCATAATACCCCACATTTTATCTTCTGTCATCCTTGGCTGAATGTGTACTAACAATGGGAAGGGCCCTGCTTTCCAAATGTGAGATTGGGCATTAAAAGCAGCCCCCAACCCAGACAGACAGAGTCACATTGACTGATTCTCGAGGGGAAAATGACCAATGTCAGATTCTTTGCTGAGAATGGCAGGTTTTCAATGGGGAGAGAAGGAAAGGGCAGAGGGTATAAAGATGCTGGTTCCTGAAGGAGAATGGGGGGCGGGGGGCAGTGAAGAAACATCTTTGTAAAGCTCAAGCCTGGAATGTGTGGCTAATTGCGTCCATGAACAACTGCCTCCTTTGCCATGAAACTAGAACTGGATGGTGCCCAGCTACCATTAATGAATATTTTGATTAAAGATTCTATAGAAGAATTCCGAGCAAAAGAGGGAAATGCGGAACAGAATTTTTTTTTAGTTTTTTATTGTTGTAGTTTAAATGAAGTTTACATTTCAAGTTAGTCCCCCATACAAAAATTTATACATACATTGTTATGTGACCCTAATTGCTCTCCCCATACTGT
>NW_004443989.1:10846120-10867857 GCF_000243295.1 Trichechus manatus latirostris
ATAGCCAAAATTTTTTTCCCAGTTTGTAGGTTGTCTTTTTACTCTTTTGGTGAAGTCTTTTGATGAGCATAAGTGTTTGATTTTTCGGGGCTCCCAGTTATCTAGTCTCTCTTCTGGTGCTTGTGCATTGTTACTTATGGTTGGTATTGTGTTTATGCCATGTATTAGGGCTCCTAGTGTTGTCCCTTTCCTTTCTTCCATGATCTTTATCATTTTCAATTTTATATTTAAGTCTTTGATCCTTTTCGAGTTAGTTTTTTGTGCATGGTGTGAGGCATGGGTCTTTTTCAATTTTTTGCAGATGGATATCCAGTTATGCCAGCACCATTTGTTAAAGAGACTGTCTTTTCCCCAATTAACGGACTTTGGGGCTTGTCAAATAGCAGCTGCTCATAGGTGGATGAATTTATGTCTGGATTCTCAATTCTGTTCCATTGGTCTATGAATCTGTTGTTGTACCAGTACCAGGCTGTTTTGAGTACCGTGGTGGTATAATAGTTTCTAAAATCAGGTAGTGTGAGGCCTCCCACTTTGTTCTTCTTCTTGAGTAATGCTTTAATTATTCGAGGCCTTTTCCCTTTCCATATGAAATTGGTGATTTGTTTCTCCATCTCATTAAAAAATGCCACTGGAATTTGGATCGAGATTGCATTGTACCTGTAGATCGCTTTGGGTAGAATTGACATTTTCACAATGTTGAGTCTACCTATCCATGAGCGAGGTATGTTTTTCCACTTATGCAGGTCTCTTTTGGTTTCTTGCAGTAGTGTCTTGTAGTTTTCATTGTATAGGTCTTTTACGTCTCTGGTTAGATTTCTTCCTAAGTATTTTATCTTCTTGGGGGCTATTGTAAATGGTATTGATTTGGTGATTTCCTCTTTGAGGTTCTCTTTTTTGGTGTAAAGGAATCCAACTGATTTTGTATGTTTATCTTGTACCCTGAAACTTTGCTGAAATCTTCTATTAGTTCCAGTAGTTTTCTTGTGGATTCTTTGGAGTTTTCTGTGTAGAACAGAATTTTAAATTCTCATGGACTCTAGGCTTTCTGGAGCCATGGAGGCTGGATAAACCCCTGAAAATATCGTCCTGAAATAATCTTTAAACCTTAAGCTAAAAATATTCCCTGAAGTCTTCTGAAAACCAAACAACAGCTCAGCTTAACTAGTAAAGAATGTCTGCCTTGAACATTGTGCTCTTTTAAGATCTATCTATATGAAATCAAATTGACAACAGCAACTCAAAAGATCAGATAGGAACCTTTGAGGGCATTGAGTTTATGTTAATGGGGGAGGAACAACTCAGAAAAGGAGGTTGAAAATGGTTGCACAACTCAAAGAATGTAATCAGTGTCACTGAATTGTACATGTAGGAATTGTTGAATCGGTGTATGTTTTGCTGTGTATATTCTTAACAACAATGATGACAAAACAAGAAAAAAAAGCTAATGCCATCCCCAGGTCCTACTGTAACTGTGTTTCTCAGACCCTGAGCATTGGGCTGGGAGTCAGGAGCCCTGGACTGCCTTCCAGGGTGGACTCAGGAACAAGCCCTTCCTCCCCTCAGGCTCCCTGCTCTGAGAAACCCGCAGCCATTTGCTCTGAGATGCACATCCAGAAGTGGGTGGGCCTGCAGTTGTTTCACTGTCTGATAGGAGCTCAATGTCTGAGGACCAACTGCCTCCCTTCCTTTCCCCTTATAATCATCAGCCTAGTAAGGAATACATTTTTTAAGATCTGTTGTTGGACATCTGCATTGATTTTAAAAGCAGGCCTGAGCTAGTGTCACTTGCTGGCGTCTTGAGCCTTTTCTCTCCATGATAAAGGCTCTTTGGAGACACCACCTCCTGTCCTGAGAGCCGTGAAGATGCATCCTATGGTCAGTGCAACCTAATTACAAAGGAACCCGACTCCAAGTCTACATGGCCTCTCTGGAAAGCCCTAGACACTTCTTAATGTCCTGTGAAGTCATCTTTTTCTTAACCACTTAGCTCCCCTCCCCCCAGTATTTCCAGGGACTCGAGACATGGGTGCCATGCTGTGCTGGGCACTATGCCAAATGCTAACCCACATCATCTCATTTGTCTACCGAGAAGCAGGAATTGTTCTCTCCATTTTACTGATGAGGAAATTGAGGCTTGGAGAGGTTATGCCACTTGCTCAAGGTCACACAGCCAGTGAGGGTGACTGCTAATGGGTATAAGGTTTCCTTTGGGGATGATAAGAAGGTTCTGGAACTAGATAGCTGTGATGGCTGTACAACTTCGTGAATGTTCTAGAAACCACTAACCTGCAGACTTTAAATGGGGGAATTGTATGGTATGCGATTATATCTCAATGAAGCTGTTACCAGAAACAGAGAGAAAGTCAGAGAGAGAGAGAAGAGGCAGGGGTTACAAGGCCTGGACAACCTGGGGTCAGGTCTTGGCTGGACACTTTCTATATGGCCTTGGGTTTCCGTCTTAGAGTCTTGGTTCTCTGTGTGCAAACAGAGATTATCACTGTCTCCCCTTCATGGGTTTTTCTGAAGATGTAGTGTGAACCCCACAGGGCCAGGTCTGTGTCTCTTTGCTCTCTTGTACCCTAGGCTTTGCAGGAGCAGGGGACCTTGTGGGTGAACCATTGGAGACAGTGAATACAGTACAGTTCTGACTGGGGTGGGGGTGGGTCTGGCAGAGCCAGATGACCACAAGTGGGGGGGTCTGTGGGCAGGATTCTGCAGGCCGCGTTCTCCAGCTGACAGGGAGAGCGAGGTCTGGGGTAGTGCTGGCAGAGCAGGGGAACCCTGTGCTGGGGGGAAGACGGGAAACCAAAGGTGCAGGGAGGCATGCCGTTGGTGGCTCATCATGGTGTCTGGATGGATGGAGAGTGGACAGGAGGCGCGAGGGCAGGCTAGGGGGGCGATGTGAGCAGGACAGCTGTTCCAAGAGATGAGGAGCAAGGAGGCAGCAGGGGGCTATGCACCACCCAGGGAAGCCACGGTCTCCACTTTGAGCAGGCCCCAGCGTCCCCTGCAGAGCATGATAACCTCAGATGGCCGCCTCACCCAGGCTGTCTGATCACGCCTGGGAATATGCAAGAATATGCATTTCCAACAAACCCCCAGGAGGTGCTGCTGTTGCTGGTGTAGGGACCCATTCTGAGAACTGTTGACCACACCTCCCCACTGCCCCTTCCTGCCTCTGCCCAGTCTGCTGGTCAGCAGTGGCACAAGCCTTGAGGTTCCACCTCCTCCGTGCTGGGTGCTGGTCCAGGGAGCCTCGCTTGCAGTACTGGTGGGGAGACATGGCTAACAGGTGTGCATGGGCAGAGAAGGTACTTGCGATGAAGCGGGGGGACTTACAAACCAGCCAGGCATGGAGCGGGAGCAGGGGTGTCCTGCCCACCTGTCCACTGCGGCCAGGACCCCTGGGAGGAGATCTCCTTCAAAGGAATGCTTGTAGCCATTGGGACGTTCTCTTTTATATTAAATGCACCCATCCTGATTTACTTAATTTTGGGGTTGGCATAGCATATTCTTTTTATATATGTCTTAACATATATATGTAAATATATGTATGTTGTTGTTGAATTAATGTTTGTGGTATTTTTACTAAGCAAAAACGTGGGAACCAAATAGTATCCCCTTTGGGGGAGTTTCCATGGGCTTGCTGGTGCTGTGGAGGGGAGGGGTGGTGGTCCCAGTTAGGGTTTTGAGTGGCCCAGGGGGTGCAGCCCTGCTTCTCAAGAAGAGTGGGGGAGATGCTTACACTTATGAAGAGCTGTCCATTAGGAAGGTTGGGCAGATGATGTTGTGCTCATGGTCCCGGGTGGGTGGTGAGATTGTGTTGGAGGAGGGTGGGTCTGTTCATGTGATCTCTAGGGCGGAATGACCCCACCACGCCCACTTTGAGGATGGGCAGCAGCAGAGTTTCCAGCCACGAGGACAGAAGCCAAGGTGGCCTGTCTGAGGACAGTCACCCAGCCCAGGTCCAGCGTCGTCCTGGGCAATGGCAGAGCGCAGAGACATGGATGGCGTCTGTCTCTATTTCGCCACAAAGCCTGTGCTGTGAGAACACTGGCCTTGATGGTAAAAGGGCGGAACCGCCACGGAGCGGGCGCCAGAGCAGAACCAGGCATCCGAGGGTTGTGCGGGCTTAGCGGGGTGGCTGGGTGCAGGCACACACGTGCCCACATGTAGCCGCAGGATGTGTGACTGCAGAAATGTGCATTACCACGAAGTGCCACTCGCCTGGCTTGGGGGATGTGAGCCAAGTTCTGCGAAGTCATCACTTGTATAATAAATGTCCACAGTTGTCTAACTGAGGAAGCATAAACTTGCTAATTAGAAAAACATAAACGCTCATTGATTTCCATATTTCCCAGTAACTTTCTCCCATGAGTGGCCTTGTCCTGTCCAGCAAGTGGTGCTTGCCTGTGGGCTTGAAGTGCACCTCTCAGAAGGCTGCAGTTTCTCTGAAGACCTCAGACCACTCCTCCTCAACAACCCATCCACAGCTCCCTATTGCTCCTGCAGTCTGGCATCTGAGGCCCCCTCCATCTGTCTGAGCTGGTCTGTCTAGCCTCTACCCTCTCTGTCGGGCCATGTCCTTGCCCTCTAACTCCATGGGTTGGCTAGGTCCCTTCTTCTGGCCTAGAGCCCTGGTTGGGTTTGAAATTCATCTGCATTTGTCAATACCAATGACAGTGAGTGTGAGAAACATCAAGACCTACCTGTAGCAGACAGCAGAGTGCCACACCTCAATGATCTTATGATTCCCCATCTGCGAGTTTGTCTTGGCGGGGAAGCAGCATCATCTGGCCCCTTTTCCGGTGCTTCTTACTAAGTTCACTTCTCGTGGGCCCTCAGCCTGCATCCAGGGTCTTTACAAGAAGCCTCCAAGGAAACCTGTGAAACCCCCAGAGAAGTCTCCTTCAGGTCCATGGTCCATACTGGCCAACCCTCTCCTGAGCCATGGTTTGTTTTTGTCTAAAGTGTGCTGTGAACCGCACCAGCAACATTTCCCTGCTTGCCTTGGCTGCTAGGGAGCTCAGAGCTGACCTAGTATCCAAGGCCCTCTGGCAACACTTCTTGTATTGGTCTCTCTCCTGATTTCCTCACTTTTTTACCCCTCCCATTTCCTAATGAACTTAAGTTATTTCATGAGTGGTTCACTTATCAGCCTCCTCAAGTCCTTTTTTGAAAATAAATACGTGCTGTAAGGATGAGTAAGTGCGTGAGGCCTCCTCGCTGGCCGGCCCTGCCCACAGCCTGGCCTGCGCCCCCCTCGGCCTGAATCCTCACATCCTTGAGTCCTCCTTGCTCATGGCACCACCCTCTACTGTGGATGCCCTGATCCCGCAGTCTGTGCACCCCTCTAGCCCGACAGCCCAGGACTCATTTCTCCACTGCTGCTGGATTCACAGCCTCCCAGAAGCATGTGTTTTCCCGGTATCACCTCTGCTGTGAACACACGTGTTCCCCAAGGGCAGGTCGTGTTAGCTCTGATCTCTGCCCCAGAGCATGGCCCCATCCCAGGCCGGTGGACAAGAAGGCCAGGGGGTCCACAGGGAGGACCATCTGTCCCAGGTTCTAGCCGGACAAAGGACTTTGGGGGCGCTCCATCACATCAGCTTTGCTGCTTGACCCCCAGGCCTCCTGGGGTGAGGGGGGCATGCAGTGTGGTAGGAGGTTCGGGAGATCTGCAGGGCCAGACTCCGGGAGCTGCCGACCGGGGTGTGACCATGGTGGGGGCACAGTTACCTCCTGTGGTGGCTTCATGCAGTTGGAGCCAGTGATGACAGGCAGGTGTTTTGTCAGCTCTAATGCTCAAAACCCTGCAGGACTGCGGGGAGGGGGAATGCAGGTGACTGCTTATGGCTATGGGGTTTCCTTTTGAGGTGATGGGAATGTTCTAGAACTAGATGGAGGTGGTGGCCCAGCTATGAGTGCAGTAGATGCCCCTGAATTGTGCATTTTAAGATGGCTCATTTTATGTAATGTGAATCTCACCTCAATTAAAAAAAGGGGAAAGGGAAAAAAATCAGCTGGGCATGAAACATTCAGATAGGCATATTTATTGAGACAGAAAGTAGATTGGTAGTTGCCCAGGGCTGGTGGGGAGGAATGGAGGTGACTGATAAAGGGTTGGGTTTCCTTCTGGGGTGATAGAAATGTTCTAATGTTGACTGTGGTGATGGTTGCACAACTCTGAATATGTTGAACACCACTGAATGCTACATTGTAAGCAGGTGAGTTGTGTGCTATGTGAATTATGTCTCAATCAAGTTATTTCCCCTAAAAAGCAAACCCTCGGAACAGTCCAGAGCAAGGTGCATCTTTCCAGCAGGCAGTGTGCTCGGAGCCTTTCTGCTGGTCCTGGGTGAGGATAAGCTTGTGCTATCACAAAGTGCCTTCCTCTTGTGGGAGCCCGCAGGCATGGGGTATCAGTGTGGCCAAGGGTCCAGCTTCTGTGGAGAATGTTCTTCTGAGCTTTCGTTTCTCCATTAGGGGACTAGCTGGGCCCAGACCACTGAGTCTTATGCTTTGGGGTATCCCAGACCCTTCTGGAATCTAATGAAAGCCATAGACCCTTGGCTTTAGGAGAGCAAGTGCAATTTTGGGGGTGCACAGATCACTGGAGCCCACCTACAGGCCCAAAATGAGGTCACGGTGCTTTGGTTGGCTAGAGTCTTGATGGCGGTGGCTGCTCTCATGTTGCTGGGGCTGCCGCCTGGGCTGGCTAAGGAAGAAGGGGGAGACATTGGGCACAGTGTACAGAAGTGCCCTTCGGGCTCCTGGACGCCGCCTTTGGTGCTTCCGGATGCACCCACAGCCAGTCTCTGCAGTGGAGGGCCCATGCAGCCAGACCCTTGGCCAGGGGAAAGTGTACTAATAACAAGAGCAAACATGTCTTCCACAGTCTGCTGGGACCTTTTCGTACCTTCTCTGCAGGTCTCCTTCAGTAGACATGGGGAGGGGCAGTTCCTCTGTAGCAGGGACCTGGCCAGACATGGGCTGTTTCACCCCAGGCCAGCCTGCCCTCAGGTCTGCCGTCTGCTGTGTTGGGGAGCTGGCAGCCCCCCTGGCCTGGCCAGAGCCCCGAGAGTGTCCACTGGATGAGCGAACATGGTGTGGTCCCAGAGGTTGGGGGGCAAAGCCCAGCATCAAGTCTCAGGCTGTAGGGGGAGCTGGTATGGTGTCCCTGCTGCCCATATGGTGCCCTCTCTGCTCCTTGTCCCCCTCACCTCTTCCTTTCTCCCCTCCCCTCCCAGAACCTCCCACTCCAGGGCCAAGGCCGAGGCAGCTCTCACGGCAGCTCAGAAGGCCCAGGAAGAAGCGCGGATTGCCAGGATCACTGCCAAAGAGTTTTCCCCTTCCTTCCAACACAGGGAAAATGGTGAGTCCATGCATCGATGCGGCTTTTTGTGTGGCCCCAGCCATCCAATGTGTCCTCTGAAGCCACAGGGCCAGACTCACTCTGCCATGACGGCCCTGAGATCCTGGCACCTCTGTGCGCACCTCTCCCTTCCAGTGTGCCTGTAGGCATCCACCAGCATCACTCACGTCCCTTGCTCCACAGCACATCCCCAGGTGTCCACATACTTCTTGCCTACTTTCCACAAAGGGGATGCTGTGGGCTCTGCTTATCCACATGCTATCATCTCCCCCTGCCCTTCCCCCAGTGTTATTCTGGAACTTTCTGTGATGATGGAAACACTCTGTATCTGCCTTGTCCACTGTGATGGCTGTTAGCCAGAAGGGAAACATGGCTAATGTGGCTGAGGAGCTGAACTTTTTGTTTTATTTAATCTTAATTAACACACATTTACATGCAAGTTGCCACATGTGACTCGTGGTGACTGTTGGGCAGTGCTGCCCTGGAGCAACAAACAGGAGGTCCGCTGCATCCTCTGGGGGAGCCAGAGGGTGCTGGAAGCCACTACAAGTCAGCCAGACTGATGAAACTTTTCCTTCCCTCTAGGGGGACGGGCCATGGATGGGTGGTACTTTCCCTGGGACCTGGCTCCAGTGAGCCGTGACTTGTTTCAAAGTCTGCAACAAAACAGCTTGACTTGGGCCTGGGGCAGTGGTGATGGACAGCTGGGGATGACTGCGTGGGGAGGACGGGTCACTGATGCTGGAGAGCCTGCGGGAGCTTCCGCTCACGTGCCACCTACTGAGTCCCCTGGCCCAACAGCCGCTGCTGGTCTCCCCTAGCTCCGGGACGCCGTCTCCGCACAGGAAGCCCTGAGAAGGGTTCTGATCCATCCTGTCCACCCTAGGCTTCCACAGCACACACACAAGGTGAGCGGGAGGAAAGCTGCTCTGGGTTTCAGAACCAGAACCTGAGTTCTGAGCCCACAGCCCAGAGCTCTGCTCCTCACCCCCCAGCCCCGCGGGCCCTCTGCCCACCCCCAGGTGCTGGCTCATCAGGGCCCCAGGGCTTTGGGGCAGGGGCAGACGTGGAGCTGCAGGGAGTGGTGAAGAGACGGAGTTAAAAGGCACATGTGAGTATTTCATGGCTAGGCACTTGCTCTGAGACCTCGTCTGTGAGGTGGGCATCCTTGGAGTTGATGAGAAGGTAGTTCTCACCCTGTTAGCATGGTCTTCCCTTCTATTGGGGTGAGAGCCTCTGCCTCCTGCCTGGAGAAAAGCCAAAGCCACAAGAACAGCCCCCCTCCCAAAGCCCCTGCTCCAAGCAGGTGACTCTGACAGCTCAGGGTCCCACCAGAGAGGCCTTGAGCCAACACATTAAATCCTGAAGCAGCCTCCTGGAACAGTGTCTCTTCTCAAATTCGGGCTCCACCCCTCACCTTTTCCCCTCTGAGAAGTGGGGAAGTGTTTTGGGCTGGAGGTGCACCTGTCTGCCACAGCTGACTTGCAGCTAAGTATCAATCTGCGGGCGTCTCCTGAGGCTTGATTGCTGTGCTTTGGTCTCCTGTGTGACTTGAGATGGGCTGCATTTTGGATGGCTGCCAGGTTTGGAGCAATGTGACCTCACGTTGAACAAGGGTCTTTGCAGATGTGATACACCCATAACCTGTGAATTTGACCTCACGTTGAATAGGGGTCTTCGTAGATGTGATGCACCCGGAACCTGCAAATGTGACCTCATGTGGAACAGGGGTCTTTGCAGATGTGATCAAGTTAAGGATCTTGAGATGAGAAGATCATCCTGGATTATCAGGGCAGGCTCCAAGTCTAGTAAAAAGTATCCTGATAGGAGACAGAAGAGCAGACAGACACAGAGAAGGGCCTTGTGAAGACGGAGGCAGAGATTAGAGCGATGCGGTCACAGCCAAGGGACGCCTGGGGCCACCAGCAGCTGGACGAGACAAGGGAGGATCCTCCCCTGGAACCTCCAAAGGGAGGGTAGGGTAGCCCTGATGACACCTTGATTTCAGACTCTGGCCTCCAGAAATGAAGGGACACTCTCCCATTGTTGTAAGCCCCCATCTAGGGTCATCTGTTGTGGTGGCCCCAATATGCTCACGCAGGCGCCTTCCCACTCCCCATATCAAGCACTTGGGCTTTGGAGTTGGAGATGTGGCCAGGTTCTGGCTCCTGCTGAATATACAGCCTCCTGGATGTGTCTCCTCTCTGAGTCCTGTATGGTGGGATGTTCCTGCAAGGCTGCCATGGACAAGGCCAGGGTGCTGCTGTTTCACCATCACGTAGGCTCATGGTGGGGTCTGAAGCAGATCAGCGCCACCCTCCAGCCTGTTGCATCCAGCACCCAGCTCAGTGCCTGCCTCCCAAGAAGCTGCTTCCAGAGGCCCTTGCTCGTACCCTCGCCCATGGAGGAGAGTTCATATCCTATGCCTCTTATTGGCTCTGAGGGTGGCATCTGTTTTGTGCTGGACTCATCTTCCCAGCATCCAGGCATTTTCTCTCCCCTTACATGCTTTCAAGGTGAACACTCCCAAACCAGGGATTGTGGCAGTGATGTCTCTGGCCATGTAGGGGAGGGAGGGAAAGGGGAAAGCAGGTGTGACGCTGCAGTCTTACTGTGTCCTCACAGCTGGGGTTGTTATCCCTTCTTGATAGAGAACAGAAGTGAGGCTGGTGAGGTGGGACCGCAGGCCAAGGCCTCAGTGGAATGTGGCGAAACTGGGGTGTGAGCCCAGGCCTGCTCTGGAGACGCCTTGGTCAACAGAATTTCCATTGGGGAGAACTGCCCATGCCCATCACCTTGGCTGGGCCCTGTGCAGCCCCAGGAACACCCAACCTTGCCCGAAGCCACGAGGCTGTGTGGTGTCAGGATGGGGCAGAGCCTGGTGTCTGCCCAGCCCATGCCAGGGCGCATCCCGCCACTCTTGCTGATAGCCCATATCTGAGCCCAATGAGGGAGAACAAGGCTGGCGGGGGCCTGTCCATGGCCTCGGGACCCCAGGAAATAAGACAGGAGCAACATGCAGGAACTCAGCCGCAAATGCCCATGTTCTGCTTTGTATTTTCACGGCAACTCTTCCAGGAACATCACATGCTCGGGGACTAATTTTAGCGGAAAGCAACCTCACAGCGTGGGGGTGCTGAGGCAGGTGCCAGCTGAGCACTGAGTACCAGCCCCTGTGGGAAGATGGGGCCACAAGGCCTTGGTGCGGGGTGGGGGAGCCCACAAGGCCCCCAGGTGCAGGGAACCGGAACACTGGCCGTGGAGGTCTCAGCCCAGAAGTGCGGGTTGGACATCAGGGCTCCCACAGGGCACTGTGCGCGGGTCTCGGCCCATTCCCACAGACCCTCTCTGCACACCTGAGTAACCACTCTGTATGCTTCTGTTCCCCCCTTCAAGGGCTCGAATGCCAGCGGCCAAAACACCGGAACTCGAGTGACGACCTCGAGGTGGCCTCAGTGGGGACACCCCTGCCACAGGAGAGCCCCGAGCTGTACCGGAAAGGCACGACACCCTCTGACCTGACACCGGACGACAGCCCCCTGCAAAGCTTCCCTGCCAGCCCCTCGGCCAGCCCGCCACCGGCCCCTGCTGCCCGGAACAAGGCGGCCCACTTCTCCCGGCAGGTGTCAGTGGATGAGGAGCGGTCCGGGGACATCCAGATGCTCCTGGAGGGCCGGGGAGGGGACTGTGCCCGTAACAGCTGGGCTGAAGAGAAGGCCAGGGGCCCACGGGGTGTCCGGGGCAGTGCCCTCCGCAGTGGCCAGCCGGCAGACGACCACCATGCCCGGGGCCCCGGCTACAGGCAGCCTGGCAACCCCCGGCCCCAGGAGTGGCGGACGGAGCCCCCCCCCGCATTTGCGTGGACTTCACACCCACGGGCCAGCAACCCCAGCTCAGGGGGCGTTGCGCTGCTGGCGCTGGACGAGGAGAGGCTGAGCAACTATGAGATGGAGATGAAGCCGCTGCTGCGCATGGACTCGGCCACACAGGAGTCACACCCCCAGAAGAGACGCTATGGCAAGGGGGGTGCGGGCCGGGGCCCAGTCGAGGACCGGGGCTTCGGGGTGCAGAGACTGCGGTCCAAGTCTCAGAACAAGGAGAACTTCTGGCCGGCGCCTACCAGCGCCGAGCCTGCGGTGCAGAAACTGGAGACCCTGCGGCTGGGGGACAAGGCAGAGCCCCGGCTGCTACGCTGGGACTTGACCTTCTCCCCGCCCCAGAAGTCCTTGCCTGTTGCCCTGGAGTCTGACGAGGAGAATGGGGACGAGCTCAAGTCCAGTGCAGTGAGTACCTAGCAGGCGGGCGGGTGTGAGTCTGGGGTTGGGCCTCACGCCTTCCTCCTTAGTGCAGTGACTGGGGTCTTCTGGGGTGGTGACGGAGCCACAGAGGCATGACCAGGGACAGCAGGGGTGGCAGCTTCCGGGTTAACTGCATTTGTCTTCACGGGAGGCTGGGACCCCTACCTCATGCCGTAGGGTGCGGGCAGGGGTCAGCTCTCCTCAAATGGAGCAGCGGGAGGATGCTCCCTGCTCAGTCCTTCCAGGCAGAGGTCATGGGGGTGTCAGAGCCCTAAAGAGAGAACAGGTGGCTGGGGGCCTCCTTCACACGTCCTGCTGGATCGCAAGTGCTTCACCTGAGCAGGGACCTCGTGCCAGTACTGCAGGAGAGTTCCCTGATCCCAAGGAGCATGGCCATGCTCAGAGGGTTGGACAGAGACCACGGGGTTTTGGTAGGCCAGGGCGGGAGGCAGTCCATCTGGGCAGCATCTTGGCTTCTGAGCACCCTTATCTAAGAGCATGACACTGGCTAGGCGTGGGAGACACCCACCTCACAACTCAACACACCTCGTGTGTCCACGAAGCGAACATTCCAGCTAGGCAGACAGACAGCAGTGCTCAGCACTCATTTTATTATTTGGGGAAATGTCCACCCCCCACCCCCACCCCCATATCCTGCTTTCCGTTGAGGGGTGTCTGCTAGAGCCGCTGGTCTCCATGTGACCCGAGGACTCCATGTGACCCCTGCTGGGGCCTTGTTGTGGTGCACTCTTAGGCTCCACTGCAGACCTGTGGAATCTCTCAGGGGGTAGTCTGCAGTCTGTGTTTTATTGAGCCCTGCAGGGGCTGACCCCTCATTCATGCCTCCCCACATGGCACTGGGGAGAAAGATCATAGTCCCCCACCCTGGGCAGACTGGGCATGCGGGGCCTGGGGAGGCCTGGGTGTCTCACCCAGGATGGGGCTCAGGGCTCCTCACTGAGGCCTCCACCCCAAGTGTGAGAAAGCCAGTGCCCTTGACTGAGCTGGGCAGAGGAGGGCGATGGGACTTGCTCAGACCCTGCCCCAAGACGTTGGCTAGTGACTGTGCCTGGGCCAGCAGCAGGAGCTCATGGGTGCTGCTCCCTGCTGGTGGTCCTGGGCATGAACCCCGATGTCCTGACAGCACCATCCCCACCCTGGTCTGGAAATGACCACTGTGCTTCCTGGAGGACGGACTGTGCCACACAGCAGAGCACTCAGCACCTGCCCGGCACTCCAGCCACCAGGGCTGTGATCACCACTCTGATGTAGCCTCCAAGGCCTCCTTCCACAGGGCCTCTGCTATAGCTCTGCCCAGGACACTGCACTGTGGGCCTTGGGCCCTTGAGTTTAAGCCAGACTGCTCTCCGCTCCCCCAAGGAGATCCCATTATTGTGACGCTGTGCCCTGTGGAGGGGTGGCCTGCTGGGGCCTGCTCTGCCTCGATAGGAAACCTGTGCGGCCTCTCTCCTTGCTGGTGGCTGGTTCCTAATACTGCCCCCCACTCACCCACAGAAAGCAGCCCCTATGTCATGAGGACCAAAAGACCAGCTCACACTTAGAACTTGCTGTTCCTCATAGCAGCAGCCAGGAAGTGTATGTGCCTGTGTGTTCTCTGAATGTGCATGTATATAGCCTGCAGAAAGCTCTGTGCATGTGGTCTGTGTGCATGTGATACGTGTGCGTGAATGTGCATGTGTGTGTTCTCTGCATTGTGCATGTGGCCTGTGTGTATGGTCTGTATATGTGCATGTACAAAACGGCATGTATATGTGCACTTGGTGTGTGCACACGTGTGTGCGTGTGGTCTGTGTAGATGTGATAATGTGTATATGAGTGTGCAAGTATGTGTTCTCTGCATGTGCATGCGTGTGGCCTGTGTGCAAGGATACTTTAGGAAAAGCCAAGGGGCAGCAGGGGTCGAGGCGGGTCAGGGTCCACACTGAGGCCTCTGGCATGGGTGCTCTCAGGTCCGCTGGGGTAGATGGCATGTGCGGATACACCTCAGTCTGGCCATTAGCTGTTGAACATCTTTTCACGTGCTTATTGGCCATTTGTATATCTTCTTTGGAGAAATGTCTATTCAAGTCCTTTACCTATTTTTTAGTTGGTTAGTTTGTTTACTGATGAGTTGTAATACAAGTTCTTTATATACTGGAGATTCAAATCCCTTATCAGATATATGATTTGCAAAAATTTCCTCCCATTCTGTGGGTTGTCTTTTCATTTTCTTGATGAAAGCACAGAAGTTCTTTGTTTTGATGAGGTCCCATTTATCTGTCTTTTCTTTGGTTGCCTGTGCTGGGCCCCTCCTCTCTGACAGCTGCTTTCAGGTGGGCTGGGCCTCCTGGGCAGCAGAGGGAGCATGGGGGGGGGGGAGATGGGCCCTTGGTCAGTCCTGAGGTGCAGAAATCATGGCCCGGAGTGAGGTGAGCTGTCTGCACCTGTGGTGTCTGTGGCTAGGAAACTAGTGACCTTTCTGAGCCTCAGTCTTATTTCTCAAATCAGCTACACAGGAGCTACTTCCTGGAAGGGTGGTGAGAGTTTATTGAGATAAAAATACCATGCTTGATGCCACGCCCCCTCATGAACAGACCCGACTTGCTGATGTTGCTCGAGGAGCCAGCTGTGGTGCCTGGGAGAGGCGGTTCCCTATAGAGGGAGAGGCATTTCTCAGGCCACTGCAAGGAAGCCAGCCGCCTCGGCCTCCAGGCCAAGAAGAGGCAGGAGTCTGAGGTTCCTCTAGGGCCCCTCTGTGGCTTTGGGGACCATTTTCCCTAATGAGACAATTCCATACATGACCAGGTCCCAGAGCTACACCACCAAGGACTAGCACACTAAAGCACAGTGGGACGATGGTCTCAAACTGAGAGTATCAATGGCTATAAGTTAACAATTTCAGGCTTTGCCAACTGGGGAGAGCCCCAGGGGTCCGTCCTAGGTGCTCAGAGAACCCACCACGGCCATGGGCACTGAGGCCGAAGAGGCTAGCGTGGGTGCTTCCATGGAGTCCTGGCTGGCTTGCCCATGTTGGGTCTGGACCAGCACATGCTCCTGTGGATGACCTTTGCCCCCAACCCCTGCATGCCCCGAAACATACACGTCATGTCCTCAAGGGGCCTGATGACTGCCACTAACCACTAGAGCCACCATGAGGCCTCATTTCCCAGCCATGCCCACTTGGGGAGGCCTTTAGAGATACTTCAGTGTGACGGAAACCACGCAGAACCAGGCAGCCCAGGGCACTTGGCTCCAGGGAACCTGCCGTACCCACTGGCTCAGTGAGAAGGAGCCTTCCCTAGAGATCAGAGTCTACAGCAGGGCACCCCCATCTCCAGTCAGTCTACCTCACCCCGGGTGCTTCTGTCTCCAATCTGGGTGCTGCTGTCCCCACACTGGGCGTTGCAGCCCCCAACCTGGACGCTGCTATCCCTAATCCGGGCACTGCTCTCCCCACACCGGGTGTTGCAGTCTCCACCATGGACACTGCTGTCCCCATCCCGGGCACTGCCACCCCAGTCACAGGCACCATGGGGTTAGAGCTGTACCTATAGCAGCAGCAAATTGAGTGTCACCCTGGGAGAAGCCTGGGATCTGCTCCTGGCTCTGTTTCTTGCATGGGACTCCCCTGCTGTCCAACACTGTATAGATGGCCTCTGTCTGTTATGTCTCTGAAATCTGGGCAAATTTGGAAGCTTTTGTAAACTGAACCTCTTCTGTGGTAAAAGGGTCCAGGCAGCTGCAAGAGGGAGAAAAGTGCCCATCCCTAGACAATGTATCCTGTGACCGTCAGGCCAGGCCCTGGTGGACATACAAATGGGGGTAGGGGTAGGAGGGAGGCAGTCCCAGGCTGGCCCTGCCACAGCCGGCATCTGCTCTGTCATTAGTTCCGGAGAGCAGCAGGCCCACGAAGGTGCTCAGCGTGGTTCAGTGGGGACAGAGGAGGGGGAGGTGGACAGGGAGTGAAGACAAGTATCTCTTTTGTCTGGGTCACACTGCCAGCAGGCAGTTCCTGGCCACCAGTCCAAGTGGCTCCAGGAGGGCCAGTAACTTCAGACCTAAAAGCAAGTGGGGTTCCACCTCCCCGTTTCTGAGTTTCGAGGGCTTGAAAGCTCTGAAGAGTTGTACATTCAGTATCTGACCATTTCTCAGATTATCCATTACTTGTGCCCGCTTGGAACTCCTAGTTGGGTTTAAGAAAAGCCAGATGCACCAACTCATGGTGACCCTATGTGTGTCAAAGTAGAACTGTGCTCCATAGGGTTTTCCATGGCTGATTTTTTGGAGGCAGATTGCCAGGCCTTTCTTTAGAGGCACCTCTGAGAGGACTCCAAAACCCAGGGACTCCGGGGTTTAAGGGAAAGTAGGTGGGATAGGACCCAGAGAGAGAATGCCCTCAAAGAACACGACACTCACCTCTCTTCTCTCCTCTGTTCCAGGGCTCGGCGCCTATTCTGGTAGTCATGGTGATCTTGCTAAACATTGGAGTCGCCATTTTGTTTATTAACTTTTTCATCTGATGAGATTGTCACGTTAGCAAAAAATAACAGTTTGTGTACAAAAGGGGAAAAAAAGCAAAATGACGGAAAGGGACAGAGCGTAACTCAAACAGTCCAACAACTACTTCCAAGTCTTTTCACAGAAGAACAACATGATTGGGTATTACTCACAGTTTGCCTTTTTTTCTGGGTAATGTTTTTTGGATTTTAGCCAAAATCCTTTGCTTGTATAACACTATGCTGTGTGGCATGGCAGACGGGGGCCACCGCGCTGACCCTCCCAGCTTGACATGGGATGAGAAGGGATCCCGGCAAGACTACGGCAAAAACTAAAACCACTGTCACCGCCATCACCACCATCACAACGTCAAGGAAGCCAAGATTCCAGACCAGGCTATGGAAAAGCTGTCCCTCAGAAAAGCTGCGTCCCTCACTGCCGGGCGAGGAGGGGTGGTTGCTGTTGGGCACGTGTGGGAAGCTGCTTCACTTTGCCCTCTCTCACCGTTCTGGAGTGGTCTGGTGACTCAGATGGGGGAGGGCATGGGGACTAGGGCATCCTCTCCCAGCTGCTTGCAGCTAGGCCTCTTCCAACTGTGAATCTGCACTACATATGCGTGGGGAAGAGAGGGGAGGGCTGCCCCCGCTCTCCATTGCACAGGCCACCCCCATCCTCTCCTCAGCACTGCCTATGGCTTCCTGGAGAAGCTGGACCCCACACTGCATCCAGTGAGGCAGCGTCCTCATTCCTCCTGGTGTCTGTCATTACTCCTATATGCTTGTCCCCCGTCTCCCATCCGTCACTAGGGAAGCTATGGCACAGCATCCAGGGCCCAATGCAGGTCGACCCTGGCAGGTCTGAGAGGTAAACTGAGGCTGGGGCTGGGCGGGAGGCTCACTTTGCAGGACAGCCCGAGTTGATGCTTAGGCTCTTGAGCATGTGGCCTGTTTGCATGTTGTATGCAGGATGCACACTCAGGCTTCCACCATGACCCAGTAAGATCCAGTGACAGCCCCTAGAGGACACCTTCTTCTCCACGGGATGTCACAGCTCCACTGGTGTTGATATCTCTGTACTGTCCCTGCCCTGACTGCCTACCAACAGATATGCAGACTCCTCCCAGAGGCCTCACTTCTCCTCCAAAGCTGGTCTGGGCCCGGGGACAGGGACATGGTTCCAACTCAGTGGCTTGACAATTCCTGAGCAACTGTTGCATATCCCCTGCATTCCCACCCAAAATTGTATAACATAACTTGTTCCAGGCAAACAAACAGGCCCCTCATGTTTCTGCCTTCCCCACCTCGAGGTCCCTTTGTCCAGTAAAGGCTAAGGAATGCCCGAGTGGTCGAATGCCCTGAGGTCCTAGCCAGCGAGACGGGCCTGGCCAATGTGCGGGCGTGCCTGTGACAAGTGCAGACACCCCCGTATGCCAGTCACCCATGTGCACACTGGGGAAGGTCCTTACTGTTGACTTCTCACTGTCTCGGGATTAGCCCGTCTGGGGATGCTGCCTTGCTTTGCTTATGTTTAGCTCTTTCTCTGCTACCTTTTGAGCAGATTTCTTTACTACACTGCACTGGATTGCTATATTTTTAACCAGAAATAAAGATTAGAGCATGTTCCAGTTACATCCAGTTTTTTTTTTTTTTTTTTTTCCTTTTCTGTTATACATCCACTCCCTGTTCCTTCTCACAGTTTGGTTTAGTTTGGGGGTCTTTTTTGAGGGGAGTGGGGGACACAGGAGAGGGAGGGAGGACCAATAGGTAAATACAAATACATTTCTGATAATGTTGCTTTCTAAAGGGATATGACATCTTTTTGTACATCTTACTTTTCCGTTCCTCTTTTTTGATACCGAGTGGTTGCTGCAGACCCAAAGTGAACCAAATAAAGATTCCTGTTCCTTGCAGCTCTGAGAATCATCCATGCTGGGATATGTGTTTTGTAATTCTGTTTGCAACTCTTTGTAAAGATTATAGAGACTTCTTTTGTACATTCCAGTAACTGCATGACACAAAACGGTACCTACAAATGCAGGTTACATATTTACATGCAAACACCATGAAATATTTAGATATGTATAAAAGAACAGCACAAAAATGCATACTGTTAAATAAAAGCACGAGTGGTTTCATGACTAGGTGGCTCCCGCTGGTGACTGACTAGCCCCCCTCACCCACTCACTGCCTGCTCTGGCTGCCGGAGAGTCACCCCACGTGTTGGGAATGTGGAGCAAACTCCATCAAGACTGAAATGGCCTGGGTCTGAAAGGCTCCAGAGGCTCATTTTTAACTGGTTTCCAAGTAATGTGATTAAAGCCCTGGTGGCCCAGGTGAGTCCCCGCAGCCTGATGCCTTCGCAAGGCTTCACCTGGCTCCTTCTGGCAGTCACGGCCTCCCTCTCCCTGGCCGGTGCGTCAGGCTCCTCATTCCTAGCCACGTGGCTGGCTAGCTGGTAGCGTGCCTGGGGGATATGGGTGTGCTGAGCTAGATACAGACAAATGGGACTGCAGGGTGCAACAGAAGGGCTGACAGCTGCCCCCTGGGTGCAGAGCCTTCTACAAGTTTTAATGAATGCCCAAAGCAGTCTTGTAAGAACCGTTTATTCCATGCTCTGAATGTGAGAAACTGAGGCACAGAGCAAGTGAGCTGGGGTTTGTGGGGGACAACAGTTGGCACTCCTGGCTTGCCTCTCTATCACCATTCTGGAAGGCTGGGGAGCCTGCCCTCGCATCCGGTCCTACAAGAGCTGGAAAAGACCCTGTGCCCTCTGGGGCCTTCGGCTTGCCCGTGGCTGTGTTTCCCTGCCTCATTCACCAAGCTCTCAGGAACTGACCTGCATCAGGTTTACCTGTGCTTTCGGAAGTCTGTTCAGTGCACGTGAAATGCTTGTATAATTTCAGGTACCTGGAATATTCTCTGTATTGTTTTAGCTTCTTAGGTTTTATCTTCATTTGCACAGAGGATTCTCAAAGATACATACCAGTATGCAATGATACATCAAAACTATTGACAAGATGGTGCAGCTAGAGGAAAGCTCTGTGTAGCTACAAAGATGCTACGCCAGTTGTCCATGTCCTTAGAGGGGAGGGAGGAGAGTCACAGAAGCCCCAGGGCTGACGGACTCATCTTCCTAAGAAATCCATAACCATGTCTCACAACTATCAGTCTTCTCTTTTTTAAAAGCACCATTTTACGGGGTGTGAATAAACACATACACTGTAGGGTAACAGAGGATTCCCTTCGGGCCGCTGGTTCTGGTGCCCAGGACTCACGAATAGTGTGTCCATATGTGCTGTATGGTGCCTGCTGGTCTGGCCCAATTGCTAACAGGCTCCCTCACCTTCAGGAAAAGGCCCCAACTTGGATGGTTAGTTATACAACCCCTCACCTGAACACCGTAGTCATTCCTGAGAGCCCATGAGGGGCTCAGGTGCCTGAGACGTGATGGACTCAGGAGCACGTGTCTATTTTGGGGAGTAAGTGAAATAAAGTGTTTTGAGTTTTTGTGTTTTCTAAATTTTGGGTCTTTGGTTATTGTTTAAGGACCTCTAAGTATCTTGAACCAGCACTGGTATGACTTCTCTCAGCAGGGTTTTCTTCTTGAGGTAACTCTCCGTGGGGACCGTAGGGATGGGGGAACCCCCGGAGGCCCAGCAGGCCACTCCTTGGACTCATGTCATCATAAATGCTGACTCATCAGCCCTCCTTTGGGGGCTGTGTTAGCGTAACATATCTGAGACCTCTGGTCTCCCCCAGGTTTCCCTGCAGGATGTTGCTTATTTCATTTTCATATGTGCAATAAAACCTTTATCCAGAGGAAGGGCTGAGGGGTGGCCTCCTCTTTTCTAGGTGAGCTCAGTTTCTTTAACTCCTCCTAGGTCTCGTTTTTCCTGCCTTTGGTCTCAGAAGCATCAAGGTGCCTAGGTTGTAAGACACCTCCTTCCCTAGCTGGTTGGACTTTGTGGCAGTACTGCCCTATGATCCACGGGCAGGGCACAGCTGACAAAACAAAAGCCTCTATTTTCATGGTGTGGAGACAACACCACAAGTCATTTTTATGCCGTCTCTTTAATTTCTCCGAGGAAATAGATTTGCCCCCTGTAAGGCTGAGTATAAAAGTCAGTGATCAAGATTCTAGATAAAGAATAAGGGTGAAAGCTGAACGCAGGCTGTTATCAACCCCAGGGAATGTTTTACAATGCATCCATATGCCCAGAAAATGAGAACTGAGAAACATACAGCATATCTGAAAGGTAGAGAACACGAGGGTTGCAAATCACCAGAACACCTGTGGGAATGACCATCCTCGGAACTGGGAAAGTGTGCAGAAGAGGACTGGAAGGACAGCTATGGAGGGCGGGTAGGAGAGCGACATCAGTCCCTCAGGCCAGGGTCAGGTAGGAGAGGGCGAGTGTGGGGCTTAGGACTAGGTGGGAGCCTGAGGATGGTGGGAGCCACTCTGTGCAGGACGAATAACTACTCTCTAAAACTTGAGTCCACGCATTAGGAACAGACACTGTTTCTAGAATTTGTTTCTAGATGAAACCCCACAAGTGGAAGTGCCTGAGAGAGAAGTAGGGCAGAGACATTTTGTTCCTAAAATGCAGAGAAGCAGGCAGCCCCAACGGCACAGATGGAGGGTGGGTCTCACCTGCCCGATACACATCTGGGGTGCTGATGGGCCCAGCCTGTGGGCTCCACGGACGGCAGGGCAGATGTGGGGGGTATGACCTGGTAGGGCCCAGCCTGCAGGCTCCCAAGACGGTAGGGAAGGGCAAGGCTGAGTAGGGGACCTCGCACACCTACCCGACCTCCTCTGGTCTTTGTCTTTCCACAGCGACCCTTTCTTTACATTCAGACTTTCACTGTGCTTTCTGGGTCCCAGGGTTCCTGCCCATTGGTCAGCATGTAGTGGACACAGCACTCTCCAGAGCAGTTCCCCAGCCACGTCCGCATGAGGCAGAGGGCTGGTCTCTGGCTACACCATCACTGCCTGGGGACACTGGAACTCAGATGGCTGAGCAGCTTCCTGGGTCCAAGGCACAGCCAAGATGGTGTCTTTAGTAGGTAACTGTTCTCTACCTGCCAGCAGTACCGCCTTCACAACACTTGGTTTCTGCTCATCTTAGTAATCCATCCCACCCCTGCTGTAAGGTTGGCGCGGCTCCGGGCTATCTCTTGTATAACAGGTTAATACCAACGTCCAGCCCTTGTGACCCGAGAGGGTCCATGAGACCTTCTATTCCCATCAGTACTGAGGTCCAATTCTCATCATGCCTAAGACAGTCCACAAGAACTTCTATTCCCATAAGGACTGAGTTCTAGTCTTTGATATGCCCAAGATGGTCTATGAGACTGTCTATTCCCATCAGTACCGAGGTCCAACCCTTTCATGCCTGAGACGGTCCATGAAACCTTTTATTCCCATCAGTACTGTCCGAGGTCCAGTCCTTGACATGCCTGAGATGGTCTACAAGAACTTCTATTCCAATCAGTACAAGATCCTGTCCTTGACATGCCCGAGATAGTCCACGAGACCTTCTATTCCCATCAGTAAGAGGACCA
>NW_004443989.1:10868260-10869743 GCF_000243295.1 Trichechus manatus latirostris
ATTCTATTCCCATCAGTACTGAGGTCTAGCCCTTGACATAACCAAGCATCTATTCCCATCATATCACCGGATCACACAGCTTTCATATTCTTGTTTTTCCAACTTGATGATACACGGAGTAAACGCAAGGTTTTTACATTAGATACTGTGTTCAACCTTGACTGATAACAGCACTGATACAACCTAAAGGTTTCCACCCCAGAAACAAATCCATTTCAAACTAGGGCAGATGAGTTATTCAGTCAACTAGTCTTCAATAAATGACTCTCCTATACCATAGTGATTTTTACTGGCTAATTTTTTTCAGAAATATACTGCCAGGTTCTTCTTCCTAGTCTTAGTCTGGAAGCTCAGCTGAAACACTGTCTGATATAGTGCCGGAAGATAAGCCCCACAGGTTGTAAGGCACTCAAAATACAACTGGGGAAGAGCTGCCTCCTCAAAGTAGAGCTGACCTTAATCACATGGATGGAGTCAAGCTTTCAGGACCTTCATTAGCTGATGTGGCACGACTGAAATGAGAAGAAACAGCTGCAAACAATCATTAATAATAGGAATGTGGGATGCATGAAGTATAAATCTAGGAAATTGGAATCGTCAAAAATGAAATAGAACACGTAAACATCGATATCCTAGGCATTAGTGAGCTGAAATGGACCAGCACTGGCCATTCTGAATCAGACAATCACATGGTCTACTATGCCAGGAATGCTAAATTGAAAAGGAATGGCATCGTGTTCATCGTCCAAAAGAACATTTCAAGATCTATCCTAAAGTACAACACTGTCAGCGACAGGATAATATCCATATGCCTACAAGGAAGAACAATTAAAACGACTATTATTCAAATTTGTGCACCAACCACCACAGCCAAAGATGAAAAAATAGATTTTTACCAACTTCTGCAGTCTGAAACTTATCAAACATGCAATCAGGATGCATTGATAATTACTGACCAATGGAATGCAAAAGTTGGAAACAAGGATTGGTAGTTGGAAAATAAGGCCTTGGTGATAGAATGATGCTGGAGATGGCATGGCAGAATTCTGCAAAGACCAATGATTTATTCATTGCAAATACATTTTTTTCAACAACATAAACAGCGACTATACATGTGGACCTCACCAGATGGAATATACAGGAATCAAATCGACTACCTCTGTGGAAAGAAACAACAGAAAACCTCAATATCATTAGTCAGAACAAGGCCAGGGGCTGACTGTGGAACAGACCATCAATTGCTCATATGCAAGTTCAAGTTGAAGTTGAAGAATATCAGAACAAGTCCACAAGAGCCAAAGTATGACCTTGAGTATCTCACCTGAACTGAGAGACCATCTCAACAACAGATTTGACAAAATGAACACTAATGACCGAAAATCAGATGAGTTGTGGAATGACATCAAGGACATCATACATGAAGAAAGCAAGAGGTCATTAAAAAGACAGGAAAGAAAGAAAAGACCAAAATGGATGTTACAAG
>NW_004443989.1:10870927-10880379 GCF_000243295.1 Trichechus manatus latirostris
AGCCTTCAGTATGGATTACACCTCAACATAGAGAAAACAAAAGTCCTCACAACTGGACCAATAAGCAACATCATGATAAACGGAGAAAATTCTGAAGTCGTAAATGATTTCTTTTAGTTGGATCCACAACCAATGTCCATGGAAGCAGCAGTCAAGAAATCAAAGGATGCATTGCATTGGGCAAGTCTGCTGCAAAAGATCTCTTTAAAGCGTTAAAAAGCAAAGATGTCACTTTAAGGACTAAGGTGGGCCCAACCCAAGTCATGGTGTTTTCAATTGCCACATATGTGTGTGAAAGCTGGACAATGAATAAGGAAGACCAGAGAGGAACTGATGTCTTTGAATTATGGTGTTGGCGAAGAATATTGAATATACCATGGGCTGCCACAAGAACAAACAAATCTGTTTTGGAAGCAGTACAGCCAGAATGCTCATTAGAAGCGAGGATGGAGAGACTTCATCTCACATACTTTGGACATGTTATCAGAAGGGACTAGTCCCTGGAGAAGGACATCATGCTTGGTAGAGGTTCAGTGAAAAAGGGAAAGACCCTCAATGAGAAGGACTGACACAGTGGCTACAACAATGGGCTCAAACATAACACCAACTGTGAGGATGGTGCGGGACCGGGCAGTGTTTCATTCTGTTGTACGTAGGGTCGCTATGAGTTGGAATCGACTCGACGGCACCTAACAACAACAACATACCATACCGAGTGTAAAAAATGTAGAAAACTAGCTAGGAAGGATGTCAATTCTTCAAATACCCAGTATGGTTTTCCAAATATTGTGATTAGGCTTAAGAAGACAAGGGTGAAGGCATAGGAGGAGAGGTGTGGTGAGCCCATCTGTGGGCAGGGCCTGCTGCAGGCCTTCTCCAAGACCCTGCCAGAGCACTTCCCTCCACCGCCATGTGAGCACACCTGATGGCTGACCCTTTGAGTCCAGCTTGGGAACCTCAGCTTTTCTTCCCTGGAGCTCTGAAGTCACTGCCACAGTCAGCACAGCTGGAACCTGCACTTTCACCCCCCGGGTCCTGGGGGTAATTGGGCCCAAGGCTGCAGAATTGAGGGGCCAGGCATCTCCTAGTTTATACTGTGGCTTGGCTCCTTCCCCACGCATGCAGACAGTCCTACTCCGTCACTGGTGCACCTAGGACACCTAACCTGCCAGAACCCGCCTGCACATTGAACTAGACTGAACTTCTAAGTTACCTAGACTTTGCTTATTGGCACCATTCATCCATTTCCAAAGAAACACTACCTGACATAGCCTGACTGAAGTAAACAAAAACTCCACACAACCCCTCACCATTTGGGTAAGCAACATGTGAAAACTTGCCCTCACTCTAGACATGAAACCACTAACCCTGATGTAGATGCCTTCTTGTGAATTCTAAGGTAGAACAGTCTCGATCTGTATTTTCTTTTATCACTTTTTTTTTCCTGGTGACTGTAAATTGTTCGCTGATACGGTGCAATTATTTTGTACATTGGCAAAAAAGGGAATGTTGACTATAATCTAGTTTTCCTTACTGATAAAGGCTAAAAAAGTTACTTCGGCCTTCTTCCTTTTCTTTTAAGTAGAAAAATAGCTTGGAAATAAAATAATTTTCTTCAATGAATGTGACTGTTAAAATCATACCATTACTATATATTTCACTACTGAACAGTAAGAGATTCAAGAAAAATCTCGTTCACTTTAGTAATAAACAACCTTGTTTAAAACTTTGGAAAACTTGTATCATCTCATTATAAATTCGTTTCTCTACCAGAAAGAAGCTCCTTCCATTGCCAAAATTGCGAGATGGAGAAAAGACAAATTTCTTTTTAAGGAACTGAGCTGATGTCACCTACCAGCGACTCTGTAGTGTCTGGAGGGTCTTACTGACTTTTGTGGAGGACACACACCAAGAACATAATTCAGAAATACGCCCACCACCTCCCCACTGCCAGCATTTCCCATAATTAGACAGCTTTCATTCTCTCTCCAGGTGGTGACTGTAACTCATTCTTGGGGCCTCTGGTTTCTCACCTATAAGCAGACGATGGTGGGCGAGGGCAGACAAGGCCTAGCATGTCCCCTTCAGCGCTAACGTGCAGCATAGCCACAGTATTCATGGTCCACACCGAGCTGACGGAGGACAGAAAAGACGAACCTCACATACAGGCTTTGCCCTCAAGTGCCTCAAAATATGTTTTTTTTTTTAAAAAACCTCTTTTCACTTTTGGAGGAACCCTGGTGGCACAGGTGGTTAAGTGCTCTGCTGCTAACTGAAAGATGGGTAGTTGGAACCCACCAGCTGCTCCAGGGAGAAAGATGTGGCAGTCTGCTTTTGCCACTCTGTCCTACAGGGTCACTGTGAGTAGGAATTGATTAGACAGCAGTGGGTTTTTTTTCTGGTTTTCACTTTTGTAAGCTTCAATGTTTATGTTTTTCAGGGGGTGATCACTCAACATCTTTCCTTTCAATGAGTCTTTTTTAATGTGTTCCTCCTGCCTGAGCAGCTCTCCCTGCCATAGACCCTGCTCTCTCCAAGTCCCACCTCCACAGGAGAGCTTACAAACACCCATCCCTGCCTTCTCTGAGCCAAGCCCCTGCCCAGCTCCTTCCCTACTCAAGATGCTGGCCCTGGCACTACTCAGGAAAGGCCACAGTCCTCACTGCGCTCCCACCCCTAGGTGCCAGACCCACCAGCTGCCACCTAGCAGTGGCCTCTTGAACACCTGATGGCTTGTACCCAGAGAGCTATTGGAATTGAAATGAGGAAAACATCGGCTTGAACCCTTGGGGCCAGCATCTGTAGCCACTGCCACGCAGGTTGGTCCTGGTGGTAGCTTGTGGGCCTTCGGGACACCGGGTGCAGTTCTCAGTGACCAGGCTCAGCCCGGGCCAGGATGGCACTGCCGAGATGCTTTGTAAAACAGTAATAAAAACGACTGCCATCTATAATTAGGGCTACCTGGGCCAACACGCAGCTTTGCTGCCTGATTTTACATCTGTAATAATTACAGAGCTCCAGCAGTGTGCACAGAACCAGGAGATGGGGCCAGGTCAACATCAGCAAGTCAGGCTGCAGCCTGGCCACTTCCTTCCTGCTGGAAACAATGATCACCCTCCAGCTATCTTCCTCTGATTAGAACTGCCAGCCCAACACCGTGTTCCTTGTCCTCCTTTCAGCACCCCTGAGCAGTGTTGTCCAAGCCTGACTCTCCTGTCATGCTCACGAGCTCCTGGTCGCACATGGGAAGGCTCTGGAGGACCCTCTCCAGCACCAGATGGGAACATGTTAATGAGATCATCTCTCATGGATAGGAGTTCTCTGGCCCCTTCTTCTGATATTTGGTCCCTAAACCTATTTTTAATTGTGACCTAGCTACTGATCTCCTGCTTATGCCAATTCAGTCAAGAAATCTGTAGTGTCCAATTGCAATAAACACCATCATCACCTCTAAAAAATAAAAAGGCCAATCACACTGAATGATGGTGATTCCCAAGCTTAACTGGTGGTTCCCCTGATTTTTACTTAGCTCGACCCAACCCCTAAAATACCAGTGCTTGCAGACAACCCCTTAGCGTGCACCTTAATACCACATGGCTGACCCAGTGGGCTCGGCCACTCCTGGGAGGCAGGGGATAGAGAATTTCATCAGTCATTGGGTCTCATGTCACCCTCCAAGCGGCCATGGGTCTGTGGTCAAGTGAGCAGCTCAAATTGCTCCCACCCACCAATCTTTGCTTGGCCACCTCCGGTGGAGTGTCCACAGGGCATGGTATGGCCCAATTTACAGGCACCAAGAAGAAAAAGGGCAGAACCTGTCAAATGGGCTGGAGGTAGGGGTGGGCTTAACATCAACAAATCACCAAACCCAGGACCGAGGCAGGACCGTGACATCCAACCGCACCTATCCCGACATTGGACAGAGCCGCTTCCCAGCTTGCCTCCGGCTTCTTGCTGTCCCTCATTCCCACAGCGACCGCCCGGGCATCAAGTGCGCTTACCAGCACCCAGTCCTGGCAGAGATGGCAGCAGCGTGCTTTCCACTCCCCAGCAGGGCGCCGCTGGGGCTATTCTTAGGGCTCCCAGTCCTACGTCGTATTTTTACCTCTCCCCTGCTGCTCTGCATTTAAGGTACGCCTTTACTGGTGTTTTCATCATGGAAATTAAATAGCAGAGGCGGCTCACGTTCCGGAAGCCTGTTCATTTAATCCTCACTGGCTCTGATCGGCCTCCTTCACCCAAACAGGATCTTTACCACCAGCCTGTGGGCATAGCAGCAAAGCACAAAGACTTGTCTGTTACCTGGGTTTTTTAAAAATGTCTTTCAACTTGGTTGATTCAAAACTATCTTCTTCCCTCAAATCACATCCAGTTACAGGCGGCTCTGACATCAGACAACTGTGTCGGTGCCAACAGATTTTCTAGTTCCTTCCTCCAAAAGCAGCAGATACCCAGCCTAAGTCCTGAGGTTAGGAGTAGGCAGGGTGGGTGGGGGTGGTGGGGGTGTCAGTGGAACGCCTCGAGTTCTGCAAGGGCCTCTGTGGCCAGGCACGTGGGCCAACTGTTGCATTTACCCCAACTTCTCAGCCCTGCCTCATGATGTTCCAGCTGGACTCAGTCCAGAACATTTATAGAAAAAGATGCTGACCACCCAGCACTCGAGGGAAGGGACCACAGATAAAGATGTTAAACCTGATGACCACCCATCTGCATCCACTGGTACAGACTGCACACCGTTGTGTAAGTCCCAGGCAGGCGGCCAGTGCTGCTACTGAGTGACAGTTGACTTGCCTCTCTCACCATGACCAGAGCCCCACAACCTTGGTGGGGGGCACCCATCACTCGATGCCTGGACCACACGCAGGAGGGCTCGGGACTTGCTGCTGCAGACAGGCAGGACTGGCTTTTCTTGGGAGACTATTCTCAGAAGAGTCTGGACTTTTGCTGCCTCTGGCCCTTCAGACCACCCAGCCATGGGTTTCAGGTAAGTGGGGGTGGCTCTAGGTGACACTGACTCTGGGCCATTCTAGCACCATGAGGACAGGGGTTTGGTGGAGCAAATCAGTGTCTTGTCCACACCCCATTAAAGCTTCCATAGGCCCGAGCCCTCTGCCAGGAAGTGGGCATGCCCACTCTTCTCTTACTTTGGCCAAAGGATGCCTTTTTTTTTTTTTTTAAATAAACTTCAAGGTAATCAATGGAGTTGACTGCAGTTTTATCTGCCCCATAATTGAAAACTAAGAATATCTACACTCTCACTGGGTAAGACGAAAGGGACAAAAAAATCACACCAGGTATGACCTCACAGCCTGACTTTTGACCTCAATTAAGCAAATGGAAGCAGCCTTCGGTCATCAGCCTTGGGCAGGTGCGTTCGGCATGTTAACACATCACAGCTCCCACCTGAACAGCCTGGCTTGGCCAGGCAGTGCTGCATGTGGACAGCCTTAAGCGCAAGGGGAAGGACTAGAAAAATGACTTCCCCACTTTCTCCCAACAAGGGTAAACTGGGAGAAGGAGTCCCAAGGAGCCTGGTAACCCAACATCCAAGAACACTCCACGTGATACCCAGAGAGCAAAGCCAAGCAGCAGAGAAGGAGCAGACTAGCCCAGCCGAAAGATACTTTATTTAAACGTCACTAGGAACATGTTTTGCTAATTTTTAGAAACCAAAGAGACTCTCCAGGGTGATGATGTGTGGTTGAGCAGAACATTCTTCTGTAAAAACTCCTTGTTCTCAGAAAGACATCCCCCCTCCACATGCATACGAAGCACAGCACAGTGAGGTGATAGCATAAAAAGCCCCTTCCTGCGGGCTCTTCTCAGGCAAGGCCTTGCCACCCTCCACCCAGTCCCTGCGTGGACTGATGCTGCCCCATGCTTCCACATTGCACAGGCTCCCCACAGGAGGTGAAGCTTCAACCACCAGGAATGCTGGTGGAACTGGCGCTGTACAAAACCATCTTTGCAGCCACCTCGTGACCAGTCCAGTTTATTTTCTGAAACACCCAGTGATACTAAGGGAATTCCATACACGTTATTCAATCTGACTTCTGCCTCAGGGTAGCATCCGGAACCGAGTCATTGAAAAATGTTTTTGCCATTGCATGGGCTGTTCTCAGCACATTCTTCTCCTTGGCGTCAGGGCCCAGGCTCTCATGGGCCCGTACCACCCAGTACCGCTCCATCCTGGGCAGGTAATCTGCGTAGCTCTCATCGTGCTCCACCGGTGGGGGCCCCTTGTCTGCTCGCAGGGAATGGGGTGAAGACGACATGCTCAGCCACGGCAGGCTGCACAGGCGTGTGGGGAGGGCTAGCGTGTAGACCCAACACACACACGCACACACACATCACCTGGAGCCTGGCTATGCCAGGATGGCCTCCCCAGCACGTGGTCCCATGAGCACTGGACACAAACACAAGAAAACACTTCAGCCTGCCTCAAGAGCACATCTACAATGCCAAGTCAGACTTCCATGAAAATTTAATCAAGTCCTAAAGCCTCTTAACCAGCGCAAGGGCATAGAGAACGACCTTAACACTGAGGGGGTCTAGAGAACTCTGCTCCTGCTATGCTCAGCCACATGGGTGGGACAGGCTCACCACCACAGAAGGCGTGTCACTGTGGTCTCCAGAAGTCCCAGGGTGCCTTCTAATTCTGTCGGACCCTGTGCCATTTGGAGGTCCCCCAAAGAGATGGTGAGTGGGTGGCCATGCCACCCAAGAGTTTAGGTGATCAGTCTGCACTATCCCTCCTCATTGTGAGAGTTACCTGGGTCCTCCTCACTGTGAGTTACCCATGCCCTCCTCGCTCTGAGTTAACCGTGTCCTCCTCACTGTGTGAGTTACCTGTATCCTCATCTGGTACTTGCATCCTCCTGTAAGTTACCTGCATCCTCCTCACTGAGTTACCTGTGCCCTCCTGTGAGAGTTACCTGCATCCTCACTCTGACATTTACCTGCCACCCTCCTTGCTCTGAGTTACCTGTGTCCTCCTCACTGTGAGTCACCTGTACCTTTCTCATTGTGAGGTACCTGCGTCCTCCTCACTGTGAATTACCTGTGTTGTCCTTGCTGGGAGTTACCTGTGCCTTCTTCACTGTGAGTTACCTGCGTCCTCCTCACTGTCAGTTACCTGTGTTCTCCGCACTGTTGAGTTACCTGCATCCTCCTTGCTAAGTTACTTACGTCCTCCTCAGTGTGAGAGTTACCTGCGCCCTCCTCACTGTGAGAGTTACCTGAGTCCTCCTTGCTCTGAAAGCTACCTGCATCCTCCTCTGTGAGTTACCTACGTCTTCCTCAATGAGTTACTGCACCCTCCTCACTGTGAGCTACCTCTGCCTTCCTGAGTTACCTGTGTCTTCCTCACTGTGGGAGTTACCTGCATCCTCCTCACTGTGAGTTACCCGTATCCTCCTCACTGAGTTACCTGCATCCACCTCACTGTGAGTTACTTGCATCCACCTCACTGTGAGTGAGCTGTGTCCACCTCACTGTGAGTTACCTGCGTTCTCCTCATTGTGTGAGTTACCTGCATCCTCCTCACTGTGAATTACCTGTGCCCTCCTCACTGAGTTACCTGAGTTCTAGTCACTGTGAGTTACCTGCACCTTCCTCACCATGTGTATTACCTGCGTCCTCCTCACTGGGAGTTACCTGCGCCCTCCTCACTGTGACTTACCTACGCCTTTCTCATGTGTTACCTGCGTCCTCTTCACTGTGAGTTACCTGCGTCCTCCTCACTGTGAGTTACCTGCGTCCTCCTCACTGTGAGTCACCTGCGTTCTCCTCACTGTGAGTCACCTGCACCCTCCTCACTGTGAGTCACCTGCACCCTCCTCACTGTGAGTCACCTGCACCCTCCTCACTGTGAGTCACCTGCACCCTCCTCATGAGTCACCTGCATCCTCCTCACTGTGAGTTACCTGTGTCCTCCTCACTGCGAGTTACCTGCATCTTCCTCAGCACGTGTTACCTGTGTCCTCCTCACTGTGAGTTACCTGTGTTCTCCTGTAAGTTACCTGCGTCCTCCTCACTATGAGTTACCTGCGTTCTCCTCACTGTGAGTTACCTGCGTCCTCCTCACTGTGAGTTACCTACGTTCTCCTGTGAGTTACCTGAGTTCTCCTCACTGTGAGTTACCTGTGTCCTCCTCACTGTGAGTTACCTACGCCTTCCTCAGCACGTTACCTGTGTCCTCCTCACTGTGAGTTACCTGCGCCTTCCTCAGCACGTTACCTGCATCCTCTTCACTGTGAGTTATTTGCTTTCTCCTGTGAGTTACCTGCATTCTCCTGAGTTACCTGTGTCCTCCTCACTGAGTTACCTGCGTCCTCCTCACTGTGAGTTACCTGCGTCCTCCTCACTGTGAGTTACCTGCGTCCTCCTCACTGTGAGTTAACTGTGACCTCCTCACTGTGAGTTAACCTGCACATTCCTCACCGTGTTACCTGCGTCTTCCTGTGAGTTACCTGCGTTCTCCTGTGAGTTACCTACGCCTTCCTCACTGTGTGTGTTACCTGTGTTCTCCTCACTGTGTTACCTGAGTCCTCCTCACTGTGAAGTTACCTACGCCTTCCTCACCGTGTTACCTGCGTTCTCCTCACTGAGTTACCTGCATCCTCTTCACTGTGAGTTACCTGCGTTCTCCTGTGAGTTACCTACGCCTTCCTCACCGTGTGTTACCTGCGTCCTCCTCACTGTGAAGTTACCTACGCCTTCCTCACTGTGTGTGTTACCTGCGTCCTCCTCACTGTGAAGTTACCTACGCCTTCCTCACCATGTGTGTTACCTGCGTCCTCCTCAATGTGTGAGTTACCTGCATCCTCTTCACTGTGAGTTACCTGTGTTCTCCTGTGAGTTACCTACACCTTCCTCACCGTGTGTGTTACCTGCGTCCTCCTCACTGTGAAGTTACCTACGCCTTCCTCACCATGTGTGTTACCTGTGTCCTCCTCACTGTGAGTTACCTGCTCCTCTTCACTGTGTGAGTTGCCTGCACCCTCATCGCTGTGACAGTTTCCTGCGCCCCCGTGAGTTACCCGTGTCCTCCTTGCTGTGAGTTAACCTGTGTCCTCCTCGCTTCGAGTTACCCGTGTCCTCCTCAATGTGAGTTACCTACATTCTCCTGTGAGTTACCTGTATCCTCCTCGCTGTGAGTTACCTGTATCCTCCTTGCTGTGAATTACCTGCATCCTCCTCACTGTGAGTTACCTGCAACTTCCTCACCATGTGAGTTACCTGTGTTCTCTTTACTGTCAGAGTTACCTGCGCCTTCCTGTGTGAGTTACCTGCGTCCTCCTCACTGTGAGTTACCTGCCTCATCCTCTCTGACAGTTACCTGCATTATCTTTACTGTGAGTTACCCGTGCCCTCCTCGCTGCCACAGTTACCTGTGCCCTCCTCGCTGTGAGTTACCTGCATCATCCTCTCTGACAGTTACCTGCATTATC
>NW_004443989.1:10880479-10916814 GCF_000243295.1 Trichechus manatus latirostris
GTGAGTTACCTGTGTCCTCCTCGTTGTGTTACCTGCATCATTCTCTCTGACAGTTACCTGCATTATCTTTACTGTGAGTTACCTGTGTCCTCCTCATTGTGAGCTACCTGCATCATTCTTTTTGACAGTTCCCTGCATTATCTTTACTGTGAGTTACCTGTGCCCTCCTCACTGTGAGTTACCTGTATTATCTTTACTGTGAGTTACCTGTGCCCTCATCGCTGTGAGTTACCTGCATTATCTTTACTGTGAGTTACCTGTGCCCCCCTCGCTGTGAGTTACCTGCATCATCCTCTGACAGTTACCTGCATCATCTTTACTTTGAGTTACCTGAGCCCTCCTCGCTGCTCCCCTCTCCTGTGTCCTCCTCTTCCTTGTCGTCGTCTCCATCCTCCACCTCATCACCTTCCTCCTCTGTGTCGGTTTCCTCCAACCACTCTTGAGTGTCTTCAGAAGTAAAAGTACAGACACCTGATCAGCGAGGGCCAGAAGTCAGGGAAGACTCAAATGTCCCCTGGCCATTTCCTCTCAGGATGCTATTTTCTCACTAAAGAAATATCCCAGGAGAACCCCCTCACCCCGGGCATGTTTGGATCCTCAGAGAAAACAGCTTGTTGCCCTGGATCTGAGGGATGAGGCGAAGACTGAGGTGGCACAAACCCAACAGGAAACTCCCCATTCTGTAGGGAAAGACAATCTGACATTTACTGCTTTTGCCCAGGATGCTCAGCTGCCTCACCTGTCGCAGGTGTTATAAATCAGGAATATTCTTAGTGCCTTTCCCTACACGTGTGGATTCTACTTTAAGCCTCAGATCTTAGAAAATGAATAAGCCACTTGGGTCCAGCAGTAGTCTGGTTCTATTAAAAAAATGGGAATGTGAGAATTAAGGAGACACAGCTAAAGCTTTGGATAAGATAATAAACAGGCCCATAGGTTCAAAACTAGAGGGCCCCAGAGACTGCTGGAGCAAGGCGCCTCCTGCTCAGGGCAGCTCTCAGGTGCATAAAAGAGCAGGCTCGGACTTTCTGCAGAGTAACACTCCAGGAAGCCTGTTTGCAATGATTCACCTGTACAGTACCCTAGACACACCTGAGGGGCTCACACAGGTTACATCGAGGGCTAACACGTGACCTGTGAGAGGACCTGCCAGCACTGTCTCTAATGCCACAGACAGGGGACAACTGTGTGAATGGCCAAGACCCTACGAGAGTACAGAAGCCCAGCAAATGGGTGGTGAGTCAGCAGCATGTGGGCAGACGCGGCTGTGGGCACCTGAGGCAACCACTCACACAGCTCTCCTTCTAACTCACGTACCAGCCACCCACTTACCTGGGTCCATCTCCACCAGGGCCTTCCATCCATCCATCTTCTGTAGGTCGAGGCAGTAGAGGTCGCTGAGGGTGAACTGGCGGTCACCTGCCTCAAACATGCCCCCATAGACGTAGAGCAGCCCATGCTTCACAGCCAGCATGGCGCTGGATCGGGGACATGGTGCAACCAAGGATGCCCCGGCCTCCTCTGCACCGTCATCGTCCTCATCCTTGGATGGCGGCCTTCCCGCCACGCCTGGTGCAGGGAGCACCTGCTTGATGGTGATCACAGTCCCGTCCTCAGTAGTCACCTTTCGGACCACCTCCAGGGGCTCCTGGGGGCTGGGCTCCTCTCCTGCCTGCTCATCACTACCTCTGAGCTCCCCTTTCCTGCCCCGCCGCCGCTTCCTCTTCTCAGTCTTGGGTTCCTGTTGATGAAGGACAGTACAGAATCCCACTACCAGTGAAGAGGAATGCCCAAGCAGGTATGGTGGGGAGCCCTCGGCAGCAGGCACCTGGGATCGAAGTGCCAGAGAAAACAAGCCTGACTCATGAACTCGAGGAGTCCCTGGGTGGTGTAAACGGTTAATGCACTAGAAAGGTTGGAGATTCAAGTCTATCTGGAGGTGCCTTGGAAGAACGGCCTAGCAATCTGCTTCTGAAAAATCAGCCATTGACATCTGTATGGAGCACAGTTCTACTCTGACACACACAGGGTGGTCATGAGTCGAAGATGACTCCACAGAAACTGGTTACTAGTTCACGGACTCAATCTAGCACCAAGCACTGGACACGGGACCCTCCTGGTGACCCCCAAATCCTCAACAATGGGCTAGAGAAGTACGCCGACACCCTAGATGAAGCCTTCTGCCCCTAAGGACACTTGCCTTGGGAAAATAAAATCAACCAACAAATGCCAATGACAACAGGCTGGGAAGTCCATGCTGGAGCTCACAGACACCCACCATTTGCCCACAGGCAGGTGGACCAGTCAGGCAACGCCCCACGGGGTTACAATGAATCACTGGCCACCAAAGTGTGAAAGACGACAGCTCTCTTCAAGGCCAGGCACAGTTTGTCACTCTGGACTGGGAATGTCCCGTGAGACAGGAAGACCCCCTTCCATGAGTGCTTACGGGGTTTGAAGTCCCAGACCACCTTACTGGGAGGAAAGCAGCCCTGACATGTGATGGAAGTAGAAGCTGCGGGTCCTGCATGTCATCTGTGTCTGACAGTCATTGTTCTGGCAAAATAGAACCTCCTTGGGGGCAGATGCTACCTTGAGTTGCCCCGCAAACCAGCGGTTCCTGGCAGTGTCATAGAAGTACAGGTCATTGAGAAAGTCGCCCTCCAGGGTCTCCTCCTCTTCCTCATCACACACCCCTCCGAAGAGCAGCGTCTGATGATTCGGGGCCATGGCCACGGAAAAGCCAGACCTTGGGGTGGGCTTGGCTCCCGAGGGATGCATTCGCGTCCACGCCCATTTGCCTGTCAGAAGAACACAGAACTAGGGTGAGAAAGCAGGAGGAAGTGGCAAGGAGCAAGAAACAGTGTCCATTAAGTACACGGCTGTGTTCAGAGCCAGTGCCTCTGCTCTCCGTGCCTGCTTCTGCCCCTCACAGTGGTGGGCCTGGCACCAAAGAGGCCCTGACCACACCCTCCAGAGCCGCTACCGTGTCGGAACATCCTTCTGAGAAAGCTGCAGATACCACTGTCCTGTGAAAGAAGCTGTGCCACCAGCCCTGGCTGCCTCTCAGTGCTGCTCAGGAAGCCAATTGGTCCCTGTGGCCATGCCCACCCCAAGAGTGCGCTGCCCTATGCAGGTGGCCTGTGGCTGGATGCAGCCTCCCCGAGACCACCAAAGACCCTCCCCCAGCAGCCAGGAGCCCCTCGTGTTCAGCATTCACCTGTCAGGCAAACCTCGCCTTAGCAGCGAATACCTTGGGGGTAATAACCAGCTCCCAGCCCTCTCAGTGCTCTACAAAGGGAATGCCGAGTACTAACGCTGCCTAATACCGTCGACGTCTTTGGGTCAGTCCATTTAAGCACCCTCACACAGGGTGAGCATGCCTCCCACCATTTCTGAGCATGCAGATGGGGCAGACTTGACTTATCAAGGGCATCCTGCCTGGCCAGCACTGAGGCACCTTGAAGTATGTGTGTGGGTCTACTGCTCCGGGGTGAATGGAGCATGCCCACACATCACCGGTGGCCCGTGGCGCTCACTGCCAGCCCCTGTGTGAGGAGGGACAGTGGGCTTTTATTGCTCAGCCCATGGGACAGAGGCCCCACCAGCAATGTGCAGACACCCCCGAGTTGTGGTTCCTTCTGCACAGTGAAGGTACCTTCTCTTCCGTCCTCAGACTTCAGCAGGAACATATCTGAATGCAGGGTGCCCTTGTCCACGTCCTTCTTGACTCTCTGCAAAGGAAGGGGAGTCATGTCAGTAGTGTCACTACATCTACCCAGGGGAACTGTGCTGTTGTTTTGCTAACAGCAGTACTTCCTTCATAGAAGCAACAGGCTGAGGAAGGATGTTTTATACTGCAACATTCTGACAATGAAATACTTCCCTGGAGACCTCGAGAGACAAGAAAGGTGTTCTGCTGACACATGCCACGGGTTCCATAAAGGTGGTCACTGCCAGCACAGAACGGAGCAGGGCACCACTCTAGCTGACGGCGTAAGATGGGAGTGCTGCACCCTTGCTAACTAGCTAACAGGCCTGTACTCCCCAACAGCTTTCTACTTTCTTTTACAGCAGTTTCCTTTCTTGAAGTGTTGCGATTTCCACAGAAATGCAATCCACTTGTCTTCAAAGTATTCCTCTAGTCGTAAATTTCAGTCTAATACACTATTAACTGAATCCAAAGACACTGGAGACAGATATGTATCAAGTGTTGTAACACCAATTTCAAAAACAACACAGCTGTCTCCAAAAACTATTCAGTCTGATCGAGACACAGGGTGGTTGAGGACACCTGACCTGGGGGTGACAGAGAGCAGGGGGCTAGGTACGTGGTGGTATGAGGAATAAGACAGCACAGGGCAGGAATACCATTGGACCCGGGGTGCTCAGGGAAGCCCTCTCCATGATGGACCTTTGAGCAGAGAGCAAAAGAAAGTGAGGGTGGGGGTCCCACAGCTATGGCATTCTGGGAGCATGCTCAGAGTGTTCAGGAGAGCGAGAGGCAGCAAGGCTGGGATGGGTGGGCCAGGGAAATGAGCAGGACAAGGAAGTGAGAGAGACAGAGAGAGAGGTGGATCACAGAGGGCCAGGTCGAGGCCATCAGGAGAGCTCAGAGTTGTCCCGGGTAAAATGACACACTGTTGGGAGACACTGAGCACAGTGAGACAAGCTACGAGCTGACATCTATTGTACAAAGACCACTCGGGCTGTGAAGAGATGGTAACAGACAAAGACGGGGCAGAGGGCCCATATGAGAGAGAACAGCCAGGCCCAAGGCGGGGGCAATGGTGCCACAGGCCAGGCCACTGGCTGTGGAAGTGGAGGTGGGAGAGGTGGGGTCTGTCAGAGCCAGGGAGCTGCAGACCAACATGTACGGTGAGAGAGGGGTTCAAGCGGATGGTACCACACAAGATGGTGGAGAAGCACGGCGGGATGCAGGTCAGGACTTCTTGCTCACTGAGTCACAGGGAAAGGACAACACAGCCCTGCCTGGTGCCACATGACAGCAAGTGATGCTTCCTCACAGAGACTTAAAAGAATAATGAAAACTAAAACCCTGATGCTGTAGTCGTTACCTTTATTATAAACATTTTAAGCAACTGCAAAAACTTCTGCTTAATACTGCCCCAAGAAAATCCACCTGGAGAAGAAAACCATCCAGGAGAAATGACGTTGACCGATGAGGCAGGAGGGGCTCAGTACTGACAACGCCCCTTTACCTCTGCTGAGCACTCACCCACTCGGGGCCTACGTCTTACATCGATCAGGCTGCTTTCTCACGAAGGCAGATGAGAATTACAGAAAATACAGTAGGAAAGCACAGGCCTGCTGGGACTGACATGCTTGGAACTTCCTTGGTGAGGACTGAATCCTATAGAGGGGCATCTTGCCTGCTCAGCCACACAGGACTGGCACCAGGTCTGACCACCCCAAACAGCCCACCATGTCAGCAGGCGTCTCATCTGGCCTCCACGACCCGTCTCGGCCTCTACTCAACAAGAGTTTGTCGTGGCTTGCTTCGCTCACGCTTTTGGTATCTTAGCTGCTCTTCCCTTCCAGCCCCACTCTGCCAGCACAGCCCATTGTCCTCCCACCCCCTAGTATGCCTGCTCACACCACTCCTCCGCTCACACTGTGTTCCAAGGCTCCAGTGCCCGTGCTCCCTTCACTCCACATTTGGCCCTTCCTAGCCCTGTGCTCTCCTAATCCTCCTGGCCTCCAAATTCCAGCCAAGCCAGTCTCATGGACTGCCTTTAAATGCACACTACCCATTTCTCACCCTACTCCTTTGGAGACTCATGCATGCATACCCGGTGCAGCATAAGCACGTTCCTCTCAGCACTTGCAGAGTCAAAAAGAAAACCGTCCCTCAGCCGCAAATGGAAAGATAATCGGAATAAATGCTCCACGTTAGTTAGTGTCTGTAGCTTAGGAATAAATCCTCCAAACGCAGACTTACTCGCACTGCAGAGTTTCAAGTGGATTCAGACGAAAACATAACATGGCCTTTGAACACCTTGTTATTATGTTATAGAGCAGCAGACTAACACTAACCTTAGCCCAGTTCTAAAGTTCTAATTTAACCCCAGAGGTCAACGAAGTGAATTGTTTGTGTAAGATTAACGTATGCTCTTAGATGGAAGTTTTCACTATTAGCAAAATGAAAAGACAACAGATTGAAAGACAAATTCCATGCCCACCTGTTTCGAGTAGCCTCCGTAGATGATGATGCTGCCCTGGGCAGTGACGGATATCTGGCAGCCAGACCTTGGGGTGGGCCCCATCCCTAAGGGAGACAGCTTGGTCCACGTGAAGGTGTCCAGATTAAAGGTATACACATCATTATAATAGATGTAGTCTCTGGTTATGACAAAGTGACACAAGGCATGATGATAAACATGATCAGGGGAAGGTAGTATGTTCAAAAGTGAACTTTAAAAAGATTTAACCTGATTTAAATGAAAGGTAAATTTCCCACTGTTTTTACTAAGTTACCTGTTTAATTAAAGTTTAGGTTCATATAAAAGGACTGTGAGCATTTATGAGTTTGCATTTGAAAATCAGAAACAATGCTAGCCCACAGGCATAGTAATTTACCTGTACTTGAAATCCTTTCAATCTGAAAGTAACAATACATCCTTATACAGTTTACAAAATCAGTCTTGTAAATAATTACATCCAGTTCCTTAATTCATTGTGGAATTATGGCTGAATTTTGGAAATAACAGAAGACACTGGATGGAGATGAGGAGAGAAGAGGGGTCAGCCATGGGAACTGGGAAACATGGTGGCAACACATTCTGGTGACACAGAGACACCAGGGACAAGTCCTCTGAACCCACAGACACTGGTGATGGCACAGAGGGCATGGCTGGAGGTGCTCTGGGACCCAGGTGGTACAGAGTCCAAGCAGAGGGGACCTGAGGAGGGGAGCAGCAGGTCACCCAGACGGCCATGTCCTGACATGGATCCTACAGATGGCTGTGAGCAGAACCCAGGGGCGTTGCGGTCAGAATCATATCCGACCATTAGAGAGAGACTGTTCTCCAGCTACCCAAAAAGGAGGGTGAAACTGAGATTAAAAGAAAGCACAGAAGAGTGAGGAACTCGACCAGAAGTCTGAAAGGGTGTTTCTTTTGCACACTGCATTCAAATTTCCCACGCTTGGAGCTCTGCAGTAAACCTTCAAGACCATCACTGCCACAATCGAATTGGCACAAAGCTAATCTTCGCCTTGCTGCATCTTCATGACCTGGACTTTCTGCCTGCCACCCACCACTGGGGCATCTTACGAGGGGGACAGCTCTGAACATGGAAACCCAGAACTCAGGGCTTCACGGAGGTTTTAACAACGCTACTACATTCCACCATTACCTCTGTGTCATGTGTCAGAATTTCAGTAAAGAAATTCTATTCTACACAGAAGATAAGAGCCACTGCTTCAAAGAAAATGAAAAGAATCAGTTTTTAAAAGTTACTGATTTCTTATGGATGTACTACACAAGCATCTGTTCTAGTATTTTCCTTTTTTACGTATGTTTGAAATACTTCAAAAATAATATTTAAAAAAAAGACAATAGCTTTGAAAAAAAGTTCTGATTTTGAAATGGTTACAAGCTCAAACTACCATAAAACTTGATTCAATTTACAACCTGTAAACTGACAGAAGGGCAGTGTTGCTCTCACTCACTGTCCCGCACACAGCAGATGCTAAATTAATGCACCAACAAATCCACTAGTCCCCATGTCTGTATTCTGACACATAATTATTTGTTAAGTTTCAAGAATGAGTACAAATGACAACCTCTTAGGTATAAATTTTTAAACATGGCCCAGGCTCTCTTATCCAAAGTGGCAACAAACAACCAAACGCCACACGCTGGACGTCAGAACTACAGGGGGTGGCACACTAGGTGCTCAGGGCAGAGACTGTGGTCAACTGACGTTGGAAACTTTGAGGACAAGTTTTACTACTTACTGATCATCTTGGTCTCTTCATCTTTAACTTGAGACTATAACCTGTCCTTCCAATAGCCTGTCCTTTAAGACAATGTGTGTAAAAATCACTTTGTAAACTATATGAACAAGACACAAGTTAAAGCATCAACATCACTATATCCAAGTTACACCTTTAAGGATATAAAATCATTCCTTGTTTAATTTGAATTTGTGTTGTTGTTGTGTGCCCTTGAGTCAGTTTTGACTCATAGCGACCCTACAGAACACAGGAGAACTGCCCCACAGGGTTTTCTGGGCTGTAATAGGGTCACTATGAGTTGGAATCAACTCGACAGCAACAGGTTTGCTTTGGTTTTTTAAATCTTTATGGGAGCAGATTGCCAGGTCTTTTTCCCATGGACCCACTGGTAGGTTTGAACCACTGACCTTTTGGTTAGCAGCTGAGCACTTAACCATCAAGCTACCAGGACTCCTTTTAATTTGAACCACACTTTAAAAAAACTACCCCCCCCCCCGAAAAGCATTTAAGAATTTATATTCCCTATCAGTCGGAATCAACTTGACAGCAATATGTTTGGGGTTTTTTTGTAACTAATGAAAATATTTTGTATTCGTGAAGAGATAAAGAAACCTTAATTGAGTCAAATCTCTACCTCACTTCCTCAGCTAAGATGGAGGAATGTGAAAAACCACAACAACTTCTGCCAGCCTTGACCTTCCCAAGGCTTCCTTCTTCACACAGGTGCGAGGATGTTTCCATGAACTGGTAATTATCAGAGGACGCTTGTACAAATGGATTCATTAAGTGACAAGAATGTGTGTGGGGTCACCACAATTAACAAACCAATCACAAAGCTATTTTTAAAGACGAGGAGAGGAGAAGCAGAGCACAGATGAGGTGGACAGCAAGGACGCTGTTTCCTCTGCCATTGTCTACACCTGAGGAAGAGCACGCTAAGTGTGGCCATCACCAGGTAAAGACAGTCTGAAACTTTTTACTGGGAACATTACCATACTGTGATGGTGACAGTAGTAAACCTGTTCACCTTACATCTTGTTGTTCTGCATAGAACTAAGGGCACGAAAGAAGGCATTTGTACAGACAGATGACAGGCCTGAAACAATCAGAGAACCTGCCAACTGGCCCTGGGAGCCCACTCCAGCCTGTCTGAACATAAACGTGAAATAAAAAGAGAACCAGATGCCTCCCCTTATGGTGCCTGGACTGGGGCTGCTTCCACCATGGGGGTTGGGGGGTTGTTAATTCTTTTAGACCAGTGGCTCTGAAAGCAAAGTCCCCAACCAGCAACACTGGCATCACCAGGAACTTGTTAGAAACGTACGTTCCTAGACCCCACCCCAGGCCAACTGAGCCAGAAATGAACAAGCCCTCCAAGGGATTGTGAGCCAGGCCCAAATTTGAGAATCCAGTTTGAGACAGAACCAACTATATAATCTGTGGGGCCCGGTGCAGAATGAAAAGTGTAGGGCCCATGTTCAACAAGGATGGTGAAC
This sequence comes from Trichechus manatus latirostris, assembly GCF_000243295.1. NCBI lineage: Eukaryota > Metazoa > Chordata > Mammalia > Sirenia > Trichechidae > Trichechus > Trichechus manatus. The sequence continues at coordinate 10,889,957 of NW_004443989.1, forward strand.
TCCATAATGGCGACAGCACGGCATCAAACCAAGTGCACGTTCTCAGAGTGCAGGGCCCTGGCGTGGCCCTGGCTTCACAGGATGGGCGTCGTCGTCCGTGTGCACTCAAAGGGCTCTTCTTGTTAAATGCCTGCCCCCCAAACTCCAGGAAAGACAGGCTTATCTGCTGCTGGCACCCACCTTGTGCTCTCGTGGAAACCGCCAAAGAGAATCAACTGTCTCTTCCAGGCTACCATCCGGTGTCCACTCCGCCCTGAAGGGCCTCCTGCAGATCTAAAACGCAAGTAAATCAGGAAAAAAAGCTATGAACTCGCTTAATTTTGGGTTGCTTAAAAAAAAAAAAAAAAAAGACCACCACTTGTTACACCAATTTCTGTTTTGTAAGTACTTACTGAGTACCACTTAATCTGATCCACAAGCTACCAAAACCATTCTGACAATCTAGTTCACTATGTTCACACTTATGCTATGGTCTCCCCCTTAGGCTCAAGAGTCCAGGTTGAGTTAAAACAGGTAGGTTCCAACCAACTTTAAAAATTAATACTCAACATTTTCCAATATGAAAGTCCAAACTGTTGAAAAGACAGCACTTCACAGCAGAAAAGTCCATGTAAATAATGTCAATAACCTATGCAGCTACAAGAAGGCACTGCCATTATCAAAATTAGAGGAGAAAAAAACAGCTGCTGTTGAGTCAATTCCAATGCAAGCAGTCCTTGGGTGGTGCAAATGGTTAATGCATTCAGCTGCTAACTGAAAGGTTGGAGGTTCAAGTCCATCCACAGGCACCTTGGAAGAAAAGCCTGGTGATCTACTTCTGAAATATCTGCCATTGAAAACCCTATGGGGCACTTCTACTCTGTCACGCACGGGGTTGCCACTGACAAAATTAGATCCATACAAATATAATATTCTCTTTATATATCAGTTTCCCCCAAAGTCCAAACCTACCAAACATTTTCTAATGTTCTATTAATTCCTGTCAAACTGAGAGCATCTTTAACTCTTTTCTGTTTAATTTATGGTCACAAATTACATACAAGGTTAAACCTCACATGGGCATTCTCTCTGAAGGGACACAATGAAGAAATGCTTCAGGTACAGGTTTTAAGATGCCACTTTATCCCACACACTCATTTGATGTAACATTGACTAGATGTGCAATCAGACGGAGGCGGTGGTGATAAACACCGTGTACACACACACACGGCCAGATCCTATCTCTACCAAGTCCACCTGCTCCCCTGTCCCCACCTCCAATCTTGTAGGTGCCTGTTAATTTGCACAGGTGATATAAAGCTTATGAGAAACTGTGCATATGAGAAGAGTGTGAAGTCACAAAGCTTTCTCAGGCAAAGGTATCATAAGGAACCCTAACACTACTCTGTATTTTCACACTATGCTCTGAATTCAGATGCTGTTCCTGCATCTCACCTACCTTCCTTCTGGAAAAGAGCAAACTGCCTGTATCTACCATGCTGTGTGGCCTTTTCGCACTCCCACTGCAGCATCCGCAGTCAGCCCTCCCAAACTCCGCATGGGTGTTCCTGCTGCTCCTGCGCACAAAGCATGAAATAGCAGGGAGCGTGCACGTTCCCCCCATCTCAGAGGTTAACAGAAAGAAAAGCAGGATCTCAGTATCACTGATGTGGGCCAGAGTGTCCTCCACTGAGGGAGCCACGGGAGTCTGCAGCATCATCCATGAGACAATCTGCCAGCAATACCTGGTCTGAATCCACCAGGCCTTTGAATGTAGCTTCCGACTCCTGGCAAGCAGGAAACAGGCTAAAGGGCTCCCTGGGGAAGAAACCAGGCAGACCAGCAGGAAACGCCATGACTGGCCTGCCTTTTCAGCAAGCCAGTGTCACAGAAAGGAGCTACGCTCAATTAAAAGAAATTCAAGGAATAAAAGGTGCAGATGCAACATGTCATCCTAGATGAGGCACTAGTTTGGATAAACCAGCTGTAAATAACATTTTGGGGTCAAATGGGCTAATTTCAATATGGTTTGGGTGTTATGAGAAAAACATTCACTGAAATGGAAAGCAAAGATTACGGCTGAAAAATTTTTTCAGAAATAAGCACAGAAAAAGATCTGGAAAGACACGAGTGAGCTGTCAGCAGTGGTTTTGGGGGTGGGGATGGAAATGTGAGGTTTTTATTTTTGTCTAGAGTTTCTAATTTTCTACAACGCACAAGTACTGCTTCTGTAATAATTTTTTAAAATGCAAACAAACAAGACAGGATATGGAAAGGCTAATGACTGCACATTATAGTTACATTAAACTGCTATTTACCTTGAGTGAATCTTGCAGGCAGACACATACCGATATACTCCAAGTAGTAACAGATTAACACAAGACTAATACAAGCTGGGCCTGAGACGATTTTCTCTCTTGTTCCCTTTGATGCTAAAGGTTGTATGTCAACTTGGCTGGGCCGTGATTCTCAGTGGTTTGGCAGTTATGATGTAGTCTGGCAGTCGTATAATGATATAATTATTTCCATGATGAGATCTGATATAATGTGATCACCTCCACAATGGGATCCGCTGTAAGTAGCCAACCAGTTGAAAGGGAGTTTCCTTGGGGGTGTGGCTTGCATCCAATACAGGTGGACTTTCTGGCAAGGCTCACAGGCTTTGTCACTCTGGATCCTGCAGCTAGCTGGCTCCTGTTCATCTGACCTCTGGTTCTTGGGACTTGGGCTAGCAGCTTACCAGCCATCTTGCCTGCTGATCTTGGGATTCATTGGTCTCTGCAGCTTGTGAGCCAGAAGACGCCTCCAGTGTGACCCACAGTCTTGGGACTTTCCAGCCTCTATAACCGCGTGAGCCATTTCCTTGACATAAATCTCTCTATATATATATTTATACGCTTTACTGGTTTTGCTTCTCTAGAGAACCCAGCCTAAAACACTCCCCAATAATTAACTCCAGTTTTCCAAAGTTGTCTTGATACCTTCTCATGGTTTAATATCCCCCACTTCGCATCTCAAAGTGCATGGGTCATTTCACCACAATAAAGAGAGTCAATATGGCCAAAAGGAAATGAGTTATGACCAAACTTAGGTCTCCAAATAAACCTCAATTCCACTCATCAGAAGAGTTCTGCTGGCTTCCACAGAATACTGCTGATGTACCTGCATCAGATTGGTAAAGCAAGCCCTTTGGTTATGATAAACTACGTATGCCTAACAAATCTGAGTGCCTTTTGAAGCTTTGGAAGATAAAATGACTGTGCTTGCCAAGAGTGAAATTCATGTATCCAGGAAAGCATTAGTTCCAAAGATATATTTCAAATATAAATGCTAGCTCTGACAAAAATTTTAAAATCATATTGTAAAGACCAAAATAGTTTTTTCTTCACTGGATCCCTTTCCCCTTATACGGGAGGGGGAAAAACTCCAACTCACTAATTACATTATTTCCTAGCCTATTGACCTCATAGGTCAAGCATACAGCTTAGTTTCCCCTTAAACATGGGTACAAGCAATCAAAAGGAACTATCTACTGACACACACAATGATATGGATGAATCTCAAAAACATGCTGAACAAAAGCAGGCAGACATGAAAGAGCACAAACTGTATGAGTCTGTTTATACCAGATTTTTTTTTTTTTTAAATTTTTTCCCACACAAAAATTTATACATACATTGTTATGTGACTCTAATTGCTCTCCCCATACTGTGACAGCACACTCCTCCTTTCTACCCAATTTCCCATGTCCATTCAACCAGCTTCTAACCCTCTTTGCCTTCCCATCTCACCTCGAGACAGAAGCTGCCCGTTTAGTCTCTTCTATTTACTTGAGCTAAGAGGCTCACTCCTCACGAGTATCACTTTATGTCCCACAGTCCAGTCCAATCCCTGTCTGAAGAGTTGGCCTTGGAAATTGTTTCAGTTCTGGACTGCCAGAGAATCCAGGGGCCATGCTTTCCAGGGTTCCTCCAGTCTCATCAGGCCATTAAGTCTCATCTTCTTACCAGAATTTGAGTTCTGCACCCCACCTTTCTCCTGCTCCATCCAAGACTCTGTTGCGTTCCCTGTCAGGGCGGTCATTGGTGGTTGCCAGAAACCATCTAGCTTTTCTGGTCTCAGGCTGATGAAGTCTCTGGTTTATGTTGCCCTTTCCGTCTCTTGGGCTCATACTTTCCTTGGGTCTTTGGTGTTCTTCATTCTCCATTACTCCAGGTGGTTGGAAGCAATTGATGCATCACATTTTCTTAATAAGCTTTGTTATGCCAACTGACCTAGATGTTCCCTGAAAGAATGGACCCCAGACCCCTACCCCTGCTACTCTGTCCCTCAAAGTATTTGATTGTATTCAGGAAACTTCTTAGCTTTCGTTTAGTCCAGTTGTGCTGACTTCCCCTGCAGTGTGTGCTGTCCTTCCCTTCACCTAAGATAATTCTTATCTACTATCTAGTTGGTAAATAACCCTCACCCTCCCTCCCCACCCTCGTAACCATCAAAGAATGTTTTCTTCTGTGTTTAAACCTTTTCTTGAGTTCTTATAATAGTGGTCTTATACAATATTTGCCCTTCTGTGACTGACTAAATTCACTCAGCATAATGCCCTCCAGATTCCTCCATGTTATAAGATGTTTCACAGCTTCATCCTTCTTCTTCATCATTGCGTAGTATTCCATTGTGTGGATATACCATAATTTGTTTACCCATTCGTCCACTGATGGGCACCTAGGTTGCTTCCATCTTTTTGCCATTGTGAACAGTGCTGCAATGAACATGGGTGTGCATATATCTATTCGTGTGACGGCTCTTATTTCTCTAGGATATATCCCAAGGAGCGGGATAGCTGGATCGTATGGTACTTCTATTTCTAGCTTTTTAAGGAAGCGCCAAATCGATTTCCAAAGTGGCTGTACCATTTTACATTCCCACCAGCAGTATATAAGTGTTCCAGTCTCTCTAGCATTTATTTATTTTGTGTTTTTTGGATTAATGCTAGCCTTGTTGGGGTGAGATGATATCTCTTTGTAGTTTTGATCTGCATTTCTCTAATGGCTGATGATCGTGAGCATTTCTTCATGTATCTGTTAGCTGCCTGAATATCTTCTTGAAGAAGTGCCTGTTCATCTCCTTTGCCCATTTTTTAATTGGGTTATTTGTCTTCTTGTTGTTAAGGTTCTGCAGTACCTTGTAAATTTTAGAGATTAGACCCTGATCAGATTTGTCATATCCAAAAATTTTTTCCCAGTTTGTAGGTTGTGTTTTTACTCTTTTGGTGAAGTCTTTTGATGAGCATGTTTATACCAGATTCTTTACAGAGCAAAATTAATCTACAGTGACAAAAGTTGCCTAGGGACAGAAGTTGGGAGGTAACTGTGTGTGGTGATGGAAATGTATATCTTGATTATGGTGGTGGTTACAGGAGTGTGTGTATTTGTCAAAACTCATCTAACTGTACCCTTAAAAGGTATACATTTTATGGTTATAATTATACCTCAATAAAATCGATATTAAAACACATGGCAAAAAATGAAAAAAAAAACCAAGCAAAGTTAAAACCTTAAGAATACAGACCAATAAAGTGAAACAAAAACATAATCAACCTCACTAGTAATCCAAGAATTACAAATAAAAGCAGAGATACCTTTTTATCCTATTAATTTGACAAAGATGAAAAAAATAAACAGGTCCTTTAAAAATAAATTATGACAGAGAAAAATCTCATACAATAGTAAGTGAAACAGGCAGGTTACAAAGCAAACTATTACATGATTCTAATCAGGGTTCTGAGTGGTTGGCTGCATGACAGTCTTTCCTGCATTTTTCCAATTTTCTGCAATGAATATACATGTATAACTGGAAAAAGTAACAAACCCAAGAAGGGCTGAGGAGAGAATAGTTATCCTGGGCTCCAGGTAAGGCTCTCAGACACAGTTACCTCTCCTGCAGGTTAAGGCTCTCAGGTACAGTCACCTCTGCTCCAGGTAACGCTCTCAGGCAGTTACTTCTGGTGCAGGTGGGCGCCCACAGGGAAGGCAGGCAGACAGGATGCCTCGGTCTGCAGCGTGGGCCTGGCTGGCAGGGCTGCTCTGTTCCAAACCGAATGGGACTCTTCCTAGAAACACTGACCATTGGAACACTCTGGCCACCCTCTCCAGATTCTCACAGGTTACAAACCCCAAGTCCTCCTTAGGGATCAAGTTCTCCCAGTGGAGCTCAGTTCACAAGCTTCTGTGCACACTGCTCTCTCTGTCTGGCTCTACCACTTACTGAAAAACAACAACAACAACAACAAAAAAAAACCTATTGCTGTTGAGTTGATTCTGACTCATAGCGACCCTACTGGACAGAGTACAACTGCCCCACAGGGTTTCCAAGGAGCGCCTGGTGGATTCGAACTGCCGACCTTTTGGTTAGCAGCCATGGCTCTTAACCACTACACCATCAGAGTTTCCCAACTACAGAAATCCAACCCAAAATCCGAGTTCCATCTCCTCCACAAAGACCTCAACACCTCCAGGCTGCATAGGATGGTTACAATCTAAGTCACACAATTCAGGACCTATTTATATAATACTATTTCTCCATTTATTTCATGCATGGCACACAGCTTCCCCCAAAGCCCAAGTGTCCCAGAAATATATTCACACACAGAATCTCAAAACTGAAAGCAAGCGTGAGTTATCCAATCCAAACGCCTACCCTTTACCAAGGTTCAGATGAATAATCTCTCCGCATCACTATACAATGGCTCCTCGTCTTCCCTTATTCCAGTCTAGAACTCACTCAGTTCTTCTCGCCAATCTCCAAATGTTGGATCACACTGGTTTCTCTCCTGTCATATTCTCCCATTCATTAACTTCCCTTTTAATGTGTCACTCAAAATGGCCACCACACTCATCCATGAAAAGAGAACCAGCAGTGAACATATTCTATTAATCCAATGTTTTCAGCACTGGCCTTTATGGTAGCCTCATCACACAATGACACCTCCCAGGATGACAATGGATCAGATCCATGTCTTTTGCTAGCAAGGGCAGCTTTCTAGTTAAAGCTCTTTCATCCTGCATCTAGATGCAACCTTCAAGGGAAACCTAGCCTCCTTAATTTCATCTTGTTACATCTGGTCCACGGAGATTTAACTGTGGATGCCAAATTTATCCACCTACTTATTTGCCTAACCCCGGCCTTGCATTCACCCACAAATTTAATAAGCATACGTTCTTATCCAAGTTGACGATAAGAATATCAAATGGACAAGTGTAGGGAGAGAGTCTGTAGCACGTCATTAAAACACTGCCCCCAGGTCCATGAGGGCAAAGGGAGTTGGAAGTCCACTGGCTCAACCAGCTGAGGATCCAGCCTTACCACTGACTGTTCACTTGGCACAGTAAAAAGAAGGCCTTTCATCTGTGTTGGCCTCACCTCAAAGTCTCAAGTGATCGGGACACCATTAAATCCCTTCTGCACTGGTACCAAGGGAACAGAGTCATACACTGGGCAAGGTGCATGTTAAAGAAATTGGAATGAGAAGGAATACACTCCCAAGGCTAGACAAGAAGCAAACTCCACTTTGGAGAAATTTTCTGATAAATACTTTACAATCTGGGAAACAGATTTTCATTCAACAACTAGCCTAGTATGCTTGCTTCCATTCTACTTCAAAAAAAAAAGGTACACTGGAGAGCCCAAACGCTACCACGTTAGTCTACCAGCTATGAACGGAAAGGTCCAGTGACATATGGAAATGGAGTCAGCAAACGATGTCATCTTTTAAATCATGCCCCATCCCTAAAATCCCCAGGTTAAGGCTCCATTGACTCCCCTGCACAGGAATCCTGCTAGGTGTCTTGTCCCCGGCTGAGCCAGGCACAATGCACTCGACTCACTGTTTGTGGCAGTAGCCAAGTCCCAATGTGTTTTGTAACTAAAACGGGAAAAGTTTTCTATAAAAAGATTCCACATCTCTCTTTAGAAAAACAAATCCACCAAAAAAGCTAGTTTATATTTAAATCTCCAACAGGCTTTTCAACTGCCGTCACTCCTAACTGTGGAGTCATTAATATGTCCCGCTCAGCGAGAAGTCTTTATACACAGCGCAGAAATACATGTGCAACATTGTGGGAGTAGGTGCGTTTAGGCACGTTCAAGTTATATGCACAATGGTATTCCAACAGGGCAAGCTGCCACTCAGAAACAGCTTTCCATGGCAGCTCAGCATCACCCAGCTCCCCCTTCCAATGGGCATCTGCAGTGACATTTACAAAAATGTCTACACATCAAATCACTCTGCAGGCTTAAGGTGCAAACAGTGTTAAGCACTATGTATGCAAATGCATTCCTGAGTTATTTTAAAGTCTACACCTTATAAAATTATATGATATAGTATCACTGCTGTATCAGGTAGCCATGGGCATTTATTTAGCAAAAGCACAGTTTCTACTACAATCTTTGAGTCAGGGTCACAGGAAACGCAGTCCAGTGGCTCATCCTCAGAGCAGAAAAGCTCTCTTCACCAAGAATGATTACCATGTGGCCCACATAGGAACGTGTATAAGATGTAAATATAAGATGTATGTATAAGATGCCTTTGGAATTCCACCCTACTTTTCCAAGTATCAAACCAATCAACCAACAAATTTTGTGCTTAGTGAGTATAGGGTAACTAATCACATTATATGGAATAATTAGTAGCAGTCTCCAGAATCCAGCCAGCCCATAAAACTATGTCCTTCTTATATTCTTATTTTAACTAATACCATTATTAATAATAAAACTACCATTCACGGAGTGTTCGCTCTAGGCTACACATTGTCCTTTTACGTGCACTTATTCCTCACAACGACCTCATGGTGCAGGTGAGATTTTTATTCCCAGTTCACAGGTAAGGAAAGCAACACTCAGAAGTCAAGACTCACAGTCTGCAGCAGAGCCAAGATCTAGAACCTGTCTTCCCAACATTTCAGTTTCCCATTTGCTTTTGCTGATAACTACTCATTTGTTTAAATGGGAAGTGTATTAGTTTCCCAGGGCTGCCAAAACAAGCACCACACTGTTCCAGAGGCCAGAGGTCCTAAATCAAGGTGTCAGCAGGGCTGGTTTCTTCTGCAGGCTCTGAGGGAGAATCTGCTCCATGCCTCTCTCCTAGCTTCTGGTGGTTGCCGGCAATCCTTGTGCCCCTTCGCATGGTGACACATCACTCCAATCTACATCTCCATCTTCACATGGCCTTCTCCTCTGTGTATGTGTCTCTAAACCGCCTTCTCTTTATAAGGACACTAGTCACTGGATACAGGGCTCACCCCAATCCAGCATGACTTCATCTTACCTTGATCATATCTGCAAAGACTCTATTTCCAAATAAGGTCACATATGCAGGTTCTGGGTAGACATGAATTTTGAGGAGAGTCTATGCAACCCACTCCATGAGGAAAGGGTACTCCTTTTCTCTTCCCGGTCCCTCCCAAGTCCCCCACTGCTACACTCTATAAATGCTCCTGTCCTGAGTGTGACAGAGAGGGGCAGATGCTGAGTCCTGCCTCTGACATATAACTTCCTTCAAACTTACACAAGTGCATGCACACTGAAACAAACAAGCCACAAATAACAATAAAAAAAACCCTGTTTTTAGATGGAATCTGTGTTTGCAGAATCTGCACAGTTTTGCAAGCATCTTCAAGTTAAGGTAAAGACTCCTGTGCTGTTAACAGTGGTCATCTATATCTAGAGTGTGAAATGAGGTGGCAGAAACTTTGGTCTTCTCACATTAGTAATGCTCTGGGTTGTCCTCTCATTTTCAGACTGTTATGATGTTCCAGTAAATGTCTCTGTTGCTATAGATGAGAATGTCATAAATGAAGACAGTGAAAAAGGTTACTAGTGAGCATCAATAAAGATTTCATGCTCTGGGCCAAAGTACTTTCCAACTTATACATAAAAACACCAATTTTTAATGAGAACATATTTCTTCAGTGTGTCTACTAAGGTAAGGAGCTTTCCCAAAGCAAGAAGGAGACAGGAACAAAGATGTCGACAGTATGGCAGTCCACACTACTGCCCCTTTAGGTTCTGGCCTGATGAACATGTGCCTGAGCCCTTCTCAGCAGTGACTGAGCCCAGTGGGCCTGCTTGCACCTCCACCTGCACGATGGTTAACTGCCCAGATCTAAGCCAGTCAGAGCAGGGCAAGCAGCCCGGGCAGCAGCATTCAACCAGAGGCTCCTCACTGGATGGTGGAGCACAGTCCACAGAGGTGCTTCCCCTCTGGTTAAAGGGCTTGGATTTGACAAAGACCCTGCTCTACCTCCCCATTAAATTCTTCGATATGACTGCCTGTTTCATTGAAGCAAAGGCACTCCCGCTTTGTTACCCAACAGCAAAGAAGACGCCAGGTGATTGTAGCACACAGCCCCAGGCACGTGCTCCATGCCACACCCTACAAGCAGCAAAGCCAACTCACTCTACTTTAAATCTGTGATTCAGCTGTGCTTCTTCTCTTAAATGCTGTATGTACAACTATACTGTCTGTCCCTCCATACACAGAGAGTCAGACGCACAGCTTCTGACCATTCTGACACCCTGCGGTAAGTGTGCAGCAGGAACCACATTATCAACAAACGCAAAATGAGGCACCAACAGAGGGTGGAGCTGGCTTATCTCAGGCAGACTTAACGGTTTCCCATCCTTCCTCACGCCAGTGCACTAATGCCTCATTGGCGACACAGACAAGCTTGTCCTTCTAGAAGTACGGTACCTCCACAGGGCAGCCTCACCTCCAGCAAGCTCAGAGCCTGAGGCGACCCTGAGGGGGTAAAAAGATGGCGCATCAGAGAAGACCTGCACTTGTTAGGGTAAACACAGACACTGACAAAGGAGGGATGAGAAAACAGGTCACACTGCAGTGCAGTGGTGGACAGGCCCTGAGATGAAAGGATCCAGAATCACCCATGTGGGAGAAAGCGGGCACTTCCCAACTCCTCTTTAACCCGAGGAGAGCATCTCTAGGGTCTCTGTACGTTGTGCAGCCCCAAAACCAGAAATCTAGGCATGGGGAAGCATGGCACAGTGGAAGGTGAGGCTCATGACAAGCATCTTACCTGACTTGCTCCCAGCTCTTGGTGGCCAAGTGCAGCACCCAGAGATCCTTATAGTGGTAAAACTGCTCCCCATCAGGAGAGGCAAACTCCCCTCCAAAGACCCACAGCTGTCCACCGCCCTGAGGCACCACGACGGCCTGCAAGAGAAAGACAACGGAGTCAGGGTACAGCCATGCACTGGCATGGCGGTGCCAGCTCTACATGTAAGTGACTCGGTTTGGGAGACAGAGACACAGGAGTCTGGGTAAAGGACCACCACTGTGAAGTAGAAAGCCTGAGCCCTACCTGGGCTTACATACGGCTCGGAGACAATGAAGTTCCAACTGGACAGAGTAAAAAGACATCAATGACCACCCAGGGCATTCTGCAGAGACCCCAGAAAGGCCACGCTGTAGGGCTAAACTAGCCCTAGAATAAAGCCATGCTTGACTTGCCCTAACAAAGTAAAAAGATGATCTGCAAGTAACTGAACTGCCTGCCCAGGATAAAATTTAATATTAGTTCATTAAAAGATGAAAACAAAACCCAGACACTCAAAAGACCACATTCAAAGTCCATCATCTAACCACACAAGGAGAAACTCAATCAACAGAGACAGACTTAGAAATGACAGAGATGACAGAATTAGCAAGGAAGGACTTTAAAGCAGTTATTATGGATATGTTCAAAGATTTAATGGAAAACATGAACACAACAAATCAAAAAAGGAAACTATCATCAAGAACCAAACAACTTCTAGAGCTGAAAAATATATGTAAAGTGAGAGATTCACTGTGAAAAATTCACAAGTTCAGAGCACATCCACTGAACTTAAAGGAGCGCAAGAGAAACTATCCAAAATGAAGCAGAGAGAGAAAAAAGGTTGGGGGGCGGACAGGAAAAGGACAGAGCCTCACTGACTCACTGGACAATATTAAACAGTCTAACATACATGTAACTGAACTCCCAGAAAAATCACAAAAAGGTACATCAAAATCAAATTGCTGAAAAATCAATGATAAAGAGAAAATCTTTTAAGCAGCTGGGGCAGGGGGAGTAGGGCATATTACATACAGGAGAAAAAAGATAAGAATGACCACTAACCCTCTAACCTCTCATTAGAAACAACATAAGCCAGAAAACAGAAGTTCTTGCAAGGGCTAAAACAACTGTCAACCTAGAATTCCATATCCAGGAAAAAAAAAAAAACCCTTCAAAATGAAGGCAAAATGAAAACATTTTCACCTAAACAAAAGCCGAAGAAATGTGTTCTGAGCAGATCTGCACTTCGAGAAACAGTACAGGAAGTTCTTGAGGCTGAAGGAAAACACCACCACACAGAAACTCAGATCTACACAAGGAATGACGTGCTCTGGCAATGGTAAATTTGTAACAAAATACAAACGGCTTTTTCTTTTTCTCATTTTAAAATTTCTTTAAAGAAATAATTGGCTGTTCAAAGCAAAATCAGTAACACTGCATTGTGGGGTTGATAATGCCTACAGAAACAAAATACATAACAACAATAGCACAACGGATGTAAAAAGAAAATGAAAGTATTCCATTATAGGGTTCTTACATTTTATGAGAAATAGTATATTATTATTTGAAGACAGGTTGTCCTAAGTTAAAGATGGATATCGTAAACTCGAAAAACCACTAAAACAAGACAACCAAAAAAAAAATGAGATTGCTAATGAAATAAAAATGGAATATTAAAGATAATCAATCCAAAAGAAGGCAGGGAAATAGAGAAAAAAGAATATAGGCAGATGGCACAAATAGAAAACAAACAGCAGGATGGTATATTTAAACTTAACGATGTCAATAATTACATTAATTAAATAATTACACTAATTAAAAAACAAAGCTTGTCAGACTATAAAAAACAGACCCAACTACAGTGGTGTTTACAAGAAATGCATTTTAAATATAAAGACATAAATAGGTTAAGAGGCAAAGGATGGGAAAAGATATACCATGCAAACACTAATTATAAGAAATCTGGGTGGTTATAGTCATATCAAGGAACCCTGATAGTGCAATGGGTAAGTGCTCGGCTGCTAAACCAAAGGTTGGCGGCTCAAACCCACCAGTGGCTCTGCAGAAGAAACACTTGGTGATCTGCTTCTGTGAAGATCACAGCAAAAAAAATCTGAGACAGTTCTATTCTGTCACATGGGGTTGCTATGAGTCAAAAATAGACTCAACAGCACCTAACAACAAGAACATATTCGTATCAAACAAAATTAACTGCAAAACAAGGAAGATCATCAGGGATAAGTCAGTACGGATATGGAAGTCTTGAACACTATCAACCTACCTAACCTAATGTAGGATACTTCATCCAACAATTAGAGAATATACATTCCTCTCAAATACACACAGAACAAGCAACAAGATAGATCATACGTTAGGCCATAATATCTCTCAATAAATTTAAAGGACTGAAATCATACAAAGTGTTCTTTCACAACAAGATTAAAATTATAAACAAATAACAAAAAAGACAGCTGAAAAATTCCCTAAATATTTTTAATTTAAATATACTTCTTAATATTGTAACTCATGGGTCAAAGAGGGCATCTAAAGACAAGTTAGATAATATTTCAATCTAAATGATAAAGAAAACACAATATATTAAAATCTGTAGGATGCAGCTAAAGTAGCAACTAGAGAAAAACTTATTTCTTTAACATATTAGAAAAGAAGATTTAAAACCAATGATCTAAGCTTCCACTTTAAAAAGCTAGAAAAAGAAAATTAAACCAAAGTAAATGGAAAGAAACAATAAAGAGTAGATATTATTGAAAAAGAAAAATGGATAAACAAGAGAGAGAGAAAAAAAATCAACAAACCCAACGTCAAGAGAAAAAAAACTATGGAAATACTTGAATGAAACACAACTTCTGTTTGGGATCTAGGTTTCAGATTTTTAAGTCAACAGGAACTTTTTCTACCTTCTTTCAAGAATGCTTTCAAAATTGCCAAAGGAGAAGTACTAGACAAATTATTTCCTAAATAGCTTCAAACCAGAACCATATGTGGCTTTTTAGATTCACAGGTAGAAGGGGCCTTCATCACCTAGCACAATCCTAGTCATCCAATTCAATTAGGAAATCCAAGTCAAAGAAACCAAGCTCGTGACTGGTCAGTCACAAGCTTACTGGACAAGGAGTAAGGTTAGACTAAAACTCACGTGTCCCTACTTCCAGTTCACATTTATACAAAACAATTCCCCAGAGAGAAACCCATAAATCTTACCAGTTAAACGAAGGTAAATATTGATAAGATAAATCTGTACTTCTTGCTAAATTATTATTCTTAAAATTATTTTTTAAGGAAATACGTAATAAAGAAAATCTTCACTTGCTGCCCCTAAAGACTTGAAAGAATGTGAATTTTAAGTAAATGAATTCCTCTGCTTTCTTCCCTTCCACAAAGAAAAAGCATGGCTATTGCACATCTGGTTATCACTTTTTTTCCTAGAGCTATGAACGATGTTTAAACTAAAACATCTTTACTAGTACTCTCTATGGAAAACTAGTTCACAAGCACGTATTAAAACGTACACCCAAGATGTCTTACTATTGCAAGCATACAGTTCACTCACCTTCAACAAAGTATGTTTTAAAATTCTAGTTATTTCAAATAATTTGCTCTATTCAATTTTTTAAACCAAATATTTATGGGTAAAAGTAATAATACAGCTCTATGTCACAATAACAAAAAAAAAGAAAGAAAACTTTTTTGGGTAAGAAAATAATGAATGAAAGGTCTAATTTAGAGGCTAACAATAGGACCTTAGTATTCAAACTCAAAGGTTTCAACCTAATGCAAGTTCAACGTTATTTCCAAATTATTTCTATTTAGTAGCTATCAAATGAATGAAAAGGAATACAGTCTACTAAGAAGGGAATCTAGTTCAGATCACAGATCAGTGCCCGATTTCTCCAAGAACTTATTTTATCAAGCTTATTATCTCATAATAAACATGCTAAAACCAGTTGCTGTAAAGTAGATTCTGACTCATAGTGACCCTATAGGACAGGGTAGAAATGCCAGATAGGGTTTCCAAGGCTGTAATCTTTATGGGAGTAAACTGTCAGGGCTTTTCTCCCATGGAGTGACTGGTGGGTTCGAAACACCAACCTTTTGGTTAGCAGCAGAGCACTTAATCACTGCGCTACCGGGGCTCCAAAATGTCCTGCAGTGTAAGGAAAAAAATGATTTGCTAAATGATCCCCATAAAATTCATGTTTTAAGTGAATTTTAGTTATCACTTTGGAAAACAAACTATCAAGTGAGTAGACACCTAGGAACCCAATGCCTTCACTTCCTCTTTTCTCACTCATGCCCTAACTCCCAACAGACCCACTCATGCCAGCTACTTGACCCTCAGCAGTCTAAGAAGAGGCAGTGTCTGTCTATTCTCCCAGGGAAGGATACTGAGAATAGAATGCCGAAGCCTACATGAGTCACTCAGTCCCACGTCCAAAGAAAGCGAGACCCTGGCTTTCTTCCACTGGGCTGTATTCACTTTAGAAAATGCCATGTAAACTCTCAAATTACACACCAAAATAAATTTCACCCCCCAAAAACCCAGGGCCTAGGAGAAAAGAAAGACTAACAGGAGTATGTGTAACCTTTCTCTTTCCCCTCCTTCTGCCTGCTAATTGACCAAAGATAAAGAACACAACTTCTAACATCGTATTCATTAAATAAGTCCATAATGCGGGAACTTTATGTCCTGCTGAGTTTACTGCAGTAGAATTTGAACTATAACGATCTACAGGCAAAAGACTTTACAACTGATGTTCCATTTCCCATCTCTCTGATTCACTGCGAACTCAGACTGCAAACAGCAAGACTACCTCAACGACAAGGACATCACTAAGCCTCTGACTAATAAAGCCTCTAGAAGGCATTAGAGCCTGCTGAGATCCTGCCGAAATAACCAAATTAAAAAATCTCAAGACATTTATGACATGAATCCTTCAAGAATGCAGCTAATCACTATGATTAAAATGGTTAAGACAATAAACACAAAAGCAGCACGAGGTCTGCATTCCATGACACAGAACAGAAGAGAGTGTTTCAAGAAAAGGGATACAACAGTGAACGAGAAGGACAAAGTGCCTGTCCTCGTGGAGCTTGCAGGACATCTAAAACCAGGACCTCCCTTCCCTGGATATGACTACTAGAAGGAACCTCTCCTGTATAAGTAGGATGCTACCACCACGTTACTTGAATGCTACTTCCTCGTATGCCCTGCTTATGACACAGCTCATTCTAAAAGAATTATCTTCCTTAGACCATTTACATTTGTCTTTGAACAGTCCATTTTCTCGTTTCCATCTCTCTAGCCACCAGATCATGGGCTATGTAACCCTCTTTCCACTCAAACGGGGGCATGGGGTGCACATTTTGCTGTGTGGCTATTACATACCAGGCACTAGACATTTTTTTCCTGGATTATTGCATATAATCTTCACACAACTTGGAGGCAGAGGTGTTCATCTCCCCAGTTTATAGATGAAGAAACTGACATGCAAAGAAGTTTTGTAACTAGCCCAAGTAGCAAGCAGCAGAGCTGGGATGATCTGCAAGGCCTGGCCTCTTTGTACCACACTCCTCTCTTTTATAAGCCCCACAGCTGATAGCAGAATTCCCACAAGCAAAGCCCCAGCAGGAAAAGATGGGAGAAACCTGAAGGTCCATCCAGAAAATTACCTGGTGAGCGCAGCGCCGGGGAGGTGGATTAGGGATTTCAACTTTAGTCCATGTACCCTTTCTGATATTGTAGGTATAAAGCTCATTGTACAAAAACGTCTGCAGAAAGGAGGAAGAATTTTAGTGTTCTGATGGCATGCTTCCATTCAAGTGACAGTAAATGGAAAGAATACCCCCCAACTATTAGATTACCCTGGGAAACTTGTTTCCTAAAGCAACGTAAATCACCCCAATACAGGGGGCTGTGCAACAGATTTCCCAGGACCCTTTAGGATGACAACACAAAGAAAAAGGCCGTCTGTCCACCAATGCATGTTAATATCTAAGCTGCTGAGATCCTTTGCCACTCAGTAAAATTCTTCCTCCTCCTAATTCAGGCCTAGTTTTTAAGTGGATGGAAATTCACAGATGAAGACGGAAGAGCGAAGTCAAGTTCACAGGGTTCCTCTCAGGTTGGAGTGAATATGGGCGCCTGCTTTTGTTAACTGCTTCATACAGTTACATTTTCTGAACATACAGAGAAAACACAGGTCTTTCTGGATTGCTCAAAAATAACACTTTGCTCTACAACTCATCAGCACTTTCCATATTCAAGACAATTCTGAAAACTGTGAATTTTAATTTTGGAAAGCCTATCACGAGGAAGAACAGAGGGCATGTAGGATCGACTGTCAATGGGTGCAGGCTAAGCTCCAGCAGGCAGTAACAGTGGGAGAGCTGATCGGGGGAACAAGGACAGAGGGCAGGTACAGTTGAGAGTCAAAAGAGTGATGAACCCCTCAATGTTGGTGCAATCACAGTCACTTCATCCCTAATGGAGCCTGGGTGACTTGTCAGGGACAACGTCTCCCATCAGTCCCGACCACTCAGGAGGCGAGACATGTAATAAGGGAGTTACAGGACCAGTGCATATCTGACATCAACGCTTTAAATGGATTTTATGCCAAACAGACCCACGGAAATTGGGGGGAAAGAATAAATATATACTTTACTTTTTTGCCATTGAAATATTCACCTCCAAAAAGAATCAACTCATCTTTCTCAGGATGAGCGGACAGCGATGCGTTTAACCTACAAGAGACGTAAGCAGTAGGTCAGCAAAGAATTGAAGTGCAAGCAACTCGTTCCTGATGCCCAGTCGGAGAGCCTGCCTCCATTCTGCCGGAATGCTCTATCACCAGGCCTCACCTTTCTAACGGTCCATGAAGGAAAGGACACAAATTAAATTCAGGACTGTGACCACTGGTTCACATTCCCAGGGCAGCCTGGGTCTGGGTGACCTTTCATATAACCTGGTTTACAAATCATGTGATAGTAAGAAGGGTGGGTCTAGATGCTCCTATTTATAAGCCAGATTTTCTGGAACTGCCCTATTTTAAGGGTCTATCTTGTTAAATCACAATCAAAACTGTTCTAAAGAATCCAGCATTGAAGCATTTCAACACATTTCCCAGACAGCTTTCATCTGGAAAATGGAACGATTCTTCTACTTATTTCACACGTAAGGACAAGAGAATAGCTATACAGAAATTATAAATACATTCTGACCACTTCAGTAGATAGTAATGAAAAATACTACGAGAGAGGGCACATCACCAGAAAATACCACTCTTTAAAAATCACCGACAAGTGGTGTTCCCCAAGGTGTGTTCCATTTTACCCTGATTCTAAAAGATGCGTCTCAAAGGAAAACCAGTTTTAAGGTCAAATAGTTTCAAGGTCAAATCTGAAAACTCTACTTCCCTCTTAGAATTTACTGAGCACAGAAACATTTTATAGACTAAGAAATCTTACAGTAAAGAAACCAGTGTTTCCCAAAGTTCTCTGACCCTGAATCTTTTTTTTCACCTAACATCTATTAATTTCCTGTGGAAAAGTACTGAATCAATTTGGGAAACAACAATCTATGCTGGATCCAAAATATTGAAACATTGCTGGTATACACAACTAACCACACACCCCACCTTTACTAAAGTACCGCAGAACATACAGGTATCACAAAGCTCTGATGCAACTAGATGTCTTCTCCTTTCTTCCCAGTTAAGTTACATCTGAGCCAATACTTGGGTTTAAACACACTTAACATCACCAAAACCAAACCCATTGCCCTCCAGTCAATTCCAACTCATAGCGACCTTATAGGACAGAGCAGAACTGCCCTAGAGAGTTTCCAAGGAGCAGCTGGTGGATTCAAACTGCCGACCTTTTGGTTAGCAGCTGAGCTCTTATCCACTGTGCCACCAGGGCTCCCATACTTAACAACAATGGGCAATTTTCATGGTTTGTGTCTCTTTTTCATAATATGATCAAGAGTTATGAGGTACGAAGTTACTAAAGCTACCCAGTTAAAAGGTCTTACTCTCATTATGTCTCAGTTTCAACAACTGCTCCCTTATATCAGGAAGCATTTCTAGCTGACTCAGTGAGTTGCAAACATTTTAAATTATATCCTCACGTGAAATATGACTTTTGGGACAATACTACTTTAAGAAAAGTTCTAAAACACCATCCAGGAAAAAAAAAAAAACTACGTTCAAAGTGGATTCCCTACACAGTGCTGGTGTACTTCCCTTCAACCTGAAGGTAGGTTTGATGTACTTCTTGCATTTCCAGACCACTTTTCCTCCCTGTTTATCTCCCCAGCCTAATTTCCCACCCACCTCCTCTCTAAGCCACCCTGGCTTCCTCAGCTCCTTAATGCCTTAAAGACCTCCAAGATTTGTGTGCTTCAGGAATTCAAATGAAAATGTATTTTTAAAACATCTACGAAGTATAGTCTAGAAATATAATTTGTCTTGCTCCAACAATAACATGCCGGTCCTGTGGGAAAAATAAAACCAGATTACTAACGGAATTTACAAGATGAAGAGGAAGGACCTCCAACTTTGGGAGAGGCTCTGGTGCTAATTAAGCTCCTCCTCACCCCTTAACAGGTGATGGTTAGATCCACAGTGTCTGAGATTGGTGGGATTCCAGCACCAGGGCCACAATTTGCACCCCACTATAGCAAAGGGATAGGAGGCCTGGTGGTGCAGTGGTTAAAGCACTTGGCTACTAACCAAAAGGTCGGAAGTTTGAACCTACGAGCACCTCCAAGGGAGAAAGATGTGGTAGTCTGCTTCCATAAAGATTACAGCCTTAGAAACCCTATGGGGCAGTTCTATTCTATCCTATACGGTCGCTATGAGTCTGATTCAACTGGACAGCAAGGAGTTTACAGCAAAGGGAGCACAGTAGCAGCTTCCTCCTGAAGTTCAAGATCCTAGGCTTCCAAAGACTCCTGACATTGCTATTAAGGATGACTCTTACAAATTTGGAGTCCCTGGGTGGTGCAAATGGTGAACGTGCTCAGCTGCTAACTGAAAGGTTGGAGGTTCGAGTCCACCTGGAGGTGCTTTGAAGAAAGGCCTAGTGATCTACTTCTGAAAACCCAACCATTGGAAACCCTATGGAGCACAGCTCTACTATGACACATGCGGGATTGCCATGAGTTGGATCCAACTTGATGGCAACTGTTTTTTTTCCTTACAAATTTAATCTCATTCTGAAGGAAACAAAATCGATCGCTTCTTAACTAAATAAAAGTCCCAGGCGCCTGTGAGGTTAACACATTTCCTTTTCTCCGAATGATAGTGAGCTTTTCTATGCAAGTCACTTGGCCTTTCCTAAGTTCAAAACTCCATGCAGCCAGTCTATGGTCTCTCCTTGGTTAATAGCAAGTACAGGAATCACAGAACCCAAACCTAATTATAAAACAGCCAGAATTCTGAAGTAGAGAGACCAAGAAGTAACATACAGGAATAAGGAGTCAGGTTAAGAGCAAAGTCTATTCATTTCAGCACACTCCACGAATGTTTGAAACCCTCCAAAAGACTGGGTTTTGGTCATAACTTACAAATTAATTTAAAATGGCGTATACACAATTCATGTTCAACAATAACCACACTTTTCCCATGAGAATTTAAAATGTAGCAAAAAGCTATCACAATTTTAAGTTTTCCACCAGGAAATTTACACATTTGAAGTACTTTTTAAAAGCCCATTGGGACAACATTTTTGTTCCCAATGCTGTGACCAGCTAGAGCTTTAAAACCTGGGCACAATTTCCCCCTGATGAGCAGAAGGCTGGAGACTTAATCCTCATGCTTCTACATGATAATAAACCATGTAGTCTTGCTCTAGTTCTTCAGAAGAAATGAAAAAAAGGTTATGTGGGGGCTGATTCTGCACAGACTTTAATGACTGAAATGCCCCATGAACTGGTCATTTATGAAAACAGGGTCTGAGGGTGATTTTACAGCACTGTTCCAAGTTACACAAGTGAACTGTCAGAAACTAAAATGAAACGAATCCTCACTTCCTTACCTTGGAGAAGGTGGGGGACACAGTGTTTCTACAATCTGAGTCTTTTTAGCATCTAGTGTCTGGAAGTGGGCAATCAGAGCTTCAAGGTCTTCCTAAAGGAAAGTAGCAGTCAATGTGAGACATTTTCTTCTTTACCCATAACATCCATGACATAATCCAGAGCATGCAACGGTTTCCCCACTCTGTCAATCTGATCTTATGAGCTTCCAATCGCATTCATGAAGTATAACATACCCCCTCCTCCACCCACTTGAAATACACAGAATTTGGCACATTCAAAAATACTCAGGGCTTGACCTTAAACGGAGTTTTTTAGAGGTCTAGACACAGGCACATTCCACATATTATTGCATTCCAACTCTCCCTCCTCCCATCACCCCCTGAAGGGCCTTCCACTTAGACAAGCCCACCCTGAAGTCACTGCTAATTCTTTAGACAACCTCTCCTAAGCCCAGTCCTGGCCTGCACACCACTCTATTTTGTGTTCTGTATAGCAGGGTTTGATAGTTTTCTTGCTCATGTTTTCTTTTTCCACCCTTCATCCTCCAAATAAAGGTCCAAGAGAGCATGACTGTCTTGTTTAGTGCAATGCCTGCACAACAGGGCTCAGTAAATGTCTGTGCAGTCAATCAGCGTGTGAAGGCTCTCTACTATACAACAGCAGACACCGGTTTAGAAGTCCCAATGCTGGAATCCAGTTCCCTATCCCCAGTCCTTCCTGCTCCCTTGTATTTATTGGTGCCCACCCGCACCCCCCACCCCCACCCCACGTGATTCGTGACCTGTCATTGGGAAAGTCCCTTTCCATTCTTAACTCTTACTTCCTCACATTGAGACCTGGAAGCTCCCCACCTCCGCCCCCACTCTTCTCCTCCATCTGATTTCCCTTCCCTGAAGGTAGGGTAGGTGTATTTCTTGCACTTTCAGACCACGTTTCCTCCCTTAGTATCCCTCCCTCATTTCCCATCCAACCCCTCACCCTCTAAGATCCCCTGGCTTCCTCAGCTACTTTAATCAAACACTCCATTCCCTGGGCCTGAACAACCTTATTCTCTCCAACTGCATCCCATTCCCAGAACTACCTTCACCCACCCTTCAGCCCAGTGTAAAGTCATTTCCCCAGAGCCAGCGAAGGTTAGATGCACTCACAGCTGACTCACAGGCATGCTGCCTTCATTATTTTTAAATGTATCACGCAATACTTAAGACCTCCAAACAGGTACAAAAATGAATTCAAGGTACTCCCGTGTACCCAACCCCCAACTCTGGAAATAAAGCATTACTGATACAGTTGATGCACCCATCACCCCCCAAGGTAACCACTATCTGGAATTTGATGCGCAAACATTTCTTTATACTCTTACTACATAGGTACGCATTCCTAAACAATCTATGTTATTGTTTTAGACTTTTAAATTTCACACTAATGGTTCCATACTGTATATTCTTTTGCAACTTGTTTTTTTGCTCAACAATGTTGAACAACTTGATACATGACAACACTAGGTCCATTCATTTTCACTGTGGCACACTTATGACTCAACCACATCCATTCTCCTTCCAATGAACAATTTTGTGTTTATGTAAACAGTACTATTATGGCTCTCCCTGTGCCCATCTCCTGTGTAGATCAGTTTCTGCAGCATACTTCCTTAGGCATCTTAACGGTCAGATTACAGGTAAAGACACATTAGATCCCAAAGTTGTCCTATCCCTTTAAACCCTCCCCAGTAGTCCACATGGTGCCCATCACCCAGTACTTCCATGTGGGCGATCATTTCATGGTTGTCCTGCTGGCACCACACCCCTCCTCATGAGGGACATTCACTGGGTACTCCAAACACATTTACTGAGTGACTGGAACTTCAGAGAGACCTGGGATAGATGAGTACTGGGGTCAGTTAGGTCAGAGCCCCTCGCTGCTGGTGCAGTTTGTCCCTTAGAAATGGTCTCCGTTATGGCAGACAGAAGAGGGCGAGGTGGGGAAGAAATGGACTGGAGTCAGGAGGACCAGGTCTGCAGGGAAAGCTGCTTGTCAGTGCTGGGGGACAGCTGGCGTGGACGTCTACCAGGCCAGGCTATGCCCGTCTGCAGCTATGCCATTGGCCACTAACCCTCCTTATACAGGGACCCTTTTGATAAGGAGCCCTCACTTTGTTTCTGTGTTGGGGGCAGGCTTTGATGGTATTTTCTGAACACATATGGTAAACTGAGGCACAATCACAGTAGGCAGATAATGCATTCGTTAGAAGCAGAGGATCTGGAGTTGGGTAATCCAGGTTCAAACCCCATCTCTTGCCCTTCTTGCCAATTAATCCAGTAGGCCCCCACGTGCCTCACATATTGAGAGAATTCTCAGCGGACAAAATAACATCTGTGAGCTAGGCAAGGTGCACTCCTGCATGGCTCTAAGGCAGGACTCTCACACTTGTCTGAGCATCATAATCACTGGGCTGGGGGCAGGGTGGGGTGGGGTGGGGTCTGGAGCCTAGTCCGTGAAAGCCTCTCCAAGGTGACAACAGCTGGCAGACACAAGGAATCCACTCATGAGAAGAGTGTGGTTGCGGTAGGGGGAACAACCATGAGTAGAAAGAATGTGGTATATTTGAGATCCTAGAATAAAGTCAGTGTGGCCAGAGGGGAGATGACTGGGGGTGGTGGTCGGCGGGGGGAGTAGATGAGGTAGACAGGCCAGGTCATGCAGGGTCTTTTAAGACAGTATTCAGACTTCAACAGAGGAACATGTCTGTGAAGACAGCTAAACAAAGATGTCAGGTGATGCAATACATGAATCTTGTGGAAAGCAGGATTCTAAGATGTCCCCAAGACTCGCGACCGTGTAATGCCCAAGACAGTGAATATGGTGGGATATTAAATAACATAGTTGACTTTAAGAAAGGGAGATGATACTTGGTGGACCTGACCTAATCAGGCGCCTCCTTAAAAGGAACTGGGTGCTTCCTAAACAAAGAAATTGGAAGTGTAAGAGGGATTCCATGTGAGGGAGAGTCTCCATTCCTGGCTTTGAAGAGGGAGGGGGCCGCGAGGCAAGGAATGCAGGCGGCCTCTAGAAGCTGAGAGCAGCCCTGGCTGACAGCCAGCAAAGAAACGAGAACCTCAGACCTACAACCACAAGAAACTGAACTCTGCCAACACCCTGAATGAGCTGAGAAAAGGACCCCGAGCCTCAGATGACTGAGAAGAAAATGGATGATGCATTGATTTAGGTCTGTGAGACCATAAGCAGAGAACTCAGTCATGTCATGCCAGACCTCTGCAGATTCTGCTCTCAACAAGAGAAAAGAGTAGTGATGGTTACCATCAACTGTTATGGAAAGGCCTACAGTTGCAGGTTTTTTTTCACTTAGTCTCACTTGAGGCTCATCCTTCAGGGTGACTGTGAAGATTACTTATCCTTTTTTAAAGATGAAAGAAGGGAGGCTCAAGAAAATTAAGGTCCTTACTCCCACATCACACATCTTCCAAGAGGCGGGCCCAGCTCTGCTTACACTAAACCCCAGCTTCATCCACCACCCTGCCGCAATCTACTGGGAGAGGAAGAGGACACTACAAAAAAGCACAGAAACGGCCGCGACATCATATGAAGAAGTGCAAGCACTTAAAAAGAGGGCCGCTTCTTTGCTTTTAGGGGTTGTGAGGGCTCAAAGAAGGTCGAGTAAACATCGAAGACGACAGGGGCACGCGTGGACTGCTCGGGATGGAAGCGGGCATTCTTTACATAGCTTGCACAAGCGCCGCGCTGGACCCAATGTTTTCATTTCATCCGTGAGACTCTCCCATGAGACAAGCGTCGCTGCTTCTTCCGTCTTGCAGACGAGGAAACTGAGTCCCGCAAGGTTGAAGTGACTTGGCCACGGCCACACGGCCGGAGCTGGTCGGGCCGCTAGAGAACCGCGTATGGCCGGCCGCGGGCGTCACTCACCTCCTCCTTGCGCGAGCGCTTGGACACCTTCTTCTCCATCTTGGCGGCCGTCTTCTCGGCTCCGCGGCCCTTCTTCTCTTTCTTGCCCTTCTTGCCCATCTCGCCAGGTCTGAGCGAAGGTGCGCTAAACCCCCGCCGGAAATAAGTGATCGCGCGGGAGGGGGCCGGCGCCTGGTTAACGCGTCATTTCCGGTACCGTCCCGTCCCGCGAACCCGCCTCTGGGCAAAGGCTGAGAGAGAAAGGACGGTAGGCTACCCTGTACCGGCCCACGACTTCAGGGTCCCACTTACCAATGTCTTTGGAGAAGAGCTTGGGGCCTTTGCGCTCTGGGTAAGGTGTGTCCAAGGAGACAAAGGCTGTCCAGACCTGAAAATAGCTGGGCACTTGCCCCTCTCACTGTGTGTTCCCCGTTCACACCGCCCTGCCCCTCCTGGCTTGGCCTGATGCGATGGATGATTCTTAAACTGTCCTAGATGGCGGGGCATCGGTAGCGTGTAAGGGCACCCGCCGTGGAAGGAGGTGGCCACATTCGAATGCCAGCTCAGTATTTACTGGCGCTGTAAATTGAGGCAAATTGCTTAACCCGCTAGAGTTCCATTGTTTTTTTTCACTTAGTCCTACGTGAGGCACACCCTTCAGGGTGGCTGTGAGGATTATTTATTCTCTTTTAAAGATGAGAGAAGTGAGGCTTAGGAAAATTAAGGCCCTTACTCCCAGATGACACATCTTGCAAGAGGTGGGCCCACCTCCCCCTTACACTAAACTCTAGTCTCTTCCACCACCACCTGTCTCAGTCTAGTGGGAGAGGAAGAGGACAGAACAAAAGATCACAGGAACTGCTGTGACACCAATTTTGAACTGTAGGTTAAACACTTTTTCTACCTTGGACCCTTTTGAAAATCAAAGGGGTGCTATGGCTTAACTCCCTGGAAAAATATTCACACAATTAAAAAAATTGCAGACACTAGGTTAAGACAGCCACTTTTCCCAGTCCAGATAAAACGTGCCAGGTACTGAGTTTAGAGTTAAGACTATTGCGCTAAATGAGAAAAACAGCTCTTGCCATTCTACTGTCTATGTGACTTTCCAAAAGGTCCTAAGATAGAGGACATTTGTTTCTTCATCAGGAGAAAATGTTGTTGTTGGGTGCTGTTGAGTTGGTTCCAACTCATAGCGACCCTATGTACAAAAGAACAAAACACTGCCCTGTCCTGCGCCACCCTCACAATCATTGCTGTGTGTGAACCCATCGTTGCAGCCACTGTGTCAATCCATCTTTTTCATAGTCTTCCTCTTATTCACAGACTTTCTACTTTACCAAGCATAGTGTCCTCCAGGGACTGGTCCCTCCTGATAACATGTCCAAAGTACAAGAGACGAAGTCTTGCCGTCCTCGCTTCTGAAAAGCATTCTGGCTGTACCTCATCCAAAACAGATTTGTTTGTTCTTCTGGCAGTCTATGGTATATTCAATATTCTTTGCCAACACTGTAACTCAAATGCATCAATTCTTCTTCAGTCTTATTCATTGTTCAGTTTTCCCATACATATGAGGTGATTGAAAATACCCTGGCTTGAGTCAGGCACACCTTAGTCCTCAAAGTGACATCTTTGCTTTTTAGCACTTTAAAAAGCTCTTTTGCAGCAGATTTGCCCAATGTAATACGTCGTTTGATTTTTTGACTGCTACTTCCATGGGCATTGATTGTGGATTGAAGAAAAATGAAATCCTTGACAACTTCAATCTTTACTCCATTTATCATGATGTT
>NW_004443989.1:10916914-10955563 GCF_000243295.1 Trichechus manatus latirostris
AGTGCTTGAGGTCCTCTTCGCTTTCAGCAAGCAAGGTTGTGTCATCTGCATATCACAGGTTGTTAATGAGTCTTCCTTCAATCCTAATGCTGCATTCTTCTTCACATAATCCAGCTTCTCGGATTATTTGCTCAGCATACAGATTAAGTATGGTGAAAGGATACAGCCCTGACGTACACTTTTCCTAACTTTAAACCATGAGTATCCCCTTATTCTGTTTGAATGACTTCCTCTTTTTCTATCTAGAGTTCCACATGAGCACAATTAAAGTGTTCTGGAATTCCCATTCTTGGCAAAGTTATCCATAATTTGTTACGATCCACACGGTTGAATGCCTTTGCAAAGTTGGTAAAACACAGGTAAACTTCTTTCTGGTATTCTCTGCTTTCAGCCAATATCCATGTGACATCAGCAATGACATCCCTCATCCCATGTCCCCTTCTGAATCTGGCTTGAATTTCTGGCAGTTCCCTGTTGATGTACTGCTGCAACCATTATTGAATTATCTGCAGCATAATTTTACTTGCATGCGATATTAATGATATTGTTCGATAATTTCCACATTTCATTCCATCACTTTTCCTTGGAATAGGCATATATATGGATCTCTTCCAGTGGATTGGCCAGGTAGCTATCTTCCAAATTCTTGGCATAGACTAGTGAGAACTTCCAGCATTGCATCCATTTGTTGAAACATCTCAATTAGTATCCATCAGTTCTGGAAGCCTTGTTTTCGCCAATACCCTCAGTGCAGCTTGGACTTCTTCCTTCACTGCCATTGATTCTTGATCATATGCTACCTCCTGAAATAGTTGAACATTGACCCGTTCATTTTGGTACAGTGACTCTTTTTCTTCCATCTTCTTTTGATGCTTCCTGTGTCGTTCGATATTTTGCCCATAGAATCCTTCAGTATTGCAACTCAGGGCTTGAATTTTCTCTTCAATTTTTTAAGCTTGAGAAATACTGAGCATGTTCTTTGCCTTTGGTTTTCTCTCCCCAGGTGTTTGCACATTTTATTATAATACTTTGTTTTCTTGAGCTGCTCTTTGAAATCTTCTGTTCAGCTCTTTTATCATTTCTTCCTTTCACTGTAGCTACTCTGTGTTCAAGAGCAAGTTTCAGAGTCTCTTCTGACATCCATTTGCTTTCTTTTCTGTCTTTTTAATGACCTTTTGCTTTCCTCATGTATGATGTCCCTGATGTTATTCCACAACTCGTCTGGTCTTCGGTCATTAGTGTTCAATGCATCAAATCTGTTCTTGAGATGGTCTCTAAATTCATGTGGGATATACAGAAGGTCATACTTTGGCTCTTGTGGACTTGCAATTATCTTCAGTTTCATCTTGAACTTGCATATGAGCAATTGATGGTCTGTTCCACATTCAGCCCCTGTCCTTGTTCTGACTGATAATATTGAGCTTTTCTGTCGTCTCTTTCCACAGATGTAGTTGATTTGTTTACTGTGTATTCCATTTGGTGAGGTCCACATGTACAATTGCCATTTACGTTGTTGAAAAAAATATATTTCCAATGAATAATTTGTTGGTCTTGCAAAATTCTATCGTGTGATCTCCCATGTCATTGCCATTTTTTCCAACTGCAGATTCTTCTTCTTTGTTTCCAACTTTTGCATTCCAATCACCAGTATTTATCAATGCATCTTGATGGTATGTTTGATCAGTTTCAGACTGCAGAAGTTGGTAAAAATATTCAATTTCCTCATCTTTGGCATTAGTGGTTGGTGCATAAATTTGAATAATAGTCATATTAACTGGTCTTCCTTATAGGTGTATGGATAGTATCCTATCACTGACAGAGTTGTATTTCAGGATAGATCTTGAAATGTTCTTTTTGACAATGAATGTGACACTGTTCAACTTGTCATTCCTGATGTAGTAGACCCTATGATTGTCTGACTCAAAGTGGCCAATACTGGTCCATTTCAGCTCACTAATGCCTAGGATATTGATCTTCAATCATTTCATTTCATTTTTGACAACTTCCAATTTTCCTTGATTCATACTTCGTACATTCCACATTCCGATAATTAATGGATTTTTGCAACTGTTCCTTCTCGTTTTGAGTCATGCCACATCAGCAAATGAAGGTCGCAAAAGCTTTATTCTATCCACGTCATTAAGGTTGACTCTACTTTGAGGAGGCAGCTCTTCTTCAGTCATGTTTTAAGTGCCTTCCAACCTGAGGGGCTCATCTTCCGGCACTATATCAGACAGTGTTCTGCTGCTATCCATAGGTTTTCAGTGGCTAATTTTTTCAGAAGTATCTCACCAGGTCCTTCTCAGTCTGTCTTGGTCTGGAAGCTTCGCTGAAATCTGTCCACCACAGGTGACCCTGCTTGCATTTGAAATACCAGTGGCATAGCTTCCAGCATCACAGCAACACACAAGCCACCACAGTACAACAAACTGACAGACAAGTAGTGTATTGAAAGAATAGGGTTAATGATACCACCCTCTGAGGGCAGTCAATGTATCAAGCCTGAGAAACAATGATAAGTAAGATCTGACTGCCTTTAGGATTATACTCAACGTTTTGACCCAAATAATGTAATAAACGAGAAAATGATTTGTAAAGCATGAAAATGCTGTGGTTTGGATGGAGCTGAGTGAAAATGCTTATCATTACTTAGAGGATGTCATCTTTGAACTTGTAATCAAGGAAACAGGATAGTTTAAGGACAAGGACAAGCAAAAATTTGGCAAAGGGAAAGCATAAATCGGGAAATATTCTAACTTCTTAGTAGGTGAACTGCCAAAAGGCTCAGCCTTAAACAAATTACCTTAGATCCAATCAATTACTAATAACTGAGCAACCAGAGAGATACATTTCCAACCAACTCCAAGCCTTGTCTGTAAAACCTAGTTCTTTAAGAAGAAAAATGAAATTTGGGGAAACAGTGGAAGAAAAGATAGATCAGAATTAAGGCTACCATTATCACAAGCATTGATAGCAGAATAGGAGAATGTGTGACGTTAGAGAAAAAAAGACAAATTGATTAAAAAGGATCTGGACCAATTTCACTGAACAGTTTGTGTAGAAATTGTTAAATGGGAACCTGAATTTATTTGTAAACTTTCACTAAAAATACAATAAAATATTATTTACAAAAATTAAAATTCAACTATCCGTAACACTAGCCACATTTCAAGTGGTCAATAGCCACATTGGACTACGATATTGGACAGCCCAGATAAATGATTTCTTCATCGCAGAAAGTTCTATTGCATAGTACTGCTCTTGATACTTTGTATGCTTCAAGTAGGGTGCATTAAACCCATTTATAATAAAAAAATTAAAAAGAAGCTGGAACTTTTCAAATAAACTGATCCCTCAGCCTCCAAGCATACCGTCGTCTACAAAAAGCTACAAAAGGTCAAATTCTCACAGATAGCTATTGCCCTGGAGGAATAGTTACTTGCCTTTTGTGTGATATGACTTTAAGAACAAAACTAATCCTTTTTATACCTTCCAAAGGATACCTGGTAACCTTGAGGCAATGCACTTGAAGCAAAATTGTCCTTTAGTCATAGCCCATCTATCTGCAAGACATTACAGTGGTCCCCTCCTAAGGGCTGTAAATGGGGAAGCATATTCCCTATTGAAGATTTAGAAGGATATGGCAGACACAGAGTTTAATACTTTTATTATCTAAAAGAATCTTGAAGCTAAATTGGAAGGCTCTTGGATTACATATGTCATGGTGATTTACGTGTGGTTGAAATTCTCATTACCAAGAAAGAAGAGAATAGAACATTTTAAATGAGATTAGAATCCTAAAATAGTAAAAAGATTAAATACAGGTCCTATTTTAGTGAAATTCACATTTTTGAAACTTTAATTGATTATCTTAAATCTAATACATCATTAACTTTGAGTGACTTGTGCAATTAGGCGCCCTCTGCTGTTTTCAAATTGAAGTCCAGAAGAGGAAAAAAAAGACAATAGTGGATAAAACTGAGGGAAAGTATGCTAACTTCCTATTATCCTCACCGCAGATAATCTGTGTGATTGGAGAGTTCTCCCAAGTGTGACATAGATGAAGTGGTTCTTTTCACATTTCCCATCTGGAAAGAGACTAATAAACCAACCCATCTACTACACAGAATTCTTGGGAGAATCAAGTGGAATTAAAAAAAAAAAAAAAAAGCTTAGAAAAGCAAAATACAAATTTAAGAGAGTCTGTGTGCTGTGAAGGGAGGTCATGATTTTGAACTGGCTGACAACCATTTCATTTAACAACATTTATAGAATTCTACAACATGTGGAGCATTATACTAGACCCCGTGAGGGATACAGACCAGAAGACCCAAGCTCCAGCTTCGAGGAGGTTTCATTCTAGTGAGGCAGACAAACATGTAAATGAGGACATTCCTCAAATACTTTGTGAAATAAAACAAGCAATAAAGAAAAAAAGGAAGGAAGGAGAAATACAAATCATTTCTGTCCATCGTGAGTCTTTTCCATTCTCTTAAGAGTATCTTTCAAGATCAGAAGTTTTTAATTTTAATAAAAGTCTAATTAATCAGTTTTTTCTTTAAGTATCATGCTTTTGGTGTCATAGCTGAGAAATACCTGCCTAGAGTCACAATTTTCCTGTGTTTTCTCCTAAAGGTTTCATAGTTGCATATTTTACATATAGACATATAATTCATTTCGAGTTAATTTTTGTAGAGGATGCAAGGTATGAATCAAAGTGGTTTGTTTGTTTTGCTTTTCTTATCTTTCTTCCCCCCTACTCCAGCAAATGGATATTCAGTTGTTCCAACACCACCACCACATATTGAAAGCCTATCCTTTCTCTAGTGAATTGCCTTTTCGTAATTGACCATGTATGTACAAGCCTATTTCTAGACTCCACTTGATGCCAGTACTACACTATATTCATGACTGTAGCTTTATAAAAAGTTTTTAAATCCGGTAGCGTTAGTCCTCAAACTTCATTCTGTTTCAAAGTTGTTTTAGCTCTGCTGGGTCCCTTGCACTTCCATATGGATTTTGGAATCAGCTTGTCAATTTCTAAATAAACGACCTCCTAGAATTTTGACAGGGATTGCATTGAATCTATAGATCATGATTTAGGAAATTAATATTAGAATCATTTATTCCCTCTCATTCAGCATACAGAATGTGACCCAGCTGGAGCTGGGCTCACAAGGACTCCCAAGGACACATGAGCTGGGCCCTGAGGTATAAAGACAATAGCTAAGATAATCTTGCAAAGTATCTTTTAGGGAAACTTTCACATAAAGCCAATCAAACACAACACAAGAGACTTTCCACTCTTACATTCTTCTATTAGCATTTAGTGAATAGAAATTTATTGGACCAATGAAGAGCCTCCTGACTCTCCGTACTGAAACCCTGTACCAATGATTGTTAAGAAAGACAATTCAAAATCTAGGTTCACAGTTTCTAGCCAATCTGAAAAGGCTAAGCTCTCAATGGTTTTGCAGATTTGTAATGTTAATATATACTGATGACTCTGTAATATTCTTCGGACTTGGGCAGACATGGCTCTAGCAACATGCTTGTCCGCTTCCCACTTCTGCCCTTTTGAATATATGCTGAATAAAACTTTCTTTTGTTTTACAAACTTTATGATATTTTTCTGCTACAACAATCAATTTGGGGAACATTGATAACAATGGGAGTCTTTCAACCCATAAACACGATATATCTCTCCAGTTATTTGGGTCTTTTTTAACTTCTCTGAGCAATGTTTTGTAGTTTTCTGTGTACGGGTCTTATACATCATTGTCAGATTATCACTAAGTATTTCATATTTTTCAAATGGTATTGTTCATTTAATTTCAATTTCTGATTGTATGTTGCTAGTGTATAGAAATATAATTGTTTTTTTATATTAACCATGTCTCCCACAACCTTACTAAATCTCTTATTAGTTGTAGTAGCTTTTTTGTAGATTCTATGAACTTGTATACATTGATAATCATGCTGTCTATAAAGACAGACCATTTAACTTGTGCTTTTCAATCTATATGCCTTCTATTTATTTTCCTTGCCTACTTCATTGGCTAGAACCTTCAGTATTATGTTGGAATAGAAAAGGTGAGAGTGGATATTCTTGCCTTGTTCCCAATTTTAGGGAGAAAGCATTCAGTCTCTGGTAGGCAGAATTCTAAAACGTTCCCCAAGACTCCCGACCCTTGGTGTACATGCCCTGTATGATCCCTAGGACTGTGAATATGATGGATTTCACTCTGTTGATTAGGTTATTTTATATGGCATAAAACCCATTGCCATCAAGTCGATTCCAACTCATAGCAACCCTATAGGACAGGGTAGAACTGCCCCATAGGGTTTCCAAGGAGCGGCTGATAGATTCAAACTGCTGACTTTTTGGTTAGCAGCCGTAGCTCTTAACCACTGCACCACGAGGGCTCCTTAGACGGCATAGAAAGAGATTATCTTCAGTGTGCCGGACATAATTATGTGAGTCCTTAAATGGACTGGACTCTCCTGGGTTAGAGATTCGAAGCATGAAAGAGGTTTGATGTGAAAGAAAGTCTCCATTGCTGGCTTTGAAGATGGAGGGGGCCATGTGGCAAGAATGTGGGCAGCCTCCAGGGGCTGAGTATCCCCTGTCTGACAGCAGCAAGAAAATGGAAACCTCAGTCTTACATCCACAAGGAGCTGAATTCTGGCACAGTCATGTGAGCTTGAAAGAGGATCCGGACTTAATTTTAGGCTGACACTTTGATTTTAGCCTTGTGAGACTCTGAGTAGAGAACTCAGGTATGTTCTGTTCAGACTTCTAATCAATTAGCTATAGATCAGACGTTGTTTTAAGCTGTGCCGTTTGAGATGACTTCTTACACAGTAATAGAAAATTAATACAGTTTTTCCCCATTGAGTACAATGTTAGTTGTAGATTTTTCATAGATGCCTTTATCTAGTTGAAAATATTCTCTTCTTGGTTTCCTAAGAGTTTTTATCAGAAATGGACGTTGGATTTTGTCATGCTTTTTCTGCATAGATTGAGATGATCATTCAGTTTTTTTTTTAATCTGCTAATATAGTGAATTGTACCGATTAATTTTTGAATATTAAACCAACTTTACACTGCTGTCCAAACCCCACTTCATTGTAATGTGTTATTATTTTAATATGTTATTGGATTTGATTTGCTAAAATTTTGTTAAGAAATTTTACATCTATGTTCAAGAGGGATGTTGGCCTGTACTTTTCTTTTCTTATAATGTCTTTGTTCAGTTTCGGTATCTAAGTAATGCTTTTCTCATCGGAAAACCCTGGAAGTGTTCCCTGCTCTTCAATTTTCTAAGAGTTGGTGTAAATTGTTATTCTTTCTTGCTTAAATGTTTGGTAAAGTTCGCCTGTGAAGCCATTTGGACTTGGAATTATCTTTGTGGGAAGCTTTCTAACCACAAATTTAATTTTTAATAGATGTAGTGCTATATACATTATTTGTTTCTTCTGGAGTAAACTTTAGTACTATGTCGATGTTATCTAAATTGTTGAACTTATTGGCAAAAAAGTTGTTCATAATAGTCCCTTATTATCTTCAGGTGGCGCAAATAGTTAAGTGCTCAACTACTAGCCACCTAGAGGCACCTTGGAAGAAATGCCTGGCAATCTGCTTCTGAAAGGTCACAGCCTTGAAAACCCTATGGAGCAATTCTACTCTTCACACATGGAGTTGCCATGAGTTGGAAATGACTCGACAGTGAGTAACAACAACAATCTTTTTTATATCTGTAGAATCTATAGCAATGCTCTGTATCTCAGTCCTAATACTGATAATTTGTGTCTTCTCTCTTTCTTTCCTGATCAGTCTGAGTCTAGGACAATCAATTTTATTGCTCTTCTCAAGGAACCTAGATTTGATTTCATTGATTTTTCTCTGTTTTTTTCCTTTTTCATTGTTTTCCTCTCTGATTTTTTATTTCCTTTCTTCTGCTTATTTTGCATTTGTTTTGCTCTTCTTTTTCTAGTTTTTTAAGTTGGAAGGTGAGGTCATTGATTTCAGATCTCTAATATACCCACTTCTCACTGACAGACACGATTAGGTTGCAAAGACCAGGTTGTTATGTGAAAATTGGTGTTATGAGAAAATGGAGGATGACCACATCACATCACAAAATGGAGGATGACTGCATCATTACATAACTGCCAAATTATATCGTTACATAACTGCGAAGTTACATCATTACATAACTGCCAAGCTACATCGTTACATAACTGCCAAACCACCAAGAATCATGGCCCAGCCGAGTAGACACACAACCTAAACCATCACAGCCAGTGTTATTTTCACGTCACACCTTGGCATTTGTTACTTCCAGAGTACATCATTAATGCACAAAATAGTCAGATAGTAGATTTTTTTACTGTTGTTGTAAATGCAAAATGATAGATAATGAGTTAGTTGATAAGTGAAGAGTAGTTGCATAGGTATTTAGTGAGATCAGTTTCCCTTTGAGTACTGCTTCAGCTGCATCCTGCATATTTTGATATGTTGTGTTCTGATTTTCATCCAGTTCAAAATACTTTCTAATTTCCCTTTTGATTTACTAGTTTCTATATATTTAAAGATTTTCTAGAGATCTTTCTGGAAAGTAATTTGTATTTTTTTCTCTGTTTTTATCTTTGTATTTGTTATACTGCAGTTTCACTAAGATGTATCTAGATATTAATTCCTCTGTATTTATCCTGATTGGGGTTTACTAGTCTTCATGAATCTGTGCATGGCAGCTTTATAATGTCTGGGAATTTCTTTACCATTTTCTCTTCAAAGAATGTCATTGCTTCCTTCTCTGTCTCTCCTCCTCTTCTGGAACTTAAATATGTGACATACTTCTCCACTCTGTCTTCCATGTCTGTTAATCTCTCTCTTACAATTTCCATCTCTTTTTTTCTCTGTGCTGCATTCTGGATAGTTCTTTCTGATTTATCTACTAGTTCAGTTATTCTCTCCTCAGCCCATCAAATATGTTTATTCTATTTTCAAAAATTCTGTTTGTTTCTTTCTCAAAACTGCTAGGTCATTTTTATAGTTTCCCATTCCCTGCAAATACTTTCAATCCTTGGGAAATTGTGAAAATTCTCTGAAAGATTTCAATGAAGGCATCTTTCTCCAGAGGGAACTGCAACCTTCAGTGCCACCAGTTCATGACTTCTTGAACCCAGGTTCGTGGCTTAGGGTGTTTTTTTTTTTGACAACCGAGGTGATGCAAATTTGAGCTGAAAATCCAAGAAAGGGCTGGACTATGGTTACAATATCTCACGGAACCCTAGTGGCCCCACTCAGCACTGATGAGATGTCCTCATGTTCCCGCGTGTAGTGGGGTGCCCCAGTCCTTTTGCTCCACCCTCACCCTCAGGGCATAGCTCTGGGCTCTCAACCTAATCTGGAAGGGATCTCCTTAGACCCCACCTTGGGCAGCCTTGGCCTTTACTACTTTTTCCTTGCCCTTTGAAGGTGTCAAAACTAGTTAGGTGTGGAGAGGCAAGAGGCCCAGAAGCAAAAGCAGCAACAGGGCGCAGTGGCTTCTCTTTCCCTTGGACTCTGATCTGGGAATTCCTGATTTCTTGTTAGCTCTCTGATGCCTTTAAGAAGATGTGTTTCAATACTTATCCAGTATTTGTTAGTTGTTTTGAATGGAAGGGTGTAGTGGTTTCAATTGTACCCCTCCCTGCCCCCCAATGATATGTCCACATCCTAACCCCCGGTTTCTGTGTATGTGACCTTATTTTGGAAATAGGACCTTTGCAGATGTGATTAAGTTAAGTATCTCAAGATGAAATCATCCTGAATTACCTGGGTGGGCCGAAATCCAATGACTGATGTCCTTATAAGAGACAGAAGAGCAAGATTGGAGATGCAGGGACACAGGGGAAAAGGCCATGTGACGATGGAGGCAGAGACTGGAGTGATACTGCCACAAGCCAGGGAAGGCCGGGAGCCACCAGAAGCTGAAAGAGGCAAGGAAGGATCTTCTAGAGCCTGCAGAGGGAGGAGCGTGGTCCTGCTGACATCTTGATTTCGGACTTCTGGCTTCCAGAATGTGAGAGAATACATTTCTGTTGTTTGATACCACCCAGTTTGTGGTCGTTTGTTAGAACAGCTACAGGAGGCTCATACAGAGGGCTGGTCCACATAACCTAGTCTGCCATATTCTGGAAATACAGCATCACTTGGTTTTTAAATGGAGTTTGTCAGGGTGACTCTATATATGATTCATAGATACTAATTTTAAAATTTTGGAAAGCACAGACAAATATAATGAATAAAACCTCAAAATCACCCGTAGTCTCCCCTGCCCCATTCAGCCCCTGTTAACACTTTAGGGATTTCCTTCTGACTGGTATTGAGCAAAGATCTGTATTGCAGCATCTCTCACTGCTCAGCGCACATGTGCAGGGTCCCTTTCCCATGGGCCGTTGCCACACTTTCTTGATTACCGGAGCTCAGAGGTGTCCCATGCACAGCAAGGACACTTGTAAGTCATCAGATGCGAAGAGATGGGGCAGGGGAACACCACAGCCTAGAAAATAGAAAATGCAGCAAAAGATGATGGAAGCTGTGCTGGATGCACTGGTTGCAAATAAGGAGACCATCTTTGATGTCCTATTAACAACACTCAGTGAGCTTGTGAGTTGTGATGAGACTGTGACTCCTGTGAGCCTGCAGGCTCCCCTGTGTTTCTCAGAGATCCAGAGAGAGTGCCCTTGAATCCTCAGCCAGAAGGCTCAGATTTCCTGCATGCAGTCACCAAAGGCCCCAGACTAGAGGAAATACAGTATATGAAGCAGTACAAATCTATCCCTAATGCTAAAAAAATAGTAATAATAAAACTCCTTGACCAAAGAACAGTAGATGTTGATGATTCTAAAAGTAAATTGACTATAAAACATCCCTATAATATTGCCATCTGAGGATGTGACTTGTTAATGCTGACCAACCTAGGAACCAGCTCAGTTTCAAAGTCTGATCATAGTCAACAATTTGTGTTTGGGGCTCATGGCAGGGGCCACTTAACTTCCATCTGCCTGGCCCTGAGAATAGCTTGCACTAAATCCTCCTGATTCTCCAGAAGGGCTTTTCCTCTCAAATCATGGCAAGGCTCTGCTCGCAGGCCACCTGCAAGAGGCCAGGTATCAGCACTTCACGGAAGCACCATTCTGAAACCTACGTTCTGGGTAAGCAGCTAACCATATCATTATATGTGTGGCCAAGCTCACGAATGATGCAATTTGTATAGAACATCTGAAATACAACAGAGACTTTCACACCAGAATCAGATCGTTGGTACATTGTAAAAGACAATCCCAATTTCGTACTCAGAAACTGGACTAGGGAATTGGTTAAATGTTACCCAGGATTTCAAAGATGTGCCAGAAATAATATTCAGATTATCTGATTTCCACTTAAGTCAAGATTCTCCCATTAACAGCATTTCCTGTAATGGTTCAGGGACTGCTCTGGAAAGTAACTGCATTACATTTTAATTACCCACGGAATGTACCTCTCTTCCAATAGATTTTCATCTCCCTCAGGCCTGGCCTTATTCACCTTTGTGACCCCAGAGGACAGAATTTTGTGCTATTTGTTAAAATGTTAATAAATTATGAATAAAGAGTGGAAGAGTGAAGTCCCCAAGTGACTTACAAAGGGATGCAGCTGGCTTTTATCTGGCAGGGTCAGAGGAGGGGTATGTTAGATGCTCATATATTTTGTTGCTGTTGTTGGTTGCCCTGGAATCAGCTCCAGCTCATGGCTACCCCATGAACAACAGAACAAAACGTTTCCTGGTCCTGTGCCATCTTCATGATCATTGCTATGCTCGAGTCCCTTGTTGTGGCCGCTGTGTATTTTGAGTGCCTTCCAACCTAAGGGGCCCATCTTCCAGCACTTTATTGTTGTGATCTAGAGTTTTTATTGGCTGATCTTCAGAAGTGGATTGCCAGGCCTTTCTTCCTAATCTATCTTAGTCTAGAAGTTCTGCTGAAACCTGTCCACAATGAGTGATCCTGCTGGTGTTTGACAAAGGCCACCACAGTATGACAAACTGACAGAGGGATCGTGGTCAGATATATTAGTATGATATAATCTGTGTGGATCATCCATTTTTAAAGTTGAAGAGGCTTACACATGTGATAGCAAAACTCAAAAGAGATAGAAATCAGGACCTAGAAAGTCCTAGCGGAGGCACAGAGGCTCTCTGAAGGAATACGTCATTGACAGAATGAGAGCTAAGCTGGTTCTGACCATGTTTTGAATACACTACAAGTCTTGTCTTCCACATGAATGTATCTGGGCCACATGCAGCTTGATAGCCACCTTACAGACTTTTAATTCTCATCCCTAACATCCCCGTTAAAGGATCTGGTGTTTGGCTCTGTAGTGGGCTGAATAGTGTCCCTGCAAGATTCACGTCCACTCAGAATCTCAGAATGTGGCCTTACTTGGAAATAAGGTCTTAGCAGATGTAGTTAGTTAAGGATCTCAAATTGACTTCATCCTGGATTTGGGCTGGGTCCTAAATCTGATGACCAATGTCCTTACAAGAGAAAAAGGCACAGGGAGATCTGAGACAGAGAAGAGAAGGCACAGAAGAGAAGACCGTGTGAAGACAGGGGCAGAGACTGAAGTGATGCTCCAATGAACGTCCATTAGGGGCCACCAAAAGCTGGAAGAGACAAGGAAGGATCCTGCCCTAGAGCCTTCAGAGGAGTGTGTCCCTGCCAACACCTTGATTTTAGACTGCTGGCCTCCAGAACTGTGAGTGAATAAATTCCTGTCGTTTGAAGCCACCCAGTTTGTGGTCCTTTGTTACAGCAGCCACGGGAAACTTATATGAACTCTCTGATTCACATCTCTCCACCACCGGGAAGTTGTCTGTTTTTCTTCTTTTTTTTTTAGCTGTAGCCTGGGGTAGGGTAGAAGGGAATGCAGAGATGGCCCCGGGAGCACGGTCAGCACTGAGAGTTAGAAAGCTAAGTAGTTTATTCCAGAGAACTGGGGGAAGCTGGGCCAAGGCACAGTCGTGACGCAGGTGAAATTGCTGTCAGCATGAGTGAGACCCCGTCTCCCTCTGCTGTCGAGACTCTCCCAGGGTGGATTCCACTACCGGCCCTTAATATCCCATCAAAATGTGTCCAGAGTTCCAGTCTTTCAAATCTCTATACTAGCAGACAGTGAACTAATTATTTTCTTAAGTAGTGTATTTAATGTTACCTTCAATTCATCTTAAATGTAAGATCCGGTAAAGATCAGTGCTGTGAGGAAATCAGGGTACAGTAGGGTGGGTTCTTGGAACTCAAGGCCTAGCTTCCAGAAAGTGACCAGTTGCCGGTGAGTCACCTCCGACTCATGGTGACCTCGTGTGTCAGAGTAGAACTGTGTTCCATAGGGTTTTCAATAGCTGATTTTTTGGGAGTAGGTCACCAGGCCTTTCTTTTAAGGGGCCTTTGAGTGGACTTGAACCTCCAACCTTTTGGTTAGCATGTTAACTGTTTGTACAACCCAGGGACTCCTCAGTAAGTGAAGTCAATGGACACTTCTGTTAGGGTACTGGGCCAGCAGGTGGTACTGGCCAGCAGGTGGCGATAATCACACCACGCATTTAATCTGCTTTGCCCATGTGTGCATGTGAAATTTTTATCTTAATAACTATTTCATAATAACAGTAACCCATTGCCATCGAGTTGATTTCAACTCATGGCGATCCTGTGTGACAGAGTAGAACTGCCCCAGAGGGTTTCCAAGGCTGTAAATCTTTATGGAAGCAGACTGCCACATCTTTCTCCCAAGGAGTGGCTAGTGGGTTCAAACTGCTGAGCGCTTAACCACTGCGCAACCAGCCTCCTAATAATAACAATAAAATAAGTAAATGAGAGAAAAGCCAGGTCACTAGGCTTTCTGCATATTGAAATTACGAGGTCTGTGCAAACCGGGCACCCTCACCTCTCTCTTGACTCCAGCCCATTCCTGCCCAGCACCCTGGAAGCAATTAAAGGGTTTGCTGTATACACTGCTTGGAAATAATATTCTTGAAAGTAGAAGAGTAGGTTTTGTTTTTCTCTTAGCGTCAGACCACTTTGGTCTGCTGTCCAACTGGCTGGGTCAGAACAGCCAGTCATATTTTGGTCATTGCATAAGCACAACCTAATTCTTGAGCTTCCCTGGGCCAAGGATGTGGGCAGAAACGGGCACAACAGATGGAACTTCCTGGGAGGTTAAGAGCAGCACCTGTCTGCCCTGTGCCAGACCTAGGGCTCTCAGACTTGGCCCCACCACAGCCTTCTCTTCCTTTTACAGACGAGAAAACCCAGCCTCAGAGAGGCTCACTTCCAGGATCATGCTTCTCGGACCACTCTGCCCGGCCCCCTCGCTGTTAGCGCCAAGGGATGGCGGCAAGGCCTGGGTCACCTCTAACCAAAGGCAGTGGCTGATGCAACACTGCCTTGGGATTAGTCGGAATTACGCAAACCGCCACCAGAGGTCAGGCGCTCCACACAGCAGATTGGCTCAGAGGGGAGAGCTTTCGGAGTAGCACGGTGCAATTAACTGAGCAATGTTGCATCATCCCCTCGCTTCAGACTGCATAGGACAAGGAACTAGCCTTGGATAGGGCCGATTCCATGGTGAAGTCCTTTGTAAATGTAAACAGAAGCACGTCCGCCTCCTTTCCTGCTGTTCTGTGGAACTTCGGAGGTTAGCCCTTCCTCCGCAGTCACAGACAGGCTGTTGATTCCCCAGGCAGCCACTTCAGCTGCCTCACCTGTGCACTCTGAGTCTCACCAGACTTGGAAGAGCGAGGCTGGATAGGAGGCAGACTCTTGGCTTTCTTATAATCCTAATCCTCAAAATTACCGTCTTTGTCATCAAATAACATCAAAGAGCAAGGATCTCAGTGACCTCTGGGTTTACACACAGAGAACCATATGTCTTTTGTCGCTGGGAGTTTATAATCCAGCTTTACAGGCTCCACCTTCCTCTCCTAACCACCCGCACTTTCTTCTCTCTCCACTTTCTCCTGCCTTCTAGATCTTTCTCTCGGGATTGTTTTTTAGATAAACTTTTTATTTTGGAATAACTAGATTTACAGAAAAGTTGCAGAGATGATTCTGAGAGTTCTTACATGACATTTCACATCCCCATGGGACATTTGCCAAAACTAAGAAATCAGCATTGGTTTATAACTGGTAACCAATTTTATTTTGACTTCACTGTTTTTTTCACTAATATCCTTTTTCTGTTGCAGGATCCCATCCAGGACGCAATGTCACATTTATATGTCACTCTCTTTTTAGACTGCAGATCTGAGATCCTGAAATATCCCATCGAGTATAACTGCTAGGCACACGGACACCGTCTGCTACTGTTCGGAGAACATGTGCCCGTGAGTCATAAGTTCTCTGTGGTCTCTTAAATGCCTTGGAAGCTTTGGGCAAAGATGGCTAGGGGCATTCCTTGGATGTGCTCCCACCCACCCCTGACAGTGATCTTCCCCTCACCCCCTTTAGGGTACCCACTTGCTTCCTTATCTCCCCAGTGGCCTTGCTCTCGAGATTCTATTAGTCATTTACCATTCAGTATAGATCACAGGCTTTGCTGTAACACTCCTATTGCGGAGACATTTTTAGATGCCAAGTTCTCTGGAACAGGAATCATCTAGAAGCCTTTTTGAGAGTTCCGTTACTTAGATACAGTTCCGTCACTTATTCTGTGACCGCGGACCTTTCAGACCCCAGCATGCCTGGAATAGCAGTGTAAAGCTTTTACCCACACAGCTACTGTGTTCGCTAAGTTTCCTTGATGCCTGGCTACTCAGATGCTCCCCAAATCCCCCACGACAGCAGCACTGACACAGGAAATCACCTGTATGCAGGTAAGTCACCTGTGTGCAGCATTTAGATGCTGGTAAGATGAGTTCTTTAGAAAATGGAAGCAAACTCTTTAGCAAGAAGACCTTACTTAGGCCTCTGCCAGACATGACCTTCCATCCCTAAGGCTTCTCACCTGAACCTGATGCCTTTGTCCGCTGGTCTAAAGCTCTCCGGGTTCCACACACAAAGAACAAAATAGACCGACAGATAAGGGATCCAGAAATCAAAATGTCCTCCTCCAGCGAGCCCACAGGGAGCACGGAGTTCTTTGTTTCTCCTACAGGGGTCACTGTCTGCATGGAAGCAAGCATTGGTGATTTTATTCATGGCACAACGTGTTTCACTGAGATTATAAAGTGCGGCCACAGTGGTTCAGGCTTGGGAAATGTACCAGTAACGTTAGGGGCACTGCTCTCTGAATCAGTGACTACAGTAAACGCGTTGGCGATTTTGAAGGGCTGTGGAGAAGATGGGCATAATGCTGACCAGAGTGTCCAAGCCACTTGCCGGTTGTTCAGCCCTTTGAGCTGGAATCCCTGCTCTTTCTGCTGTTACCTCCAAACAGAACTGGGATTGGAAGCACTTGGTATCTGTATGTCTGTACCACTGTTGCACTTTTAGACTTGAGGGCAAAGCTTTTGGTCAGGAAAAGCCTCTTGCCAGAGTGCTGGGGTTAGGGACATTGCCTTTGGAGCCATCTGCTACAAATTGAATACTAGGCAAATTCATAACTTCTCAGTGCCTCAGTTTCCTTATCTGTAAAATGGGGATAATAATAGGCATTAGTTTCCTGGGGCTGCCATATCAAAGTACCACAAACTGGTTGGCTTGAAATGACAGAAATTTATGATCTCACAGTTCTCGAGGCCAGAAGTCTGAAATTAAGTCGGCAGGGTTGGTTCCTCCTGAGAGCTCTAGGGAGAATCAGTTCCATGCCTCTTTCCCAGCTTCTGGTGGTTCCTGATAATCCCAGGCATTCCTTGGCTTGTAGCTACATCAGTCCAATCTCTGCCTCCGTCTTCATGTGGCTGTCTTCCCTCTGTCTCTGTGTCTCTTCTGTTCTTATAAGGACACCAATCATAGTGGATTAGCGCCCATCCTACTCCAGTGTGACTTCACGTGAACTTAACTGTAACATCTTCAAAGTCCCCATTTCCAAACAAGGTCATACAGGTACTGAGGGTTAGGACTTCAACATATTTTTTGGAGGCGCAGTTCAGCCTGAAACAAACAGTGCCAGTTTCCAGGCCTGTGATGAAGATGAAGAAGGTTGATAAGTGTGAGGTGCTGATACAATGCCTGGCACCGGGAAACTGCTCAGAAGCACGAGCTCTGTGGTTCTGACGATGCTGTGCATGAGGGGAGCAGGGCCCAGCTTCTCCTTCTGCCTGCCTCGGGCTCTCTGCTCACCGACTCCCCACTCTTCCCCCCAGTTCTCTGCAGATGCACCTCTAGACTAAT
Source organism: Trichechus manatus latirostris (assembly GCF_000243295.1). NCBI lineage: Eukaryota > Metazoa > Chordata > Mammalia > Sirenia > Trichechidae > Trichechus > Trichechus manatus. The sequence continues at coordinate 10,934,273 of NW_004443989.1, forward strand.
ACTCCATTGATCTTTCTCCCTGATATGCAGGGGTTACAGAACACCCATGGCTTTATTTTACAAAACAGTAGACCAAGCACAAAATCTTAAAATCGTCATATATAAGAGCATCAAACAACATCAAATACCTAGGTGATGCAGTGATAACCTGGGGTTTGCAGCCTCCTCCAGGCCTCTGGGCCATGGACTTGCTGAGGTTGCTGTGTGGAATCAGCCTGACAATGTCCCTTCTGCTGTGGGCAGCAGGCAAGCCCAGTTGTCCCCAATGCAGCTGGGAAAGGGCATGCCTTCCTCGTGTCACATGAAACCTGTGTCCTCCCCTGCTCCGCTGCTGGGCTCAGCTGCCAGGTTCAGCATTCTGTCCTTTCTCTCAGCTCTTTGTGGCCACTCCCACATCCATCCCTGCCTCTGTCTACTCTGGACAATGAGACTAGAACAAACTCCTTCCCATCACCCAGCAGTGGTGTTAGAAGCTTAGCATCCTGTCCTGGAAGAAAGTCCTGCCCAGCCATTCTCAAGAGTTCACAGGGGCCAGATGACCCCAGCCCTTCAGACATCCTTAGGGGCACCTGTGCTCGCTCACTGTTGCAGCAGGCAGACCCTTTGCTAACCTCACCTGCTGTTCTCACACCGGCCTCCCACACACCCTGCCCAGAGAACACCTGTTGGATACTTTGGAGCCTTCCTACTCTCAGGTGTACTGCTGGCCTATGCACTCTCCCAAGCAGACCCGTACACCACAAAGATGGTCGTGGTTTGGCCCTGCCCACTAGTATCTTAGGCTGTGTGGGCCATACTTTATATCCTAGTTTTGCTGTAAGTGTTGTCTGTGGGGTTTTTTTTTTTTTTTTTTTTAGAATAATAATAAACCTGTTACATGTTAATGAGGAACCCTGGTGGCACAGGGGTTAAGTGCTAAGTGCTTGGTTGCTAACCGAAAGGTTGGTGGTTTGAATTCACTAGCCGCGCCATGGGAGGAAGAGCTAGTGATCTGCTCCCATAAAGATTGCAGCCTTGAAAACCCTGTGGGGGCAGTTCTACTGTCCTATAGGGTCAGTATGAGTTGGAATTGACTTGATGGCAATGGGTTTTTACATGCTAATGTAAATAACTGATTTTTTATGAAAAGTAGTTGTATTTCTGAAAACACAGACTTTAGTGAGCAGAGTGACATTGTTTCATGTTTTTACAAATCTCCTTAATGCCAGGCTCAATGGAAGATAGCGTGGTTGCAATATCTGCTTCTGCATTTGGTCCGTTGAACTGAAGTGTATCATGTAGCCTCTGGAAAACTCTGCTGTGCACTCATGAGCAAGTCCCTGGGTTTTTTATTTTGCTACCTAGCTGTGCTGTTTGTTTCTACGTGGGAATTTTGGAATGGTCAAGTGCTGCCACTGCTCTCTTCCCAAAATCCTTTGTAAGCTTCCGATGGGACTGGGAGGTTAAACAGTAGAGGGTGATGCTGCAATGTCCTCTGTCACCACATTTACTTAACATTGCACAGGAGGACTTAGCCAGCACAAAAAGGCAGGAAAGGATAATACAAAGCATAAGTTTTGGGGAAGAAGAAATCGAACAGTCATTCAGATACAACATAATGTAGAAAATCCAAAATTACTTACGCCAGTCACCTTGCATGCACGCAAAAGCTGGACAATGAATAAGGAAGACTGAAGAAGAATTGATATCTTTGAATTATGGTGTTGGTGAAGGATATTAAATATTACCATGGACGGCCAGAAGAACAAGCAAATCTGTCTTGGAAGAAGTACAGCCAGAATGCTCCTTAGAAGCAAGGATATAAAGACTTCGACTCACATATTTTGGACATGTTACCAGGAGGGACCAGTCCCTGGAGAAGGACATCATGCTTGGTAAAGTAGAAGGTCAGCAAAAAAGAGGAAGACCCTCAATGAGATAAACTGACACAGTGGTTGCAATGATGGGCTCAAATAACAATGATTGTGAGGATGGCGCGGGACCAAGCAACATAGGGTTGCTGTGAGTTGGAACCGACCTCTAACAACAATGACAATCTGTTAGAATTAATAAGTTAATTTAGCTAGGTTGCTGAATGTAAGGTCAACATATAAAAATTGACTTTTTCTCTATCTGCCAAAAACAAACCATTGAAAATAAAATTTTAAAAGTTGTCATATGTAAGAGCATCAAACAACATCAAATACCTAAGAATAAATTGAACAAAAATCATGCAAGACCTCTACACTGATAACTACGAAATATTGAGAGAAATATAAGGAGACCTAAATAAATGGAGGGAGAGATCTGAATAACTGAGGGAAGACTCAATACAGGCATACCTCTGAGTCATTGTCGATTAGGTTCCAGACAACTGCAATAAAGCAAATACTGCAATAAAGCGAGTCACATGAATTTTTTGGTTTCCCAGTGCATATGAAAGGTATGTTTACACTATACTGTAGCCTATTAAGTGTGCAATAGCATTGTCTAAAAAAACAATGTACATAATTAACAAATAATTTATTGCTAAAAAATGTTAACCATCATTTGAGCCTTCAGGGAGTCATAATCTTTTTGCTGGTGGAGGATCTTGCCTCGATGTTGATGGTTGCTGACTGATCAGGGTGGTGGTTGCTGAAGGCTGGGGCGGCTGTGGAAATTTCTTAAAATAAGACAATAATGAAGTTTACAGAATGAACTGACTCTTCCTTTGTAGCATGCAATACTGTTTGATAGCATTTTACCCACAGTAGAACTTCTTTCAAAATTGGAATCAATCCTCTCAAACCCTGCTGCTGCTTTGTCAACAAAGTTTATGTAATATTCTAAATCCTTGTTGTCATTTCAACAATGTTCACAGCATCTTCACCAGGAGTAGATTCCATCTCAAGAAACCACTTTCTTTGCTCATTCATAAGAAGCGATTCCTCATCCGTTAAAGCTTTGTCATGAAATTGCAGCAATTCAGTCACATCTTCAGATTCCACTTCTAATTCTAGTTCTCTTGCTATTTCCACCACATCTGCAGTTAATTCCTCCACTGAAGTCTCGAACACTTCAAAGTCATCCATGAGGGCGGGAATCAACTTCTTCTAAACTCCTGTTAATATTGACATTTTGACCTCTCATGAATCATGAATGTTCTTAATGGCATCTAGAATGGTGAATCCTTTCCAGAAGGTTTTCAATTTACTTTGCCCAGATCCATCAGAGGAATCACTATCTATGGCAGCTATAGCCTTTTGAAACGTATTTCTTAAATAATAAGACTTGAAAGTTGAAATTACTCCTTGATCCATGGGCTGCAGAATGAATGTTGTGTTAGCAGGCATGAAAACAACATTAATCTCCTTGTACATCTGCATCAGAGCTCTTGGGTGATGAGGTACATTGTCAGTGAGCAGTAATATTTTGAAAGGAATCTTTTTTTCAGGGCAGTAGGTCTCAACAGTGGACTTAAAATATTCAGTTAACCATATTATAAACAGATGTGCTGTCATCCAGGCTTTGTTGTTCCATTTACAGAGCACAGGCAGACTAGGTGGTGCAGTGGTTACGAGCTCGGCTGCTAACCCAAAGGTTGGCAGTTTGAATCCACCACCTGCTCCTTGGAAACCCTATGAGGCAGTTCTACTCTGTCCCATAGTGTTGCTATGAGTCGGAATCGACGCGATGGCAACGGGTCAGTGGCGTTTGGGCAGAGTAGACTTAGCATAACTCTTAAGGGCCCTAGGATTTTCAGAACGGTAAATGAGCATTGACTTTAACTTGAAGTCACCAGCTGCATTAGCCCCTAACAAGAGAGTCAGCCTGTCCTTTGAAGCTTTGAAGCCATGCATTGACTTCTCCTAGATGACATCTTCTTCTAATAGAAGGCTGTTTGATCTACATTGAATCTGTTGTTTAGTGTAGCCATCTTCATCAATTATCTTAGCTAGATCTTCCGGATAACTTGCTGCAGCTTCTACATCAGCACTTGCTGCTTTACCTTGCACTTTTATGTTATGAAGATGGCTTCTTTCCTTAAACCATATTAACCAACCTCCGCTAGCTTCAAACTTTTCTTCTGCATCTTCTTCATCTCTGTCAGCCTTGCCCTGGATTAGACTTTGGCTTAAGAGAATGTTGTGGCTGGTTTAATCTTCTATCCAGACCACTAAAACTTTCTCCGTATCAGCAATAAGGCTGTTTCGCTTTCTTATCCTTCATGTGTTCACTGGAGTAGCACTTTTCATTTCCTTCAGGAGCTTTCCTTTTGCATTCACAGCTTGGCTAACTGTGCTGGCACAAGAAGCCTAGCTTTCAGCATATCAGCTTTCAACAAGCCTTCTTCACTAAGCTTAATCATTTCTAGCTTTTGACTCTTCCTTTTACTTGAACACTTAGAGGCCATTGTAGGGTTATTAATTGGCCTAATTTCAATATTGTTGTGTCTCAGGGAATAGGGAGGCCCGAGGAGAGGGAGAGAGACAGGGAAACTGCCAGTCAGAACGCGTACAACATTTATCGATTAAGTTTGCCATCTTATATGGGCGCTATTTGTGGCGCCCCAAAACAATTACAATAGTAACATCAAAGATCACTGATTACAGATCACCACAACAAATATAATAATAGTGAAAAAGTATACAATATTGTGAGAATTACCAAAATGTGACACAGAGACACGAAGCTGGAAAAATGGCGGTGATAGACTTGCTGGATGCAGGGTTGTCACAAGCCTTCAATTTATAAAAAACACAATACTGTGAAGCCCAATGAGGAATGCCTGTATAAGAAAGGTGTCAGTTGTCCCCAGACTGATGTATAGATTCAGTGCCACCTCAATAGAATCTCAGCAGGCTTTCTCTTTCTGTGTGTGTTGAGGGAGAGATTTCCTACCCGAGGTTTCTGGAGAGGACCGAACACACATTTGACACTGGACAGATGAGAGCGACAGAATTTTATTAGTCACATGTACTTATTCTCGAGGGAAGAAGACACTACACCACACAGAACCACATGGAGGGTTATTCCTGGGAACAGAATGGACAACCAGGGGCTGTGGGTGGCAGGCTGTGTAGCAACAAGAGGGTGGGGTGTCCCCTGGTTCCAGTGGGAGATGTGAGATGTGACTAGCTTGTTTGAATAATGCTGCAGGCTGGCAGGGACTGAAACCCACAACTGCACCTGGCCCACTTGATCTGGTGGGTTGTTTGGCTAGGGGACGTTGTTTGCAGAAGCAGAGTGGGAGGGGAACTTGTGGTTAGGCCATTTGAGACCCTCCCAGTTTCACCAGATGTCGAGACAATCCATATATTAAGCCTTAATTTTAGGTTTCATACCACAGTGTGTGTGTGCGTGCGTGTGGGTGTAAACTGACAAGCTGATTCTAAAATCTAAATGGAAATGTAAAGGACTAAGAATGGCAAAGGCAACATGGAGAAAAAAGAATGATGCATGGCTTCAGCCTCACAGAGTCAACTTTGGAGGGACTTGGCACCTTCAAAGGAATATATGGTCGAGAAGTTGAACACACTGTGACTTCAGGGAGAAGCAGTGCATACTTCTCTAATCCCAAACGAAATATTCTCACAATACCTGCCCCCACATTTCACATAGAAAGAATTAAAAACAAAGAGGAAAACAAAATTGTCCCAGAAACTTTCCTGATCCTTTCATGATGGCACAGGGTCTGTGGGAAATTCAATGTGGGCGTTCTTTTTTTTTTTTTAATTGTACTTTAGACGAAGGTTTACAGAGCACAACTAGCTTCCCATTAAACAATTAATACACATATTGTTTTGTGACATTGGTTGCCAACCCCACGACACGTCAACACTCTCCCCTTCTTGAGCTTGGGTTCCCCATTACCAGTTTTCCTGTCCCCTCCTGCCTACTTGTTCTTGCCCCTGGGCTGCTGTGCCACTTTAGTCTCATTTTGTTTTATGGGTCTGTCTAATCTTTGGCTGAAGGGTGAACCTGAGGAGTGACTTCATTACTGAGCTAAACGGGTGTCCAGGGGCCATACTCTCGGGGTTTCTCCAGTCTCTGTCAGACCAGTAAGTCTGGGTTTTTTTTTTGTTTTTTTTTTTTGTGAGTTAGATTGTTCTACATTTTTCTCCAGCTCTGTCAGGGACCCTCCATTGTGATCCCTGTCAGAGCAGTGGGTGGTGGTAGCCAGGCACCATCTAGTTATGCTGGACTCAGTCTGATGGAGGCTGTGGTACTTGTGGTCCATTAGTCCTTTGGACTAATCTTTCCCTTGCGTCTTTGGTTTTCTTCATTCTCCCTTCCTCTAGATGGGGTGAGACCAGTGGAGTATCTCAGATGGCTGCTCATAAGCTTTTAAGACCTGAGATGCTACTCACCAAAGCAGAATGTAAAACATTTTCTTTATAAACTATGTTATGCCAATTAAACTAGATGTTCCACAAGACCATGGTCCCCACAGCCCTCAGCCCAGTAATATGGTCCCTCAGGGAGTTTGGATGTGTCTATGGAGCTTCCATGACCTTTCGTTGTACAAGTGGTGCTGGCTTCCCCAGTATTGTATACTATCTTACCCTTCACCAAAGTTACCACTTATCTATTATCTCTTTAGTGTTTTTCCATCTCTCAGTATTGGCCTTCTTGAGACCCTCCACTTACTGCACACAAACTAGGGTGAGAAACTCTGATTCATCACACACACCCCCAGCTGTGGGCTTTTCCTGGGGCTATCTCTGTTCTTTAGCAGGATTTTGCCTAGTCACCAGGAGGCTTCAATTTTGTCCAAAAGGCAAAGCCAAACAAGCTATTGTTTGTCATTTTCATTAAAAAAAAAAAAAAAAATTGTTGAATTCTTGGACCAAAGTGTAATGTCAGGAGTTGCTAATTGTCTTTGCTCAGGGGAGGTATTACTGAGATGTCAGATCTCTTTATTTCCTATCCAACACTCATGCAGGGCTGCTTGGGCATGGCCTGAACTCTTTGGCAAACAGTTGAAAAGTGCCAGGAGGAACAAAAAAAACCACGAGGAAAGTCAAGAGAAGGAGCAGTTGCTCAGACGTGTTCAATCAGGTCATTGAAGTCGTTAATCCCTTGGAGTGAGATCCCAGAAATTCTTGGGTCCCTCAGCTGTTTCATTCCATGGGAATGAACACATAGTCTCCTACAGGCTTTTTATAAGATCAGAAGAGGGAAACATGAGCACCCGAGGCCACAACCTGGTGATGGGTAAACAGGCGCTGCTCTGTACATGGGAGACACGAGCTGACTTGCAGAATCACTAAATCCATGAGATATTAAGGAGTCAGTTCAACTGTACATTGTGTGACACAAAAGCTTAACATGTCATTTCTGAGTGGCAGTGTGGTGTGGAGGCTCCTGTTGATAAGCCTCCACTGAGCAGTGCCTACACCAGTGGCTTCGCAAGGCCTCTGGGTGACCCCGTTTGACAGCCTAGACCCTCTCCCCATCAAAGCAAACTGGCTCCACCTCCCTGGGCTCTCTCACCGTGGTTTTGGCCTTTATGCTCTGCTCTTGGGCATCTCCACCATCTCTGGACAAACTCATCCTAGGGAGAGCAAATGAAAATGAGCGCCCATTAGGTCTCCAATCTTTACTGACGGAGAGGACTCTAGCTTCATGGGCCTTCCACCTACTCGGCTGTTGGATGACTATTTCCAGCCTGGCTCTCACTTCTCTAAAGAAAATTGTAGGTTTCACTCTAATTAACAACTACACCGAACCCTCCTGACATTCCTGCTGACACAGGAATGTCAAATGTGCTGAGATCTGGCCTCGCTCCATGCCTCCAGCATCCACCGCCATTTGTCTCTGAATATCACCACCTTTCTGCTGCTTCCCAGGCTTTCCCTCCCAGAAAGGACCAAGTCATCTTCTGCTGCCAAGACACAGGGTATCATTTATCCACTTGGTGGTTACCAAGCCCAGCCAAGCTATGTCCCCGAGCCAATAAATATTATTCTCTGCTATCAATAGCCAGGCCAAGCTCTGCTTTGGGAGTGGAGGGTTAAATAAATGAAATTTACAGATCACGGGTGGAGAAGGCCCAGCACAGGGGCCCAGCAGAGACTCCTTGTCTCACTGTGTAATCTCGTTAGGGTTGTAGATGACTTCATATGTTGTAGTGGCACAATGAGTGTTCAGAAGTGGAAGAATGGGGCCTACACACAGGACACAGCTCCCTTCTGTTCTCAACCGGCAGAGGCAAAAGTGCTCTTTGTGTGTCTGAATAACTCCGGTTGGGAACTAGACAACAGGCTCTGCAGCCAAGAAACAGATGACGGGCTGGCTTTAACTCATGAGCCTCCAAGGGAATCGCTCCGCCCTCTTATAACACTTACTGAGGGCCTACCAGGTGCTCTGCCTGCTCTAGCACAGAGGTCTCTGCCTTCGTGGGGTTTGTATTCCGGCGGGAGGAGACAGACAGGAACAAGTCAACAAATGCATGGGGGAGTTTTAGATACCACCTCCCCCACCCCACCCCTGTTGCTGTTGAGTTGATTCCGACTCATAGCAACCCTAAGGGACAAAGTAGGACTGCCCCATAGGGTTTCTAAGGCTGTAAATCTTTACAGAAGCAGACTACTACATCTTTCTCCCTCGGAGTGGCTGGTAGGTTTGAACTGCTGACCTTTTGGTTATCAGGTTAGCAGCTGAGCACTTTAACCACTGCACCACCAGGACCCCTTTTTAGATACCACATGGGCGTGAATACATTAAGCAGGGCAGCCTGATAGCAAGGACAAAGGCTTATTCAGGATAGGGGTTGGGAACCTCTTTGCAGAGGTGGCCTGATGATGGAGTGAACTTGGGCATCTGGGGAAATGGAAGCCGGTGTGGCTGGGCTGCCAGGAGCATGAAGGAGTGGCAGGAGGGGCAGAGAGGAGGCAGGGCCTCACTGGATGGGACTTGTGGCCATGGGAAGGTATTTGGATTTTATTCTGAATATGGGGAGTGCCTGGAGGGTGATAAGCAAGGGCATGACATGAAGAGATCTGCGTTCCAACAAGAGCACTCTGGGCTTCTTAGGGTGATGGAAGAATGGTGAGGTGGGCAGAATAATGACCCCGAAGATGTCCATGTCCTTATCCCCGGGACCTGTGAATGTGGTACCTCACATGGCAAAGGGCTTTGGAGATGTGATAAGGGGATTATCCTGGATTATCTCAGGGGTGGGGGCAATGTAATCACAAAGGTCCTTTAAGAGGGGTCAGGAGGGTCAGGGTCAGAGACCGGAAGATCTGCAATGCTGGCTTTGAAGATGGAGGAAGGGGCCATGGTCCAAGGAATGAGGGTGGCCTCTAGAAAGTGGAAAAGGCAAGCAGATTCTCCCCTGAAGCTTCTAGAAGGAGTGCAGCCCTGCTGACACCTTGACTTTAGCCCCGAAAAACCAAACCCATTGCCATCGAGTCGATTCTGATGGATGGTGACCCCATGTGTTAGAGTAGAACTGCTCCATGGGATTTTCTTGGCTGTAATTTTCTTTTTTTTTTTTTTTACTTTATGATTCCATTTATATGAAATGTCCAGAATTGGCAGAGTCAGAATTGACTGGACTGCAGCAGGTTTTTGGTATAGAGACAGAAACTAGGTTGGCTGCCTAAGGCTAGGGGGTTGGGAGGAAAAGGGGAGGTGACTGCTCATGGGTACAGTTTCTTTTTTTTACTTTGTGTATTTTTTTTTTTTTTAAATTGTGCTCTAGGTGAACGTTTACAGTCAAAGTAGTCTCTCATTCAAAAATTTATACACAAATTGTTCTGTGACACTGGTTGCAATCCCTGAAATGTGTCAGCATTCTCCCCCTGGCTGTAATCTTTATGGAAGTACATCTCCAGGCCTTTCTTCCTAGATGCCGCTGAGTGGGTTTGAACCATAGGCTTTTAGGTTAGTGGTTAAGGGCAAAACGTTTATGCCACCCAGGACCTTTTGACTTTAGCTCCGTGGGACCAGTTTGGAAGTCTGACCTCCAAAACTGTCAGAAGATAAATTTGTGTTGTTAAAGCCACTAGGGTTGTGGTCATTTGTTGCAGCAACAACAGGAAACAGATGGCAAGAGGCGACAGATGTGAACCAGGCAGGAAAAGTGTGAGTGATTGTGCCTAGGTTCCTGACATTTTCCACTCCACAGCACACGGAAAGGTGACACCTGGGGGTCCCTCGGGATAATGTATATAATCGCTTGCAGCTGGCAGCAGGGCCTGGGGCCGAGGGGATATTGGCCTGTTGGTGGCCCATTGCCCATGGGCCCCGGTGGAAAGTTCTGGGTTGGAGTCCGTAGTGGAGTAGGGCAGGGGAGGGCAAAAGCCCTCCTGATGGGGCAGAGGGGCTGACAAAAGCTCAGGAGCCCAGTGTATGCATGACGGGCATTCCCCTCTCTGTTCTTTCCCTCTTCCCCTCACCTCTCTTCTCTCTAGCCATTCTGTCCACACATATAAATAATCAGAAAAGGTGATTTTAGTTCTTTTGATCAAAAAATCAGATACTTTTTCTGATACTCCATGATAAACCAAGACAGAAACAAACGGCAAGAAAAATACAGAACAAACAAGGTCAGTGTATTGTTTAAATGCGGACATAGTTACTGGCAGATTAACATGTTAAGGTAAATCTGTTTTTTATCTTGTTTTGTTTTATATTTACAGAGTCTTGTGCATGGGAAGGGAGCCTTGGTGGCACAGTGGTTACGAGCTATGGCTACTAACCAAAAAAGGTCAGCAGTTTGAATCTACCAGCCATTCCTTGGAAACCCTATTGGGCAGTTCTACTCTGTCCTATAGGGTCGCTGTGAGTGGGAATCTACTCGATGGTGTTGGGTTTTGTTTATTTGTTTTTTTATGCGTGGGAAGAGACAGGAGAAGGTAAAATTCCAGTTTGGAACAGATCATTATTGTTCACTGTCACATTAAAAAATGAAAACGTTTTGTGGGGCTCTTGAAGGAACCCTGGTGGCGCAGTGGTTAAGCGCTTGGCTGCTAACTGAAAGGTCAGCAGTTCGACCCGACCAGCCACTCTGTGAAAGAAAAATGTGGCAGTCTGCTTCCATAAAGTTTACAGTCTTGAAAGCCCTATGGGGCAGTTCTATTCTGTCTCATAGGAGTCAGAGTCGACTTGACGGCAACAGGTTCAGGGAGCTCTTATCAATGGTCAATCCACAAATATTTGTTGAGTGTCTGTTCTGCACTTGGCACTGTAATAAGCACTGTAGCACCTCAGAGAATCAGAGCTTGCCCTCAGAACATCTGCAGTTTAATTGAAAGGACAGGAATAACACTATTTTTTTTTTTTTTGGTAACAGCTTTATTGATATACAATTCACATACCATAAAATTCATCCATTTAAAACGTACAATTCAATGGTTTTTAGCACAGCTAGTCTGCGACTTACGACGTATTTGAGTTACGACGAACCACACTTAAAACTGTCCATTGTTTTGTGTGTGTGTGCGTTTATCTTATCATTAGTACAGCTTCCTGGGAGGAAGTTACAGGAAAATGCATGCAGGGGATATGGAAAAAATTACTGAGTTATGTGAACACGCTGCAAGCATTTGATCAAGATAATATGATAGAAGAGATCGGTGGGAAAATCATCCATATGGCAAGAACACTGAATTTAGAACGTGATATCGCCAGTGTGGAACAGCTCATAGATCACAAAGAAGGGGAATCAACAGAGCTGGACTTAATGGATTTTGAAGAGGAAAGAAATGCTGAAGAAGAAAGAAATAATGAGGAAGAGGAGGGACAGAAGTGGTCAAAACATTTTACAGTGAAAAGATCAGCTGGAGTTTTTTCTAAACTTAGTCAGGGGCTTCAGTTACTTGAAAACATGGACCCAAATGCTGATCACTTTGCTAAAGTTGATAGGCAGATTCGGGATGCAGTGAGATGTTACTGCAAAATGCATGAAGAAAAAAAGGAAAAGGATCATACAGACAACTCTCACTAATTTTCTGACTAGAAACCCCATCCCCATCCCCAGGGATAATCCAGATGATTCCAGAACCTAACCACAAGTGGAGTTTATGCTGCAACTGACAATATGCCAATTTCGTCTGACTCTTCTTCATCATTGGAGTGAATTTTTCTGATTTGTGTATTTTTGATATATGTATGTATTAAAATGTGTCTGTAAGTTTATATGTAAAGTTTCCAACTTCCAAAGACAAAGATTGAATTTATAAAGATACGGATAGTAAAATGCAATAATAATGAAAACTTTTTTCATCGTTATTGTGAGGAAGAGTTCCAAGCTGCACTGAAGACATTGGGGAAAAACAAGGCTCCGGGAATTGACAGAATACCAATTGAGATGTTTCAAAAAACAGATGCAGTGCTAAAAGTGCTCACTCGTCTATGCCAGTAAATTTGGAAGACAGCTACTTGGCCAACCAACTGGAAGAGATCCATGTTTATGCTATTCCAAAGAAAGGTGATCCAATTGAATGTGGAAATTCTCAAACAATATCATTGATACCACATACAAGTAAAATTTTACTGAAGATCATTCAATAGCAGTTGCAGCATTGACAAGGAGCTGCCAGAAATTCAAGCCAGATTCAGAAGAGGACATGGAATGAGTGATATCATTGCAGATGTCAGATGATTCTGGCTGACAGCAGAGAATACCAGAAAGATGTTTACCTGTGTTTTATTGACTATGCAAAGGCATTCAACTGTGTGGATCATAACAAATTACGGATAACATTGCGAAGAATGGGAATTCCAGAACACTTAATTGTGCTCATGAGGAACCTGTACGTAGACCGAGAGGCAGTAGTTCAATTAGAATAAGGGGACATTGCGTGGTTTAAAATCGGAAAAGGTGTGCATCAAGGTTGTATCCTTTCACCATATTTATTCCATCTGTATGATGAGCAAATAATCTGAGAAGCTGGACTATATGAAGAAGAATGGGGCATCAGGATTGGGGGAAGACTCATTAACAACCTGCATTATGCAGATGGCACAACCTTGCTTGCTGAAAGTGAAGAGGACTTGAAGCACTTTCTGTTGAAGATCAAAGACTACAGCCTTCAGTATGGATTACACCTCAACGTAAAGAAAACAGAAATCCTCACAACTAGACCAATGAGCAACATCATGATAAACGGAGAAAAGATTAAAGTTGTCAAGGATTTCATTTTACTTGGATCCATAATCAACACCTACGGAAGCAGCAGTCAAGAAATCAAAAGACACATTGCATTGGGCAATCTTGTAAAAGACCTCTTTAAAGTGTTAAAAAGCAAAGCTGTCACTTTGAAGACTAAGGTGTGCCTGACTCAAGCCATGGTGTTTTCAACTGCCTCATATGTATGTGAAAGCTGGACAATAAGTAAGGAAGATCAGAAGAAGAGTTGACGCTGTTTTGAGTTTTGGTGTTGGTGAAGAATATTGAATATACCACGAACTAGCAAAAGAACGAACAAGTCTATCTTGGAAGAAATACAGCCAGAATGCTCCTTAGAAGCAAGGATGGAAATACTCCATCTCACATACTTTGGACATGTTATCAGGAAAGACCAGTCCCTAGAGAAGGACATCAAGCTTGGTAAAGTGGAGGGTCAGCGAAAAAGATGAAGATCCTCGACGAGATAGATTGACACAGTGGCTGCAACAATGGGCTCAAGTATAATGATTGTGAGGATGGCACAGGACCAGGCAGTGTTTTGTTCTGTTGTACATAGGGTTGCTATGAGTCAAAAACCGACTCAATGGCACCTGACAACAACAACAATAATGAAAACTAAAAAAAAAGAGAGATATTCAACTTATGTCAGAATCAACTTACAACGGAGTAATCTGAATGGAACCCCATTGTAAGTTGGGCACTACTACCTGTCTATTCAGAGTTATGTGTCACCAAAGTCAATTTTATCACATTTTCATCCCCCCAACAAGAAACCCAGTTATCCCTTAGCAGCACCCCCAATCCCCTTGTCCCTCCTCAGCCCCAGTTAACAACTTACCTGCTTTCTATCTTTATGGATTTGCCTATTTCAGATATTTCATATAAAAAAGAATCATACAATATGTTTCTCTTTGTGTCTGGCTTCTTTCACTTAGCATAATGTTTTCAAGGTTCATCCATGCCATAACATGTATGAGTACTTCGTTCATTTTATGGCCACGTAATATTCCATTGTATGGATGGACCACATTTTATTCATCTGTTCATCAGTTGATGGACATTTGGGTTGTTCCTATTTTTGGCTATTGTGAAGAACGCTGCTGTGAACATTTGTGTTCCAGTTTTTGTGCAAACACATGTTTTCATTTCTCTGGGATACACACCCCAGAATGGAATTGCTGAGCCATAGGGTAACTGTATGTTTGACTTTTGGGAACGACTAGACTGTTTTCTACAGTGGCTGATCATTTGAGAATAACACTTTTGATGTAATAAAGGATAATGGGAGGAATGGGCTGTAACTGCAGCTACATTTCCGAGGAGAAGAAGATCAGTAGTTTGGAAATGAGGTAGGCAGGGGAGCTTTTGTCGAGGAGGGAGGTGTTCTTGAAGTGGGTTTTAAAGCATGAATAGGATTTAGAGAGGCCATAAGAATGGGGTTCCTAGGCCCTGGAAGGATGGTTTTGGATGGATTGTTGTTATTGTGAACTGCCATCGAGTCAGAATGAAATGCTGCTCGGTCCTGCACCATTCCCATTGTCAGTTGTGGATCTGGCTAGAGGGATGGTGCTATTGGCCGGTACTGGGCAGTGAAGGTCAATTAGTAAATAGATGCATTGATTTGGGAGACTCAGTGGCATAGGTAATAGCAAAATGAACTTGACCTGGCACTTTAAGGGGGGATGTCTGCTCTGCTTTTTGATCCACCTGTTTCTGACTCTGTGTCTATCTGAAATCACAGTTTCCAGTTATTCTTACCTGCCTGGAACCATAAGAACGATGGCAGTGATATGAGAACAAGGTGCCTGGGGGGCAGTGTTTTTGAGACAAGTTCTGAGGTTGACTACGCACAGGGGTAGTATGATGGAGAAGTGGGAGAATTGGAGAGAAGGGGGCATTACTGCCCAGTGAAAAGAGTTTAGGATCTGGAGTCAGCCTGCCACTTAATCATTGTGAGACCCAAGATGGATTACCTACCCTCTTTGAGCCCCCATCTCCTCGCTGGTAAAATGAGAACAGTCATAGGACCCACTTCATGGGGGACTGTGAAACCTAAATGAGGTGAAGCACCTTCCTGGTGCTTGGTGCATCACAAGCTCTCGGCAAATGGTAGATAAATACATCTTTCTGGGATCAAATATCTGCTGATTAGTAGAGCTGGGGGCTCTCCTGGCAGAGGTAGGAGATTGGTGCATTTTGAAGCTTTGCAGGGATATTTAATTATCCTGTCTGTGAAAAGCATCCAATTCTTTGCTCTCCATCTCACTTCCTGTCAGGGAGTTTCTTGTTCCATCCCCACTGTGGAAATGGAACACTAGCAATTAGACACATTTGGACCTTAATATATACAAAAGAGCCTTAAAATATGCCACATCCATTGTTAAGGAAAAACTTTTTTTTTTTTTTTTAATGGGGAGATGGTTGCACTCGGAACAGGCTTTTCTTAATTGGGACATAAAGGTTTTTGTGATATTTATTATCTCAAGGCTCAGCTATGCTTATTAAAAATATGGTGGAGTCAGCCTAATAGCCCCACCTATAGTTGGATAAAGAAAGGCCCAAGCAGGTGAAGCAACTATTATAACTTTGTTCAGTGATGTAAATGAAAATATGCATGTAATGAATAAAAGTATAGGAATTCTTAGTAAAGAAGTTGAAACTATAAAACAGAACCAAATGGAAATTCTGTAACTGAAAAAAAAAATCTGAAAAAAAAATCACCGGATGCATTTAACACCAGAGTGGAGATGACAGAGAAAGAATCAATGAACCTGAAGATAGATCAAAAGAAATTATTCAATCTGAAAAAAAGAGAAAAAATATTGAAAACAAAGAACAAAGCCCCAGGGTCCTGTGGGATAATATCAAAAGGCCTAACATACGTGCAACTAGAGACTCAGAAAAATAGAAGAGAAAGAGAATTGAACAAAAAAAGGTTGGAAGGAATATTAGCCATAAATTTCCCCAATTTGATGAAAGACGTATATTTACAGATTCAAGAATCTCAGTGAACCCCAAGTAAAATAAATACAAAGGAAGCCATGCCTAAGCACATCATAATCAAACTGCTGAAAACCAGTGATAAGGAGAAAATCAAAACAAATGACATGTTATATACTGGGAATGATGATTTAAAAGACTACCGAGACACTGAAGGCCAGAAGATATTGGAACATTATTGAAGTGCTGAGAGAAAAATAACTGTCAGCCCAGAATTCTATATCCGGGGGATGAAGATGAAACAAAGATATTTTCAGATAGAAGAAAACTAAGAGAATTCTTCACCAGCTGACCTGTGCTATAGAAAAGTGATAAAATGATAAAGGAACTCCTTCAGGCTAAAGGGATATGACACTGGAGAAAAACTGAGATCTTCAGGAAAAAAAAAAACCAAGAGCATTGAAAATGGTAAATATCTGGGAAAAGATGAAAGAACTTTTCATTTTAATTGCTTTAAAACACATATGACTATCTAAAGCAAAAATTATAACATTGCCTTATGGGGTTTATAAAGTTTGTAGATACATATGGCAACTAGAGCATAAAGGATGGTGGTAAATATGGCTGCAAGATTTCTACATTTCATGTGACATTTACATTTATAATAACTCTAAGTAGGCTGTGAAAAAATGAGGATGTGTATTGTAATCCCTAGACCAACCACTGAAAAAATAAAGCAAAGTGGAATAGCTAAAAAGCCATAATTCTTGCTTCAAAATGCCTAGGCTTGGAATAAAAATCCTGGGTTTTGGTCCCAAATAGACCACTTAGCAGCTGTGTGATCTTGCAGCAAGTCTTCCACCTCTCCAAACTTGAGACCTCACATCTGTAATGGGGACAGGAAAATCTGCCCCTGTTTACTTCTTAGGGGTGTTTTTAGGATCAAACAAGACAACGTGAATTGTGCACTGCATTGCTTTCTCATCCTACCAGAAATGATGGTCTCCTCTTCCCACAACAAAATAAGCATTATCTCAGAATTCTGATCAAAGAGCTTTGTGACAGCCTTGACTTCATTAACATGTAAGGCGCTTCTCAAGACTATGGATGAAGACCTCTGATGCCACCAGTTATGTTCAGGATCAAGCTAATTGTTCCTGTTTTGTCAGAAGAGAAATCAAAGGCCCTGGACTTTGTACAACTGCCTAAGCAAATGTTACGCATGCACACACCCAGCCCAGCCCACTTGAATCACCAACATCCTTCCAGAGTTTGAGGAAAGGCTCCTCTTTGAGATTTTAAATACTAGGTGGGTTCCCTTAGCAGTGATGGTCCAAAGCAGCCTTAATGCTCGTGGGGAGCTGTGTTGAGATGAGATCGCAGATATGCTGTCAGTTTTCAAAGGTTGAGGTGACCGGGTAGCTCAGGTAAGGTGAGCCTCTCCCAAGCTTTAGCTAAGTCTCCTGGCACACCTGGCCTACCTAGTGACTTAGCTGGAAGGAATCACCACTGGGCCTGCTCACCTAGGTGCTCTCCAACATGACTCAGAAGTCCCGAACCAAACACCCCAGGGAGATGCTGCCCAGCTTGGCCCCTGGGCCCCCATGAAGCGCTCCTCCTCCCTGCATCCTACTGCCAGCCCCTGCCCCAGGCTGGACCCCTTTGCTTTCCTTGGGGCCTCAGACTGGCCTTCCATCTTCTCACCTGGTGCTAATGTTTTAGACATTAGACATGAACGCCAGTTTGCTTTACAAGTCCAGCCCTACTCCTGGCCCAGCCCAGGTAGGAGTCCCCTAAGTCCCCAAGTGCCTATGAGAGGCGGTCAAACATCAAGAGATGGCCACCTTTCCTGTCTCCCTGCAGTGATGCTCAGGAACCCAGGGTGCAGTAGGTCCCAGAATGCTGGAGGCACAGCCATGTGGGACACCCACACTATAAGATCCCCCTTCTCCTGGAGGGTCTGAGAGAGGCTGTCCCAAGGGATTAGTTTCCTATGGCTGCTGTAACAAATTAGCAAAAACTGGGGTGGCTTCAAGCAACAGAAATTCATTCTCTCACAGTTCTGGAAACCAGAAATCCAAAATCAAGGTGTCAGCAGAGCCATGTTCCTTCTGAAGGCTCTAGGGGAGGATCCTTTCTTGCCTCTTCCAGCTTCTGGTGGTTGCTAGCAATGCTTGATGTTCCTTGGCTTGTAGCTGCATCTTTTCAGTTCCTACCTCCGTCATCACATGATGTTTGCCCCTGTGTCTGTGTTGTCTCTTCTTATACGGACACCAGTCTTTGAATTTAGGGCCCACCCTAATCCAGTATGACCTCATCTTACCTTGATTTCATCTGCAAAGACCCTATTTCCAAGCCAGGTCACATTCACAGATACCAGGGGTTGGGAATTGAGAATATATTTTTGGGAGTCACAATTCAATGTACAACATGCCTCTTAGAAAGTCTAGGTGGACATCTTCAGAACTGGCTCACTTTGCTCTGGGCATGGTCTTCCAAGGGAAACAGCCAGAGAGATCTACCTGTGCCTGAACCCAAGCATTCACAACTGTGTATCCTTCCAAAGATGCCAAGTGGGTTAGTCTCAGCTGTTTCCAGGCCTCCCTCCATGTGTACTGAGAAAGGCATGGCTGTATTGATATCAATCATGGGGCCACCACAACTCACCTCCTCTGCCCTCTTCCCAGAGACCTGTTTTTCCTTCATCTGTGTAGAGGATTGAATAGTGTTCCCCCAAAAGATATGTCTACATCCTAACTCCTGGTACTTATGCATGTGACCTTATTTGGAAATAAGGTCTTTGTAGATATCATTAAGATAAGGATTTTGGAATGAGTTGGGGACTGGTGCTCAGTGCTCAGCTCTCCCACTTGCTAGCTTGGTGGCAGTGGCGAGTCTTTCCTCTTCCTTGTCTCAGTAATAACACTTGGACTCGTTCCCACTGCTGCCCAAATGCCAGGGGCCCCTGAGTGTGAATGCCCCCTGTGAATGGCAAAGGACATGAGGCTGTGCACACCTGTGACTGAGCCCACCAGGTCCTCCAGATGCGGGAGCAACTTGCAGTTTTTCCGTGTCTCCAGTCCCACCCAAGGCACTGCTCAACATGTGTCCCAGCTGGGCCAGCACGCCCAGAACCACCAGGCCCAGGTCTGACTGCTTCCTTCCCGCCCGCTACCAGTGCAGGAGAAAGAAAGAAGGGTTTCTCAGCAGGGTGATTCTGTCCCCCAGGGGATGCTCTGCTGTTGTGATTGGGGGAGGGGCTGCACTGGTGTCTCTGGGTGGACCCAAGTATGGTAAGGAGCCTCCTAGCTCCATCCCATCGGGTCTCACTCCACACTCTAGCAGTGGTGGCACCCAGGTCGGCTTATATGCAACAGGCCCTAAAGCCACGCCTGCAACTACAGCTAAGGAAAAACATGTGTGCCCTGCAAACAGTCTAGCCCCTCCTCCATTTACAGCCTCACTCATGTGGAAAGCCCCATGGCATGCTGGGGACTCTGTGCCGAGCTGGAGTTTCTACATTAAACCCCCGCTGCCCTGGGCCCACTGCAGCCTGACGACTACACTGCTGTCCCTTTGGGGCATGTCCCTGCCCCCACCCCAGCTCTGACAGGCTGTGTTCAGGGGACATGCCGCCATTTTCCCTCTTGTGTTTCCTCCCTCCCTCTGTGCCCACAAGCAGTTGTAAGGGCTCCAGGGGGAGGAAGGTTCCCCTTTCAGTGGCTTTCTTGCTAGTCCTTTCTCCACAGAGCACCGGCATGCACCCTCCCTGACTCTCATCTTCCTGCCAAGTGCTGGCAGCTGTCCCCAGTGCCGCCGCCATCCCAGCAACCTGTGGGTAGGTCCAGCTCACACTTCCGCTAGCGTTGCACGTGCTTTGGGAGCTGAGCAATCCAGACGCCTCTTGCATCAGCCTGCTGCCTGGGCATGTGAGGGTGGGCCGGGGAGAGTGGAGTATGGTTCTGCAAGCTCTGCCTGGAAAAGACAGCGCCCCAGGACTCTTCGTGCTCCACCCTTATGTAAGATGGCACTTGTGCAGTCGGACAGCAGAGTTGTCAGACATGTCTGCTGCTCCTTGGAGCAGCTCTGATGTGAGCCTGCCCTCACCTCACGGGGGGGCTGTGAGTCATATCCTGGGCAGAGGGTGGAGAGATCAGTATTAGCCGGGCACCTGCTATGGGCGGGCTAATCCTCATGGGTACTGGGGGCCAAGTGTAAGCCATCTGCACTTTGATAGGATGCAGCGGAGGATGGGGGCACTCACCCGAGCTGGATGCAAAGCCAGGATGGCTCCTCTCTGCGCCCCAGCAGGGATGGCAAGAGCTCCAACAATTGATGTTGGCTCTAGATGGCTGTGTTGTATCCAGACTTAGTTCTCAACCAGGGGAACATTTGGCAACATCTGAAGACAGTTTTGGTTGTCATAGCTCGGGCTTGGGGGCCTCTAGTGGGTGGAGGCTAGGGTGCTACTCACCATCCTACAATGCACAGGACAGCCCCACAAAGAATTATCCTGCTCAGAATGTCAATAGCTGAGATTGAGAATCCCTGGCTGTTATGGATTGAATTATGTCCCCCCAAAATAAGTGTTGTAAATCCTAGCCTCTATGCCTGTGGTTATAATCCCATTTGGGAATAGGTTTTCCTTGTTACGTTAATGAGGCAGGATTACTGTAGGGTATATTTTGAGTCAATCCCTCTTGAGATATAAAAGAGATTAAACAACTGAACAGAGGAGAGATGGGGTAAGATAGATGCCAAGCCACATGGAGATTTCCAAGGAACCAGGAAGCAGAAGCTGAAGAGATAAGGACCTTCCTCTAGAGCAGACAGAGAGAGAAAGCCTTCCCCTAGAGCTGGCACCCTGAATTCAGACTTCTAGCCTCCTAAATTGTGAGAAAATAAATTCCTGTTTGTTAAAGCCACTCATTTGTGGTATTTCTGTTATAGCAGCACTAGATAACTAAGACAGAATTTGGTGCTGGAAGAATGGGGGGCCACTCTAACAGACACCTAAAATGTGGAAGTGGTTTTGGAATTGGGTAATGGGTAGAGGCTTCGAAGAGACTGTTGATAGAGTTATGACTACCATGGCAGTATAATAGGTTCTAAAATCAAGTAGTGTGAGGCCTCCCACTTTGTTCTTCTTCAGTAATGCTTTACTTATCTGGGGCCTCTTCCCTTTCCATATGAAGTTGGTGATTTGTTTCTCCATCTCCTTACAAAATGCCATTGGAATTTGGATC
>NW_004443989.1:10955952-10980874 GCF_000243295.1 Trichechus manatus latirostris
TTTCTGCATCCATTGATAAGATCATGTGGTTCTTGTCTTTTGTTTTATTTATGTGATGGATTACATTGATTGTTTTTCTAATGTTGAATCATCCCTGCATACCTGCTATAAATCCCACTTGGTCATAATGAATTATTTTTTTGATATGTTGTTGAATTCTATTGGCTACAATTTTGTTGAGGATTTTTTCATCTATGTTCATGAAGGATATTGGTCTGTAATTTCCTTTTTTTGTGGTGTCTTTACCTGGTTTTGGTATCAGGGTTATGCCGGCTTCATAGAATGAGTTTGGGAGTATTCCATCATTTACTATACTCTGAAATACCTTTAGTAGTAGTGGTATTAACTCTTCTCTGAAATTTTGGCAGAATTCTCCAGTGAAACCATCTGGGCCAGCCAGGGTTTTTTTTTGTTGGGAGTGTTTTAAATTACCTTTTCAATCTCTTCTTTTGTTATAGGTTCATTTAGTTGTTCTACTTCTGTTTGTGTTAGTTTAGGTAGGTCATGTGTTTCTAGAAATTTGTCTATTTCCTCTAGGTTTTCAAATTTGTTAGAATACAATTTTCATAGTATTCTGTTACGCTTCTTTTACTTTCAGTTGGGTCTGTTGTGATATCACCCATCTCATTTCTTATTCGGATTATTTGCTTCTTCTCCTGTTTTTCTTTTGTCAGTTTGGCCAATAGTTTATCGATTTTGTTGATCTTTTAAAGAACCAGATTTTGGTCTTGTTAACTCTCTCAACTGTTTTTCTATTCTCTGTTTCATTTAATTCTGCTCTAATTTTTATTATTTGCTTTCTTCTGGTGCCCGAGGGCTTCTTTTGCTGCTCTCTTTCTATTTGTTTGAGTTGTAGGGTTAATGCTTTGATTTTGGCCCTTTCTTCTTTTTAGATGTGTGCATTTATTGCTATAAATTGTCCTCTGAGCACTGCTTTTGCTCTGTCCCAAAGGTTCTAGTAGGATGTGTTTTCATCCTTATTTGATTCTGTGAATTTCTTCAATCCGTCATTAATTTCTTCTATCACCCAGTAGTTTTTGAGCAAGGTGTTGTTCAGTTTCCATCTGTTTGATTTTTTCTTTCCTTGCTTTTTCTGTTATTGATTTCTACTTTTATGGCTTTATGGTCAGAAAAGATGCTTTGTAATATTTCAATGCTTTGGATTCTGTTAAGGCTTGCTTTATGGCCTAATATGTGGTCTCTTCTGGAGAATGTTCCATGTGCGTTGGAAAAGAAAGTATATACTTGGCTGCTGTTGGGTGAAGTGTTTGGTATATGACTATGATATCAAGTTGGTCAATTGTGGCTTTTAGATTTTCTGTGTCTTTATTGAGCTTCTTTCTGGATGTTCTGTCCATCACCGAAAGTGGTGTGTTGAAGTCTCCTACTATTATTGTGGAGCTGTCTATCTCTCTTTTCAATGCTGTTAGAGTTTGTTTTATGTATTTTGGAGCCCTGTTGTTGGGTGCATAAATATTTATTATGGTTATGTCTTCCTGGTGTATTGACCCTTTAATCATTATATAGTGTCCTTATCTATCCTTCATGGTGGATTTTACTGAGTAGTCCAAGCTTAGTCTAAATGACTGTCCTTTGTAGATGACTTTTTGTTTATCTTTAGCTGCGCTTAAAATTCTCTCTTTATCTTTGGTTTTGGCAAGTTTGATTATAATATGGCTTGGTGACTTTCTTTTCGGATCTACCTTGTGTGGGGTTCAATGAGCATCTTGGAGAGATATCTTCTCATCTTTCATGATATCAGGGAAGTTTTCTGCCAACAAATCTTCAACCATTCTCTCTGTATTTTCTGTTACCCCTCTCCCCCGCTCCCCGTTCTGGTACTCAAATCACTCAAAGGTTATTCCTCTTCATAGAGTCACACATAATTCTTAGGGTTTCTTAATTTTTTTTAAATTCTTTTATCTGATTTTTCCTCAAATAAGTTGGTGTCAAGTGTTTTATCTTAATCTCACTAATTCTGACTTCCATTGCCTCAATTCTGTTCCTATGACTTTCTATTGAGTTGTCTAATTCTGAAATTTTATTATTAATCCTCTGGATTTCTGTTTGCTGTCTCTCTATGGATTCTTACAGCCTGTTAAATTTATTCTGTTCTTCTCTAATCTTCTTAAGTTCCTCTGTTGCTTTGTCTGTGTGTTCCTTGGCTTGGTCTGCATTTTGCATGATCTCCTTCCTGATATCTTGAAGAGTTCTATATATTAATCGTTTGTATTCTATCTTCAATAATTCCAAGAAGTTCTCTTCCTCCGGAAAATTTCTTGGTTCTTTGTTTTGGGAACTTGTTGAAGCCATCATGGTCTGCCTATTTATGTGATTTGATATTGACTGTTGTCTCTGAGCCATTAATAAGTAATTATATTTATTTATTTTGTGTTTGCTGACTGTGTCCTAGCTTCTTGTTTTGTTTTGTTTTGATATACCCAAATAGGCTGCTCGTGTGAGCTAGTTTGATTTTTGGCTCCTTTGAAGCTCTAATGTCCTGTGGTTAGAGCTGTTACTAGGTATGTGAGCCCAGGAGTCCATTTACATTTCTTGTATGGATTCAGCTCAGGTGTCCAGGTAGTCGGTCACCAAGTGTGTGGTGCAGGCTTTCACCTACAGTCCTAGACAGGTGGGTATGATTGGTGTAGGCACAGGTATCTGGCTGCAGTAGGGGGTCATGCGCTGAACAAGGCAGAGGGCTGATGGCTGCTCTTGAGTGTCTGAGAGGAAAGTGTGTCCCTGTTCCCCAGAAGGCATAGGTGGGTGGGTTTTGCAGCCAGACTATGGGCACCCAGTGCTGTTGGCCGTAAGGACTGGGAGGCACCACTTATTCTTGCACCCCTGTTGTGGGTTGCTAGGTGGCATGGGTGGAGCCACCAGTCCTCAGGCCACTGATGTGGGTAGGTGAGGACCCTAGTTAATGGGCAGAGCAGTGTCAAATGTCACGAACCTGCCACTTCACAATGTAGCTGATACAGTTGAGGTTAGGCTTCAGGTATAACCCTGTTGAACTGTGCTAATGAGGGCCTACGCTGTTGAAATGGGCCTACCCAGGTCTATGCCGAGGTGAAAGGTATTCAAAGTCTGTGCCCACCCTAAGTTCCTGGCTTAGGGGAGCTGGCAGATAATTTATTCCTGTTTATTAATTTGTTCCATCTCCAAGGCCGGGAGAATGGCTCAGGACATGTGATGGGTCCTACTTCTGGCCCAGGGGACACGGCAATGGCTGAAGCCAGCCTGGGACTCAGTGCAGAGCGGGGAGGGGGCAGGTAAATGGGAGAGGTTTTTCCCAAATAGGGCTTTTTTTGATCCGCGCAGTAGGTTAGACACATGTACTTACCTTTTGCCGATTGAGTGCCACTTTTCACTAATTCTGGAGGCTTGAGTAGACTCTCCACCACTTGGTCTCTCCTGATGTGGAAAACGTGTCCCAAGCACCACAGCTTGCCTCACTGCACACACCAACTGATCCGGCCTGCAGGGTCTGGCCACTCCTAACTGCTTCTGAATGATCTCTCCCTCCCCCTGGTGCTCAGTTCAATTCCTTAACTTTGCCTTTGATGTTCAGGGCTCCTAGATTGTCATATAGAAATGATTCACTTGTTTTTTCAGGTCTTTGTTGTAAGAGGGTCCACTGGAAGAGTCTGACTACTCCGCCATCTTGGCCCCACCTCCTGTTGATAGAATTATGGACATCAAAGGAAATCCTGGTGAGGGCTCAGAGGAAGTGAGGAGAGCTATAGAGAAAGTTTCTATCATCTTAGAGAATACATATGGTGCCAGCAACAGAATGTTGTTAGAAATGTTGACTCAAGTGTGCTTCTGGTGAGACTGTAAAAGAAAATGATGAACATGTGATTGGACAATGCCGGAAGGGTGATGCTTTGTATGTAGTGGCGAAGAACTTGTCTGAATTATGTTCAAGTGTTTGGTGGAAGATAGAACTTGTAAGTTATGAACTTGGATATCTGGCTGAGGAGATTTCTAAGGAAGATCTTAAAGGGGCCATGTGGTTTCTCCTTGCTGCTTATATTAAAATGTGAAAGGAAAGAGGTGAACTTAAAAATGAACTGTGCAAAATGAAAACAGAATTTAAAGATTTAGAAAATTCTGTTGTATAAACTAAGGACACATGTCCTAGAATGTTCACCAAGGACATGACTACACAATCTTTTGTTAAAGAGATTAATCCTGTGATTGATGGATCTGACCAACTGCCACAGGAGAATACCCATCAGCTTAGACTGAAGGGACAGAGAAAGAGGGAAAGGAAAGAACATTGTCTGCCTCCTGGAATTTATAGGCAGGAAACAGGCCAAAGGAGAAGCATCTGTTGTCCTCCAAGAAAAGAAAAGAACCATCCCTGGAGCAGCTTGGGGATCAGCAGAACTGTTGGAAGAAGCACAGGAAGCAGGGTCTTCTAGGTTTCAAAGGGTGGGGCCATGGTCTCCTGGATCTCAAAGAGTGGGGCCACAGCCTCCTAGGTTTCAAAGAGTCGGATCTTTGGCAACTTGGTTCCAGAGTGTGGGACTGCTTTAAGATGTGCCAGGGGGGTGGGAATGGGGCCACCACCCAAAGCTGAAAGGGCAGGGCAGCCATGCCCAAGAGGCAGAATAATGGGGATGGGGTTGCCACCAGATGGACTAGGAGAATGGGTTTGTCTAAAGCCAAGGGAGCAGAGTTGCCATCCCTGAAGGCCTGGAAGATGCGTCTGAAGCCCAGGGCTAAGAGGCCTCCACCCAGAGGACATGGCCAACACCTGGAGTCTGGAGTGCAGGGCCATTGCCTAGATGGTTTCATAGAACAGTGGGTTATTTTCAAGCCTTGACTGTTAATGTAAGTTGTTCTGCTGGGTTTTGGACTTGCTTGATGCCCGTTATCCCTTCTTTCCCTCCAATTTTTCCCATTTGTAATGGAAATGTCTACCTGTTCCATCATTGTACTTTGGAAGCAGATAACTTGTAATCTAGATTTCACAGTTTATAAGATGAAGAGGAATTTTGCCCCAGGATGGACTATGCCTAAATTCTCACCCATATTTGATTTAGATGATTCAGCAGGTGAGATTGGACTTGGAGTTGGTTTAAGACTTTTGGGATAATGAGATGGTGTGAATGTGTTTTGCATGTGGCAAGGACATGAATTTGGGGGGCCAAAAGAGTGGAGTGTTATGGGTTGAATTATGTCCCCACAAAATAAGTGTTGTAAATTCTAACCTTTATGCCTGCGGTTATAATCCCATTTGGGAATGAGTTGTCTTTGTTATGTTAATGAGGCAGGATTAGTGTAGGGTGTCTTTGAGTCAATCTCTTTTGAGATATAAAAGAAATTAAACAAGCAAACAGAGAAGAGATGGGGTAAGATAGATGCAAAGCCACATGGAGATCTCCAAGGAACCAGAAAGCAGAAGCTGAAGAGACAAGGACCTTCCTCCAGAGCAGACAGAGAGAGAAAGCCTCCCCCTAGAGGTGCCACCCTGAACTTTGGGCTTCTAGCCTCCTAAACTGTGAAGAAATAAATTTCTGTTTGTTAAAGCCACTACTTGTGGTATTTCTGTTGTAGCAGCACTGGAAAACTGAGACACTGGCTTAGAGAGGAAGAGTGCCAAAGTCGATTATGTTTGTCTGCCACTGGCACACAGACAGAAAGTAGTGACATCTGTGCTGTTTATTTGCAGTTCCAGTCCCACCTAGCAAACTGTCCTGAATGAATGCAATGTGTCCATTTCACCTCTTTCCTCTTTTCTCTCTGGCAACTTCATACCCATAGTCTCCTTTGCTCTAGTGGGTATAGGGAAGGCTCCACATTGCAGTAAGGTATTTGGCCCTGGCCTCCCGTTTTGCATAGCTCCAGGGGTTCTGCAATGTGTGGCCTTATTTGGATTGGGGTGTTCTTTTTTTTTTTTTTTTTTGACTTTGTGAAGATTTTTAACTTTTTCTTGTGCTTTAAGTGAAAATTTATAATTCAAGTTAGTCTCTCATACAAAAATTCATACATACATTGTTTTGTGACCCTATTTGCTCCCACTCCGGATTTCCCGTGTCCATTCAACCAGCTCCTAACCCTCTCTGCCCACTCATCTCACCTCTGGAGAGGAGCTGCCTGTTTAGTCTCATGTATCTACTTGAGCTAAGAAGCACACTCTTCATGGGTATCATTTTATGTCCTATAGTCCAGTCTAATCTTTGTCTGAAGAGTTGGCCTCGGGAATGGTTTTAGTTTTGGGCTAACAGAGAGTCCGGGGGTCATGTCTTCCAGGGTCCCTCCAGTCTCAATCAAACCATTAAGTCTGGTCTTTTTACTAGAATTTGAGTTCTGCACCCCACTTTTCTCCTGCTCCATCAGGGACTGTTGTGTTCCCTGTCAGGGTGGTCACTGTGGTAGCCGGCCACCATCTAGTTCTTCTGGTCTCAGGCTGATGAAGTTTCTGGTTTATGTGTCCTTTTCTGTCTCTTGGGCTCATACTTTCCTTGTGTCTACGGTGATCTGCATTCTCCTTTACTCTGGATTGGGGTGTTCTTGATGGTGGTTTTTATATAGGCCAAGAGTTGAACCCTCTCTCTCACGCCTACAAGGGCCAGACTGGAGAGAAATGAATGAAGTGGGCAGGTGGAGATGATGGCCACACGCAGAGGGCATGCTGCCCGAAGGGGCAACTGTGTGGCAGCTCCAACTAGCCGTTTGGGGACTGGGAACCCCAAATGGCTACATCATTGTTTTTTTTTTCCCCCTTAAGAAAAGTTGTAAATTGGTTTGTTTTTTTTAAACGTGAAATTTTTCAATTTTTAAATGTTAACACAAATTATTTGGAAATACTGTAGGTAGCGGGTGCATGTGACCCTTTTGCAGCCTCTGATACAGGTGATTGTCAGGCAGGTCCCAGCTCCCTAGTGGCCCATTAAAGCCCTAGTGGCAAAGATCCCAGTGACAAAGGCTCCTGCTCACATGCTGGCAAAGCCCCATGTGTTCCAGATCCAATACATGCCTTTGGGAGGGTGAGGGGCAAGGGGTGAGGGGCAAGGGGCAGGAGCTGAGCACACAGGGGAGGACACAGACTGAGCGGAGGGAAGAACAGACCCAGGAATAATTCTGCCATTGAGCATGTGGACACTGACCTCTTCCCACATGTGGCTTCTCCACAGCAGCCCTTGGGTTCCTTGGCTCTGCCCAAGACCTGCCAACCTGAGTCTGCAGGTTTGACCCAGGAATCTGCTTTTTAAAAAGCTGTTTAGTAATGTTCTATAATTCGAATAGGGGTTTGTGTGTGCATTTGTCAAAAACTCACCCAAGAGGTGAACTGAAGATCATGCTTTTCATTATATGTAATTTTTACAGGAAAGAAGGAGGTATGGATGAGGGAGGGAGGAAGGAGAGAAGGAAGGAGGAAAGAAGGAAAAGGAACCCTAAACCAGCATTGAACAGTCCTGCTCCTGATCCAAATGATTTCCTAAGTATCAGACACTCCATGACTCAACCACTGTACCATATCCCTGTACATCTTGTATTATTATTCACTTAACATTTTTCTTTAAATTGACTCACTTTCTTTACTTAAATATAAATCCAGCATCTCTTGCCATATATAGAAGTTAATTATAGAAATAAATGCAATGAATACAACACGTCAACATGAAATTCTAGTAGGTTTCAGTCATTTGGCCAAAGGAAATTCACAGTGTTAGAGAGGTGTTAAAGACACACTGACACCTAACTGAGACTTTCTTCTGGATGCAGTCAGAAGGACTGATAAGGGAATACATTTCTCCTTATACATTCAGTGTTATTTAATGCCATGTCCTCAGACCAACTGAATTACTTCCAGGGACTCGCCTTCATGGTACTGATCCCTAGTTTGGGAAGGATATCTCTGCAGTAAGGGGTTGACTCAGCAGGTCTGGGTGTTCAAACCCTGCACATCCCAAAGACAGGTCTAGACCTTGCTTGGCTCCTGGGAGGTAATCTCTGAGCCCTTGGAATATCTTACCTGATAAGTGTGTCTTTGTTTACTTGGGGCCATGGGCCATGCCAGATAGTCTAGCCAACAATGTGATTTATGGTGGGGGCCTTGGGCCAAGCCAGGTAGTTTATGCTAACAGTGTTGTTTGTGGTGGAGGCCTTGGGCCATGCCAGCCACACAGAACCTAGGAGGAGGCTGGGAGCAAGGGCTCTGGAAGGCACCATCTGACTTAGTGAGCCTGATTCCAAGAGAGGAGTGTGACTGGCCTCCAAGCCATGGAGCCCATCCCTTTTAAGGTGAGGGAAGCCCTCCTGTCTTTGAGATGATTCAGGATGGTCAGTTCCCACCCAGGGGGAGGCCTGGGGCCTGCTAACTTCTGGGTCTGTGGTTCAGTAATCAAGTCACCTAATGGATGGCTAATCCAGGAACAGAAGCAACTGGAATATCATGGGGTGCAAGTCAGCACGTTAAAACCCAATGAGGATGCCCAGGAAGCTTTAACACTGTTAGCTTATGTTAAGTTCCTATCATCTGTCTTACATAACCCTCACACCTGCCCTGTGAGGTTGCAGTCATGTCGCTGAGAATATGGAGGCTCAGACTGAAAGTGTCTTTGCTGAGATCTCCTGGTCTGACCTGATTCAGTGCTGTCCCCTCCGCTGCCTCCTCCCTACCCCTGAACAGTCACTGTGGCTGAGGAGGGGGAGCCAAGAAGGAGGACTGTGTCAGAGCCCTTGACACCCGTATAGTGACTCCTGTGATCTGTTTGCCTTACTTACCATTCTCCTTAGATTGTGTTTGCAGAGAGGGTTCCAGAGCTTCAACGTTTAAAAATCTCTGGTCTAGGCTGACCTCTTTGTCACGTTTCCAGACGCTCCCGGGCCTGCCCCGCCCCCAAAGCACACACCACTGTCTGGTTTGAGTCTTTGTGTGGGCCTGGCTTTGGTGGACATTTCACCAAATTCCAGGGATTTCTACCTAGATCCAAATTGGAAACGTGCACACCCGGAGAAAGGAAGAGGCTGATGCTGGCAAAGCTTCCCACGGAGACTACAGTGGGCTGAATGGTGGCCCCCAAAAGATGTGTCTATGTCCTGACTCCTGGAACCTGAGAATGTGACCTTATTTGGAGAAAGGATTTGTGCAGATGTAATTAAGGTAAGGACTGAGGGGAGAATGTACTGGATTAGCGTGGCCCAATTTCCAATGACAGGTGTCATTATGAGAGACAAAAAAGGACATGCAGAGACACAGAGGAGAAGCCATGTGAAGACAAGCAGAGATTGGAGTGATGCAGCCACAGCCAGGGAACACCCGGAGCTACTAGAAGCTGGAAAAGGCAAGGAAGGAGCCTCCCCTGGAGCCTCCAGAGGGAGTGCGACCCTGTGACAACTTGGTTTTAGACTTTCTGGGCCTCCAGAACAGTGAGAGAATAAATTTATTTTAAGCCACGATGCTTGTGGGACTTTGTTATGGCAGCTCCAGGAAACTATTACAGTGACCTTTGAAACCTATACGTTTTCTTCATCAAAAGCAAGAAGAATATCTTAAGACGGTCGTAAGGTGATAGGCCTGATCACGTAAGAAAACCGCAAATGCAGCTCCTGAATGGAATAAAATGTTTTGTGGGCAAGGATTTGGCTGTTCAGAAGCTTAAATGCCACCCACCTCTCAGTCTCCCCTTTCAAGCAAAGGATCAGTTTAGAATGGCTTCATTGGCCAGCATCTTCCAGCAGGCCAACTTCATCCACACTGTGCTGAAAGGGCAGCCTCTCACACCCCAGGTCAAGATGTGTCCAGGCCCCATTCAAACAGAGAAAGTTATTTATGAGCACAGTGATACTGAACGTTCTCTCTGTCACATCAGTCATTGCATTATCTTTGCATCTTCGCATCAGTAATGCTTGAACATTTTGCAATAGCTTCAATCCAAACCTACAGCTTTCATGATCCTGAGTTTCGTGTGCTAACTTCACCCCAGATGTCCCACACAGTGAGTGTGCAATTTGTCCAACAAGATCCTGCAGAGCTGTTCTGAGCCCTCCACATGTACCCTGCTGGGTGCCAAGGCTGGGCTGGCTAGCCCGTCTAGAAGAAGACCCCGAGTGAGGAGGTACTGATTGATTAGCCCCTGGCATCTTCCTGGGGCCTCACAAGCAAGAAGCAGCAGAAACCAGGTAATAAATGAGATGGGGCAACATGGGAAGGAGAAACTGGCAGACCCAGGAGGAACTGGTTTCCCAGCAGGAAAGCCACCCCCGCCTCTACTTGTTGAAGCATAAGGCTCCATAGTGAGCTTCTCTTTGGCAAGGACTCTGATTCTACTTTTATTGCAGGTATCTGCATCTGTAACCTTCGGTTAGTTGCCAGACATCTGTCAAGATGGGAAACATTGAGTCCCTGATGAAATCCTGAACTTGAGCTACCTTGGAGTGGTAGTCAACAGGGCCAGAGGAGTTTTTCAGAACTTGTTATTATTGTTAGCTGCCATGGAGTCGACTCCAACTCATGACGACTCCATGCATGCAGAGTAGAGCTGCTCCATAGGATTTTCAAGGCTGTGACCTTTCAGAAGCAGATTGCCAGGCCTTTCTTCCAAGGCCCCTCTGTGTGGATTTGAACCTCCAATCTTTCATTTAGTAGTCCAGTGCTTAACTGTTCGCACCACCCAGGCTTCTCTTTCAAAACTCAGGCCCTTGAATATCACTCTATACTACCTCCCTTTTTCACCAGATCCCAGAATCCCAGGCTGCAAAGAATCTTAATGATGGCTACCAAAAACTCATGGCCTGAGTGACATGTTTGAATCTATTCTGCAATAGTCTGTCTTAGCCTCGTGTTGCTACAGAAATACCAAAAGTGGGTGGCTTTAAAGAACAGAAATTTATTTTCTCACAGTTCAGGAGGCTAGAAGTCCAAATTCAGGGCACCAGTTATAGGGGAAGGCTCTCCCTCTGTTGGGCTTTAGGGGAGGATCCTTGTCTCCTTTAGCTTCTGCAGCCCTGGTGTTCCTCAGTTCCTTGGCGATCTTCACGTGGCATCTGTCTTCCCCCATTTGTGCTTGTTTCTATGTCTAATCTGCTCTTTTTTATAACTCAGAAGTGATTAGGTTTAGAACACATGCTGCACTGATATGGCCTCATTAACATAACATAACAAAGAAAACTCTATTTCCACACATATAGGAGTTAAGATTACAACACATATTTTGAGGGGACACAATTCAACCCATAGCATTGTCCCACCAACTATCACACAGTTCCTGGGAGAACTCCCAGCAGTAGACCCCTGCGTGCCTCCTTCCCACCAAGAGCATCTCTGACTGTTGAACATGAGTCCTTTTATTGATCTGCAGAGCTAGTCACTCAGCATCACTGAGCACCAAGTCTCAAACCTTGGGCCTTCCACCATCAGTCCTGGGACCCTACATGCCAGATTCCTCATCCTGCTGACCCATGGGCTTTGAGGTGTTGCTCACATCTCCCTTTCTCTTCTCCAGGAAAGACATAGGTCCTTCAATGGCTACTCTCAGACAGACTCTGGGGTCTTCTTGGCGCCCTGTGTTTTCTCTTCTGAAGAGGTTCCTGTTTGTTGAAATCTCCTCAAAGTATGTATCCAGAATAGAAGGATCAGAACAGGGCACAGAGAGTTGAGGTGAAGGACAAGAGCTTGGGGTGCGGACGTTCATACACATGCTTGGACAAGCCCAGCCTTACACGTCTGTATTGGGTTGAATAGCATCCCTCTGAAGTCCATGTCCATCTGGAACCCAGAATGTGACCTCATTTGGAAATACGATCTTTGCAAATGTAATTAGTTAAGATGAGTTTATACCTGAGTAGGGTGGGCCCTAAATTTACTCTGACTGGTGTCCTTATAAGATAAGGAGAAAAGACACAGATACAGGGGAGAAGCCATGCGAAGACAGAGGCAGAGACTGGAGCCACATGTTCACAAGCCAAGGAAGGTCAACAATTGAAGGAAATCACCAGAAGATAGGAGAGAGGCATGGAATAGATTCTTCCCTAAACCTCAGAGGGAACACAAGCCTGCTGACACCTTGATTTTGGTCTTCTGGCCTCCAGAGCTATAAGAGAATATATTTCTGTTGTTTTGAGCTGTCCAGTTTGTGGCTCTTTGTCACAGCAGCCCCAGGACACTCATACAGCATAGCTGTCTAACACCATGGGCTCGTTTTGCCCTTTTGGGGCTTTATATTAATGAGTCATACCACACATAGCCTTCATGCAGACCTGCACTCCACATCAGTTTGTGAGGTTCCCCCACATTGCCATGGGTAGCCGTAGTTCCATCATTCTTATTGCTGTGCATTATTCCAGTGTGTGGCAATTTATTTACCCTTTCTGTGATTTATGGACATCTGATGATTTCCAGTTTGTGCTGTTAGAATGGAACAACACTCTCATACATGTCCTTGGGAGCGTGTGCACACACCTTTCTCTTGGGTACCATCATGGATTGAATTGTGTCCCCCAAAAATATGTGTATCAATTTGGCTAGGCTATGATTCCCAGTATTGTGTGACTGTCCACCATTTTGTCATCTGATGTGATTTTCCTATGTCTTGTAAATCCTATCTCTATGATGTTGATCAGATGGGATTAACAGCAGTTATATTAATGAGGCAGGACTCAATCTACAAGATTAGATTGTGTGTTAAGCCAATTTCTTTTGAGATATAAGAGATAAGTGAGCAGAGACACACAGGGACCTCATACCACCAAGAAACAAGAGCCAGAATAGCTCGTCCTTTGGATCCGGGATCCCTGCACTGAGAAGCTGCTTGACCAGGGAAGACTGATGGACAAGCACCTTCCCCCAGAGCCAGCAGAGAGAAAGCCTTCCCCTGGAGCTGATGCCCTGAATTTGGACTTGTAGCCTACTAGACTGTGGGAGAATAAACTTCTGTTTATTAAAGCCATCCACTTGTGGTATTTCTGTTATAGCAGCACTAGATAACTAAGACAGAATTTGGTACCGAGAGTGGGGTGCTGCTCTAACATATACCTAAAATTGGAAGCAGTTTTGAAACTATGAATGGATAGAGGCTGGAAGAGTTTTAAAGTGCCTAATAGTAAAAGCCTAGATCTCTCTGAAAAGACTGTTTGTGGAACTATGGACATCAAAGACAATTCTGGCGAGAACTCAGAAGGAACTTGGAAGAGCTGTTACACTGGAGATGGCATGGATGGCGAGAAGCAGCAGCAGAGGACTGGCAGCAGCAGAACCAGAAGACCAGCACAAGACAGCACTGGAGCAGACCCACGGAGTGAGTGAGCTGTGTGCCCTTGCACAGGAGGTTTCCTGGCGGAGTGAGGTGCTTCTAAGTACTTATCAGTGGAGCTAGGCTTGCCGATCCATGGAGCAAGAGAGCTGAGTGCCTTCTGGCTGAAGTCTACTGGTGGAGTGGGGTGCCTCCAGACACTTATCAGTGGAGCTACAGAGCTTTGGAACACTTGCCCCAGCAGGACAAATGTGGGTGGTGAGGCCCGAGGGACCAAGAGGCCAAGGAACCAGGAAGCAGAAGCTGAAGAGACAAGGAACACAGGAAGCAGAGTTGCCTCAGTCTAAAAGGGTTGGGCCACAATTTCTGGGGTCTCAAAGGGTGGAGTCGCCACTCAGATGGACTAGGAGAATGGGGCCACCCAAAGCTGAGGGAGCAGAGTTGCTGTTCTAGTGGGCCTAGAGGGTGGAGCTGAAGCCCAGGGCCAAGAGATCTCCACTCAGAATCCGGAGAGTGTGGCCAACACCCAGAGTCTGGAGGGCAGGGCCATTGTGTAAATAGTTTCAGAGAACAGAGGATTATTTTCAAGCCTTGAGGGCTAATGTAGTGTGTTCTGCTGACTTGCTTGGTGCCTGTTATCCCTTGTTTCCCTCCAATTTCTCCATTTGTAATGAAAATGACTAGTTTGTGCCTGCCTGTTTCACCATTGTATTTTGGAAGCAGATAACTTATAGTCTAGATTTCACAGATGAGGAAGAATTTTTGGATTTTGAACTTGGAGTTGATTTAAGACTTTTGCTGTGATATGATGGGGTTGAATGTGTTTTACATGTGGCAAGGACATGAATTTTGTGGGGCCAAAGGGTGGAATGTCATGGATTGAATTGTGTCCCCTAAGAATATGTGTATCAATTTGGCTAGGCCATGATTCCCAGTATTGTGTGACTGTCCACCATTTTGTCACCTGATGTGATTTTCCTATGTGTTGTAAATCCTATCTCTATGATGTTGATGAGATAGGATTAACGGCAGTTATGTTAATGAGGCAGGACTCAATCTACAGGATTAGATTGTGTCTTAAACCAATCTCTTTTGAGATATAAAAGAGAGAAGGGAGATGAGAGACATGGGGACCTCATACCACCAAGAAACAAGAGCCACTGAGGTTCACCCTTCAGCCAAAGATTAGACAGGTCTGTAGGGCAAAAAATCACACATGGGAGGAATTTACTTCGTAGTTCAATCATGTATACTATACTAAGTGGGCACACCAGCCCAAAAGCAAAGATGAGAAGGCAGGAATGGACAAGAAACTGGACAGATGGAAACAGGGATTGGGGGTGGAGAAGAGGAGAGTGTTGACACATCGTGGGGGTGGCAATCAATGTCACAAAACAATTTGTGTATTAACTGTTTAATGAGAAACTAATTTGCTCTGTAAACTTGCACCTAAAGGACAATAAAAAAAAATGTTTTTTAATTAAAAAAAAAAAAGGAAACAAGAGCCAGGAGAATAGCGTGCCCCTTGGACCTGGGGTCCCTGCACTGAGAAGCTCCTTGACTGGGGAAGATTGATGACAAGGACCTTGCCCCAGAGCTGACAGAGAGAGAAAGCCTTCCTCTGGAGCTGATGCCCTGAATTTGGACTTGTAGCCTTCTAGACTGTGAGAGAATAAACTTCTATTTATTAAAGCCATCCACTTCTGGTATTTCTGTTATAACAGCACTAGATAACTAGGACAGGTACCTACCCAAGAGTGGAATTGCTGGGCCATAGGTGTGATCACATTCAGCTCTAGGAAATCCAGCCTAACTATCTTCAAAGTAGGTGAATTAATTTACACCCCCTTTCCCCAAGCACTAAAGTGTGCCTGACCCAAGCCATGGTATTTTCAATTGCCTTATATGCATGCAAAAGCTGGACAATGAATAAGGAAGACCGAAGAAGAACTGATGCCTTTGAATTATGTGTGGCAAAGAATATTTAATATACCATGGACTGCCAGAGGAACAAACAAATCTGTCTTGGAAGAAGTACAGCCAGAATGCTCCTTAGAAGCAAGGATGGCGAGACTTCATCTCACGTACTTTGGATACGTTATCAGGAGGGACCCATCCCTGGAGAACATCATGCTTGGTAAAATAAAGTGTCAGTGAAAGAGAGG
The DNA here is from genome assembly GCF_000243295.1 of Trichechus manatus latirostris. Classification (NCBI taxonomy): domain Eukaryota; kingdom Metazoa; phylum Chordata; class Mammalia; order Sirenia; family Trichechidae; genus Trichechus; species Trichechus manatus. Next base: position 10,971,323 of record NW_004443989.1, read on the forward strand.
AAGACCCTCAAGGAGATGATTGACACAGTGGCTGCAACAATGGGCTCAAACAGCAACGATTGTGAGGGTGGTGCAGGACTGGACAGTGTTTCGTTCTGTTGTGCATGGGGTTGCTATGAGTCGGAACCAACTCAACGGCACCTAACAATAGCAACTCCCCAAGCAGGGTATGAAAATTAGGAACTCTTTGTTAAAACAGGAAACTTCACATATTCTTAGCCTAAAAAAAAAAAGAAAAAAAAGAGCATCAAATAGAGAAAGTGGGTTAAAAAGAGAGTGGATTAAAAAATACCAGTGGATCCAGGGAAGATTTATCCAAATGGGAATTTTGCAGCCTGTGAAGTTTTGAAAATTATGTAGACAACTGGACTAAACTTGTCCAGATTGTTGGGTTCAAAGGGTTGAATTCTTCTTAGATGAATTCATTCTTCCTTACCATGCCCTAGCTTATGGGGCTTCAGGTACTCCAAAATAAACCTGTCAGGATATTGGCAGAAGCAAAGGATTTGTCATCTGTGGGGTTTCTAGTAATTGTTCCTGAGTGCCTCATGTTTGATGCAAGACTCTGATTTCCTTTCAGAAGGATCCAAAGAAAGGCAGCAGGAACTGACCGATGGTGACAGGTCAACCTCAGAACGGGGCTATGATGCCAAAATTCCACGGCTTTTCAGAGCTAAGACCTGCCAGCCCCTTGGGAGTTTTGTACATGACACCCTTGTCCCACCCCTTATTCCCTGGGTTTCCTTGACTTTCCATATGTAAATTGAACAGAGGCATACTATTCACACACATTTCTGTCTTCTGTGGACAAGGATCCATACACCCTGATCAATGGCTTCCTAAAATCCTGCTGCATGCATTGCTGCTTCTCCCAATCTCACAAATCCTCTCCAGAAAAAAATCCAGGCTTGCCAGACAGGCTTTTCCTGGGGAGCCACAGCCCTGTAATCATGACTTCCTTTGGAAGAGCTCATGGATGGTCTGTCAGTGAATCTGTCCTAGAAGCTTCCCTAACCTGAAGCACCTGTGATGGTGGGTTATGCAGCCCTCTTTCTTTCCTCTTGCAAAGACAGCTACTTTGGCTTATTTCCCAGTACCCTTCCTATCTTCCATAGTTCTTCCAAGTTTGCTAACACTGGTTTGGTGATGGTGTTTTCTAGTTGTTTCTGTGCACTAAAATGTAATTTGTCCAAGCCCAGAGACTTAAATTCATTCCAGTCTAAACTATTCTCCTCTATATGATCCCTCTGACTGAGCCACAGAATCCAGGGACCCTGGGGAGTGGAGCAGTGGAACAGGGGACAGACCAGCAGAAGACTTGCTTCTCAGTACATACTCTTTGAACCTCGTGAATTTTGTATTATTTGCATATATAAAAATAAGTAATAATTGAAATAATGAGAGCATTCTCTCTGATGAAGAAGGCAAAATCGTATAGGAGTTTGGGCATTTATGATCATTAAGTTTTTATGTCAACTTGGCTGGGCCATGATTCGCATTGGTTTGGCAGTTATATAATGAAGTGATCACCTCCACAATGAGATTTGATGTAATGTAATCACCTCTATGATGGAATCTGCTGTGAGTAGCCATTCAGTTGAAGGGGAGTTTCCTTGGGGTGTGGCCTGCATCCAGTATAGGTAGACTCTCTGGCAAGGCTCATGGGCTTTTGCTTGCTCTGGATCCTGCAGCTGGCTCATGTTCATCTGACCTCTGGTTCTTGGGACTTGAGTTAGCAGCTTACCTGCCATCTTGCCTGCTGATCTTGATATTCTTAGGTCTTCGCAGCCTGCGAGCCAGAACCCTGCTGTGTGACTTGAAGAACTTGGGTTTGCCAGCCCCTGTGCCTACATGAATCAGGAGAAGCCTCTAGCCTGACCTACAGACTTGGGACATTCCAGCTTCTACAACCGCGTGAGCTATTTCCTTGATATAAATCTCTCTCTCTCTCTATATATATATATTTATACGTTTTACTGGTTTTACTTTTCTGGAGAACCCAGCATAAGACAACATTTCACTTTTCTTTTTTCTTTTTTAATCTCAGCTGGCACTCAGATATGGATCACCCCAAACTGAGGGTCTCCCTTTCTTTCTGTCTCTCTGTGGGCCTCGGTTTCTCCATCTGTAAAATGGAGGCCTGAGCCCTGATGATCTTGGTGTAGCTGGCCAACCTTCCTGGGTTGTGATTCTAACTCATCACAACCTGAAGACATGGCCACTTCCTTGGCCCCCTGTTTGTCATAAGCCTGCAGGATTCCAGTGTGTAAGTACAGCTGAGCCTGGGGTAGCTGTTACTCAGCAAGATGGTGGCGGAGCCATCCCAGAGCAACTGCCAAGAAGACACAAGCGTGGCACTCTCTGAGCATGGAGTAGAGGAGATAGTCCCAGAGGAAGCACCAGAGCCCACTCTAGCGGGGGCAGTCAGGCCACGAGAGGCCCTTGACTCTCTCTCCCAGGAAGGGCTGGGTCAAGACAGGGAAGAGCACGTACTTGGGCTTCAATTGCTGGCCTTTGTTTGCCTTGCTGATCCTCCAAAGCATCCAGCGCCCAGGCTCTCTTGGAGTTTGTACTTGAGCTCCAAATCTCAGAAGTGAGGAACAGAGCCAGGAGCAAGTAATTCCCTGGTGGGCGTAAGTGCCTGAAGGGCTGCCCCCATGTTCCCACCTACCTGGGAGTCTGCAAAGAGAAACAAAGGGTGACCTGTAGCATCTGGGACACTGGCAGGGAGAGTCCCTCGTCCCCACCTCTGCCCACCACACCTGGAGCCCCTGAGCTTCACTTGTGGCCCCAATGAGCTGGGGGTCCAGGATCAGACGCTCAGGGGCTGGAGAGGAAGGACCACGGCTGCCACGTTCCCTCATGAGACCTGTGTGGGGCCTGGGCCTGCAGGGCATATCAGAGATGCATAGGCAAGGCCAAGGCCAGACAGCAGGGTCCATTCTCCCACTTTAAAATGATGACGTAGTGAAGAGTCAAAATCTTACACTACAGCCCGATGAACTTTCACAGACGTGCATGCCACACAGCCGCTACCTTGGTCAAAATGCAGAACAGCCCCAGCCTAGTGGTTTCCAAAAGCTGGGTTACAAAGGACATAGTCACCTGGGGCATATCCAAAAGTAACACAAAAAGGTCCAGGGCATTCGAGTTCCCCAACCTGGAGGTACCTGAGGTTACCTATTTCTGAGAGACTGTGCCAGGTCTGTTCCACTCACACAGGCAGATACAACTGTATATCCTTTTCCCCTTTTTCCTTAAAAACAGTGGTGTGCTATATCCACTGTCCTGCACCTGGCCGTTTCCACTTAGCGGTGTACCTTCTTCATATACAGCACTTGTCCTCCGTCGGCTTTATTTATTTATTTATTTATTTTGATAACAGCTTTATATAGGTAGGATTCACATACTATTTGTTATGGATTGAATTGTGTCCCCCAGAAATACGTGTCATAAATCCTAACCTGTATGCCTGTAGTTATAATCCCATTTGGGAATGGATTGTCTTTGTTATGTTAATGGGGCAGGATTAGTGTAGGGTGTCTCTTGAGTCAATCTCTTTTGAGATACAAAAGAGACTAAATAAGCAAGCTAGGAAGCAGAGATGGGGTAAAATAGATGCCAAGACACATGGAGATCTCCAAGGAACCAGGAAGCAGAAGCTGAGGAGACAAGGACCTTCTTCCAGAACTGACAGAGAGAGAAAGCCTTCCCCAGGAGCTGGTACCCTGAATTCAGACTTCTAGCCTCCTAAACTGTGAGAGAATAAATTTCTGTTTGTTAAAGGTATCCACATGTGGTATTTCTGTTATAGCAGCACTAGGTAACTAAGACACTATTCACCCATTTAAAATGTACAACACAGTGATTTTTATTAAATTCACAGACTTGTGCAACGGTCACCACAGTCAATTTTAGAACATTTTCATCCCTTGGTCTCTTTTTATGGCTTTGTTGTATTTCATGGTGTGGATGAACCACAGTCTCCTTAACCAGTCTCCTACTGATTCACTGATGATTTTTCAGACAACCAGAGAGCATATTAAGTGGCCTCAGCAATCACTTCCTCCTTCCCTCTGGTGGGGGATATAGGGCTAATTTCAACCACTGAGCACTCATTATGTTTGAAATGTTGGGTTATTGGGTGAACGTCTGTCTCCCCAACTAGACAGGAGGTGGGCGGGAAATGGCTCTATTTTGGCTCACTGTACTCATAGGAAAAGGAGCCCTGGCGGCACAATAGTTAAGCACTCAGCTGCTAACCTAAAGGTTGGTGGTTCGAACCCACCAGCTGCTCCACAGGAGAAAGATGTAGCAGTCTGCTTCCGTAAAGATTATAGCCTAGAAAACTCTTTGGGGGCAGTTCTACTCTGTCCTATAGGGTAGCCATGAGTCGAAATCAACTTGACGGCAATGGGGTTATGGGTGCCCACAGGGTCCAGTGCACAGCAGAAGTTCAATAATATATGAAGGAAAGCAGGGCCACAGCATAGTGTCTCCATGTTGACAGTCCCAACACAGGGTGCTGGGCAGCAGGGACAGCACAAGAGCATTCAGGGGCCCAGGAACAGAGGAGTGTGGCCCAGGTGCAGCTAAGCAAAACAACTGGTCTTCATTTCCTCCCTGGGAATTCCTGGCCCTGCTAAGGGGACAGAGCCAAGTCCAGAAATAAAATGAGAGTAGCTTCCATGGAAGAAGTAAGATTCCCTCTTTTTCCATATGATGTCCTTTGAGAACAGCCCAGGCCTGAGCTATTTCCTGTGAGCAACAGAAGCTTGGAGGAAAATGCCACAGCGTAGTGGGGAGATATTGTTCAATGGGTACAGAGTTTCTGCTTGAGATGGTAAAAAAGATCTGGAGGGGCAGGGCCAAGATGGTGGAGTAGTCAGATGCTTCTTGTGATCCCTCCTACAACAAAGACCCGAAAAAACAACTGAATCGATTATATATGATAATCTAGGAGCCCTGAATATCAAAGACAAAGTTAGGGAATCGGACTGGGCAGTAGGGTGTGGGAGAGACAGTTCGGAAGCAGTGAAGAGCTGCCAGATCTGAGCTGGCGGGAGCTGGCACCCATCAGGCCGGATTGGCTGGCATGCACAGTGAGGCAAGCTGTGGTTCTCGGGACGCGTTTTCCACATTGGGAGAGACCAAGTGGCAGAGAGTCTACTTGGGTCTCCAGAAACAGTGAAAAGCAGCACTCACTCAGCAAAAGATAAGTACATGCGTCTGACCCACTGCGTGGATCAAAAAACACCCCCTTTGGGAAAAACCTCTCTTGGATTTACCTGCCCCCTCCCCCCTCTGCAGTGGGTCCCAGGCAGGCTTCAGACATCGCCGTGTCCCCTGGGCTGGAAAAAGGACCTGTCATGTGCCCTACGCCGGTCTCCCGGCCTTGGAGAGGGAACAAATAAACAAACAGGAAAAAATAATCTGCTGGCTCCCCTAAGCCGGGACCTCAGGGTAGGCGAAGCTCCTTTGCGTAGGCACAGGTGTAAGGGGTCCATGCCTTTTACCCTTGCATAGACCTGTGTGGGTCTATTTCAACAGCGTAGGCCTTCGTTACCACAGTTCAACAGGGTATATACCTGAAGCCTAACTTCAACTGTATCAGCTGAGTGGTGAAGTGGCAAGTTCGTGACATTTGACACTGCTCTGCCCATTAAACAGGGTCCTCACCTACCCACATCACAGGCCTGAGGACTGGTGGCTCCACCCATGCCACCTATCCACCCACAACAGGGGTCCAAGAATAAGTGGTGCCTCCCAGTCCTTTCAGCCAACAGCATTGGGTGCCCATAGTTTGGCTGCAAAACTCACCCACCTATGTGCTCTAGGGAATGGGGACTTGCTTTCCTCCCAGACACTCAGGCAGCAGTCAGGAAACAACAATCAAAAAGAGCAGGAGTGGCAATATTAATCTCTGAGTGGCAATATTAATCTCTGACAAAATAGACTAAAGTAAAATCCACCAAAAAGGATAAGGAAGGACACTATATAATGATTAAAGGGTCAATATCCCAGGAAGACATAACCATAATAAATATTTATGCACCCAATGACAGGGCTCCAAAATACATACACTCTAACAGCATTGAAAAGAGAGAGAGATAGTTCCACAAAAATAGTAGGAGACATCAACACACCACTTTCAGTGAAGGACAGAACATCCAGAAAGAAGCTCAGTAAAGACATGAAGATCTAAATGCCACAATCAACCAACTTGATCTCATAGACATATACAGAACACTCCACCCAACAGCAGCCAAGTATACTTTCTTTTCCAATGCACATGGAACATTCTCCAGAAGAGACCACATAATAAAGCAAGCCTTAACAGAATCCAAAGCATTGAAATATTACAAAGCATCTTTTCTGACCATAAAGCCATAAAAGTAGAAATCAATAACAGAAAAAGCAAGGAAAAAAATCAAACACATGGAAACTGAACAACACCTTGCTCAAAAACTACTGGATTGTAGAAGAAACTAAGGATGGAGTAAAGAAATTCACAGAATCAAATGAGAATGAAAACACATCCTACCAGAACCTTTGGGACACAGCAAAAGCAGTGCTCAGAGGTCAATTTATAGCAATAAATGCACACATCTAAAAAGAAGAAAGGGCCAAAATCGAAACATTAACCCCACAACAAGTAGAGAGCAGAAAAGAAGCCCTCAGGTGCCAGAAGAAAGGAAATAATAAGAATTAGAGCAGAATTAAATGAAGTAGAGAATAGAAAAACAGTTGAGTTAACAAGACCAAAACCTGGTTCTTTGAAAAGATCAACAAAATCTATAAACCACTGGCCAAACTGACAAAAGAAAAACAGGAGAGGAAGCAAATAATCCAAATAAGAAATGAGATGGGCGATATCACAACAGACGCAACTAAAATTAAAAGAATCATAACAGAATACTATGGAAAATTGTACTCTTACAAATTTGGAAACCTAGAGGGAATGGACAAATTTCCGGAAACTCATTACCTACCTAAACCAACACAAACAGAGGTAGAGCAACTAAATAAACCTGTAACAAAAGAAGAGATTGAAAAGGTAATTAAAAAAAGCTCCCAACAAAAAAAAATCCTGGCCCAGATGGTTTCACCATAGAATTCTACAAACTTTCAGAGAAGAATTAATACCACTACTACTAAAGGCATTTCAGAGACAGTAAAGAATGGAATACTCCCAAACTCATTCTATGAAGCCAGCATAACCCTGATACGAAAACCAGGTAAAGACACCACAAAAAAAGAAAATTACAGACCAATATCCCTCATGAACATAACTGCAGAAATCCTCAACAAAATTATAGCCAATAGAATTCAATAACATATCAAAAAAATAATTCACCATGATTAAGTGGGATTTATACCAGGTATGCAGGGATGGCACAACATTAGAAAAACAATCAATGTGATCCATCACATAAATAAAACAAATGACAAGAACCACATGATCTTATCAACTGATGCAGAAAAGGCATTTGACAAAATCCTACAGTCATTCATATAAAAACTCTCAGCAAAATAGAAATAGAAGGGAAATTCCTCATCATAATTAAGGGCAGTTATACAAAGCCAACAGCCACCATCATCCTAAGTGGGAGAGTGACAGCATTCCCCTTGAGAATGGAAACCAGACAAGGATGCCCTTTATCACCACTTATTCAACATGTGTTGGAGGTCCTAGCCAGAGCAATTAGGCTACAAAAAGAAATAAAGGGCATCCAAACTGGTAGGGAAGAAGTAAAAGTATCTTTATTTGCAGATGATATGCTCTTACACACAGAAAACCCCAAAGAATCCACAAGAAAACTACTGGAACTAATAGACGATTTCAGCAATGCATCAGGATAGAAGATAAACATGCGAAAATCAGTTGGAGTCCTCTACACCAACAAAGAGAACCTCAAAGGGGAAATCACCAAATCAATACCATTTACAATAGCCCCCAAGAAGATAAAATACTTAAGAATAAGTCTAACCAGAGACTTATATAAAAGACCTATACAATGAAAACTACAAGACACTACTGCAAGAAACCAAGAGACTTGCGTAAGTGGAAAAACATACCTTGCTCATGGATAGGTAGACTCAACATTGTGAAAATGTCAATTTTACCCAAAGTGATCTACAGATATAATGCAATCCTGATTCAAATTCCAATGGCATTTTTTAAGGAGATGGAGAAACAAATCACCAGCTTCATATGGAAAGGGAAGAGGCCCCGAATAAGTAAAGCATTACTCAAGAAGAAGAACAAAGTGAGAGGCCTCACACTACCTGATTTTAGAACCTATTATACTGCCACGGCACTCAAAACAGCCTGGTACTGGTACAACAACAGATTCATAGACCAATGGAACAGAATTGAGAATCCAGACATAAATTTATCCATTTATGAGCAGCTGATATTTGACAAAGGCCCAAAGTCCGTTAATTGAGGAAAAGACCGTCTCTTTAACAAATGGTGCTGGCGTAACTGGATATCCATCTGCAGAAAAATGAAACAAGACCCATACCTCACACCATGCACAAAACCGATAAAGATTATGGAAGAAAAAATAGGGACAATGCTGGGAGCCCTAATACATGGCCTAAACAGAATACAAACCATAAGGAACAATGCATGAACACCAGAAGAGAAACTAGATAACTGGGAGCTCCTAAAAATCGAACACTTATGCTCATCAAAAGGTTTCACCAAAAGAATAAAAAGACGACCTACAGAGTAGGAAAAAATTTTTGGCTACTTCAAACCCAATCAGCATCTAATCTCTAAAATCTATAGGATACTTTAAAACCTCAACAACAAAAAGACAAATAACCCAATTAAAAAATGGGCAAAGGAGATGAACAGGCATTTCGCCAAAGAAGACATTCAGGTGGCCAACAGACACATGCAGAAATGCTCATGATCATTAGCCATTAAAGAAATGCAAATTAAAACTACAATGAGATACCATCTCACCCCAACAAGGCTAGCATTAATCCAAAAAAATACAAAATAATAAGTGTTCGAGAGATGGAGAGACTGGAACGCTTATACACTGTTGGTGGGAGTGTAAAATGGTACAACCACTTTGGAAATTCATTTGGCACTTCCTTAAAAAGCTAGAAATAGAAGTACCATAGGATCCAGCAATCCTGCTCCTTGGAATATATCCTAGAGAAATAAGAGCCATCACATGAATAGATACATGCACACCCATGTTCATTGCAGCACTGTTCACAACAGCAAAAAGATGGAAACAACCTAGGTGCCCATCAATGGACGAATGGATAAACAAATTTATGGTATGATGTTTCACCTTATAACATCTTATAACATGGAAGAATCTGAATTTAGTCAGTCGCAAAAGGACAAATATTGTATAAGACCACTATTGTAAGAGCTCAAGAAAAGGTTTAAACACAGAAGAATACATTCTTGGATGGTTACAAGGGTGGGGAGGGAGGGAGAGGGGTATTCACTAACTAGATAGTAGACAAGAATTATCTTAGGTGAAGGGAAGGACGGCACACACTACAGGGGAAGTCAGCACA